>NW_024609837.1:29614785-30136621 GCF_016920785.2 Ixodes scapularis
TGTCCTGGGTATTGATAATACGAACTGTGGCCTCGACAAACGTACAAGTGTTACTTGAATGAAGGTGCATATGTTAAAACCTCTAAGCCCTGGACGTGGAAGCTGGAAAGCATAGACGCTTGTACTGCGCCCCTCCCTCATTTCCCTCACCCATCCTCTTATCAAATGTACGAACTTAGGACGTTTAACTGGTATAGAAACACAACCTCGTGTCCCTAAGAGTCGCAAAGCACAAGTCCCTACTGAAAACCAAAACAGAGGCTTTTGTCGTGACCCAGAAGTACAGTGACTTTTGACCGGAATAAACTATCCAGAAAAAGCGGTGAACCAATTGACGGCACATTGGCGGTCGTTGGTTTTGAAGAGTCGAAGAAAATCCGTACTCTCCGGGGCGACGAGAGGCTCTCTCATGTCGCATGCTTCGCAGGGCCTGTTTTCAATAGACGGCATGTAAGGTCTTTGCGCACGTCACGTAAAGGAAATGACCGAAGCGGCTCCCCTTAACACATGTTTATCCCAGACGTGGACGCATCCGTCCACGTCTGGGATAAACATGTGGCGAGCGTGGGTGTAAACAGCGGGGCGCGCCGACCGGGTCTGAGGGTCAGGTTTCTTCCCTCCGTGCGCAGTCGCCTTCAGACGGACATTAAAAACTCAGAGCCGTTTCGCACCACGGAGCTGGAGTGCGTTTTTGAAAAGGTACCCACAGGCCATCAAACGCGAAGAGAAAATAAATACTGAAGGGTACCCGGTGTGTAAAATTGTTTTTATAATTCTTTGTCATCAGATTTTTATGAGCTTTGTTGTGGCCGCTTTGCACGACACTCCTCACAGACGCTAGTGGAAGCGAGTCTTATTTCCGAAGTGGATTCTTTGTTGACGCTCAAGTTCTTGATACTAGCGATTCGGGCCGCTGAGGGTTGACGCGTGTTCACTGCCAGAAGTGCCAGGATTGAATTCCAAGCACGGGCCGGACGGAATGCCAGTCTCTCGTTTTTTATTTTCCTGACCACCTGCAGGTCAGGCCTTGTCAAGTGAATTAGTGCCACATTCGGTAATTTTGTCTTGAACAGGTTCACCATATCTGACGCACACTTCATAGCTGATGTGGCAGGCCCCCGGAGATTGAAAAGAGTTGCATGGTTTTTGACAAGGCCTCCAATCGCATCGCAGGCGTTCTTGCCATGCCCAGTAGCTAGAAATAGCCATGTGACCGACAAGTACTTGGTTTTCGTGAGCTCATGAAATTGATAGCGGTTCTTAAAATGACTTTCCGCACCGTCGTTGACGTACGTCACATGCGCGTACATCGGAGCAACGTCCTCGAGCCACTCGCGAATTTTTGCAACGGCGTACCATGCATGGGCGGAATCATGGATGGTGCCATCACTGATGAGGGCCCAGTTATGCGTTCCTTTTCTAGTTGTCCCCACGCATGTGAAGATGGAAACTTGCGTCTTTTGCCAGTGATATGACTGAACGTCTTCAGGCAATAAAACTGTCCAGTTTTCTGCGAAATCAAAATGGAGCGGGACAATACCTTTCTCTTTTTCTTGTCAGCTCTCCTTTTTCCTAGGCCGCGTACAACACTTCATCATCATCTGGAACTCCCAGGCCAGGTGCAGTAAGAGCTTTAGCTGTTGGGCATGAGCTACACTGGCCGAGGAAACACTTCGTAGATGGAATGTCACATATCGTCAATTCACGAATGTCTTCAGCACTTCTTATTATTTCAGTGGCTTTTCCTAAGGCACAAACACTTAGATTGATGTTAGCGCAATACGTACACACGCAAACTTCGTGCCAAGATATGCACTACACTCAGTTTCGCCTCACTGATTAGACCTTGGTCAGCCCAATGGCCGTGTCAGGGTGAACCGCCTTAAACAACCGGAATGTTTCACAAATACACGTTGTCCTAAAACGTTTTGACACATATCTTTTTGTCTCTTCGGGCTTTGTTCGAAGCAGTTGAGTTCATCTTTAGTGTAATAATTCACTGCCGCCTGAATGTCCACTTGACTCAGCCTCATTCTTGTGTAGGGATCAGGCTTTGACCACGCGCCGAGTGTCTCTTGGTTCTTCCTTGCTGTTTGGATCAGGTGGCGAGTTGCTGAAGGAATCATCTTTTGTATCGCTTGCTGGGAGAGATTCCTCGGGAGTAAGGTCAGGAGACGGCATCGTTCTTGGTACCCGAATCAGAAGAATCGAACGCATATCTCAGGTCGCTGAACAACTCCGGACAGATGTTGCAGCTTTGTACGAGGCTCCAGGCTCATCCATGACTCCATGTGCTGCAGTAAGGCTTGATGAAATTTCTTTACGAGAACGCTCTCGATCTCCCTCTTCTTCCGCTTTGCGTAAGGCTAGCGACAATGCGATTTCAACTCAGTGCGTGGTTTCAGAGGTGATATTTTTTCGACATCTTGTAAACCCTGAGTGGGGAAGGATAATCAAAACGGACGAACACAACAAAATCTCAAACGCAGCTGAATTTTATTGATATGAGTACGCCAATAAATAGACTTTCAGACAAAAGGAAAAGAGAAAGGGCAAAAAGAACTCAAACGCATGAACAAGAGGACCAACGAGTTCGCCCCAGATAGCCTGAGCCACTCCCCGGCTCCAGCACTTTCGGAAAGGGAGCCGACCACCCGAACAACAACCCCAAGGTCAACAGGGAAGGCGACCTTCAAAACGCTAAAGCCTAATCTCCATTTCCTACTTCCAAGCAAAAGCTTCCCGATTTGCTTCCCCCTCCCCCTCTCCCTCCCCCCCCCCCCCCCCCTTCAAGTTTACAAAGCCCTCTCACACAAGCAAAAACTCTCGCGAATGCACAAAGTCTCCTTAATTAGGCTTCTAAACAATTTTTTTCGTTACACAGAACGGAAGTTTCATCCCAAAGAGGGGAACAAAAATTACAAGAACTAACATGATTTGCCAACTCAGAACTCTGCGCCCTATTCTTTGCACTCCTTTTATGTTCCGTAAGACGGTCATTCAAACAACGCCCTGTCTGACCAACATAACACAATCCGCAGTCAAAGGGGATCCTGTAGACCACCTCTGTGACACAGGAGACTGAGGGATCTCTGTGTTTTTTCCCGCAACATCCCACACGTCTGAAGGCAAATGGGGTGAGCTTGTCTAAACGAAAGTCCGTCTTAAAAATAACATTTACGTTAAAGATTGCCTTCAAAGCTTTTAGGCTATGAGAAGAACCATGAAAATAAGGAATCACAGCAAAGGTTCCACCCTGAACCCTCTTAGCGGTCACTGATGTGCGTACAAGTAGTCTACGTGCACTAGAAACGATAAAATCTAAGCTATAACCCGCCGACAGTAGACATTTGATTTGAACGCCGAAAGCGTTCGTAGCACATGAAAACAAGATTTCTTCAGTGCACTGCCAATTAGTGATCTCACCCCCCCCCCCCCCCCCGTTTTAACATGTTTAGAATGAGCACTCCACCTAGAAAGAACCCTCTGCACGCTTTCCCTCCCATAAGACCAACACATCCCCTTTTTATTCAATAGTTGCAAGTCCAAAAACTCTAACTTTCCATCTTTCGCTGACTCAGAGGTGAATTTCAATTCCGGTGCAGCGGTAAAATAAGGTCATGGATCTCAGTAGCAGAAAGCTGATTCGGAGCACAAACCAAGATGTCATCAACAAACCTCTGAACCAAAACCCCTTCAACACCCAAAGATCCAACAAAATCTGCTATTTTATTGTCATGAGTGTTAAGATAAAACTCAGTCAACACTGTAGCCATCGCCGAACCAATGCACCCACCTTTCCGTTGTATATAACAGTCACCATTAAAGTTAAGCACAGTTGCCTTCAGATAGCACGCCAGAAGCTCCAGCACCGCATCTACCGAGATACCGTCCGGAGGTCACTCATATATATGAGTGAGCTCCAGATGGATATGAGCTACTTTGGGCTCTGCCTAAGGAAGAAGTTTGTGGATCCCCAGCATTTTCGGCTGACTCAGCGGAATCTCCCTTGGCCGCACCAGAAGCGGATCATAAAGGCCTCTCGGAATGTGGCAGGTCAGAAACAAATGTGGCAGGCAGCAACAAAAAAAAAAAAAAAATAAAAAGACGATGTCGGGGTGCACGTTTTGAAGGGCTAACGACCATATATCTATTTCATATTTCCTTCACTATACAGTAAATCATTTTCATTATCACTGTAACAATAAGTTGGGGGACGCGTACCAAGCATAAGGTGCGCGTTCTTTCCAAATCCAGTTGCAAACGAAGTGACATTTTAATCCTTTGAAATGATATTTCAAGCATCGTTTTATTTATGTCGGTTGAAATTCTTAATAATTATTCAGTATTAGTGGATGGTTCTTTAATCTTCTCAATGCGCCACGGACCCCCGATGTCATCAGCGAGAAGGCTCGGTGAGGTTTGGTATGGGGTATGTATACTTTATATGCAGGGAATCACGATACAGCACCTTTTACAAAGCAGAAAGGGAACTTTCTGGCCGCCCCGCGGACCCTCTCCGCGGCTACTCGAGGTGAGGCTTGGCCACCTAGCTCCAGACAAGAACCCCTTTTTCAGTCAAGACAACGCTTAAAGACCAGCGCATACGCGCTGCTTACAATCTTCCCAAATGAAAGAACATAGAAAAAAAGCTCCGAACACTGTCATCACTTTTCTCCAGCGCCATTCGTCAAAACTGACATCATTTCTTCAGAGGCTTTGCTATTTTCCGAAACTAACGTCACTCCTTCAGAGGCTTTGCCATTCGTCGGTTCTGATATCAGGTCTTGCGCAACTCTCATACAACCTTGGCACTCCGGAATGCAATGCTGCTCGTCCATCCATCGGAGCACGGAGAGGAAACATGACACCCCGGCCAGCTTCCCGCAAAGGGCAATCTCTTTACGGGGATGCATTAGTCACGAAAGCGAAGGTGGCGGCGCCCGGCAACACATAGAGCACGCCGAGAAAGCGATAAACAATGACGCCAGACCTTACAGTATTGTTAAAACCTCACATTTGTGCAACGCAAAAATATTACACGAGTACACTTAAGACTGCTTACGTGCGGGAAGGCGAATGTCACTCAAGGACGACCTTGAGGACGACCTTAATGACGACTTCTAGGACGACCTCTATGACGACGTCGTAAACGATGCATAGAGGACGACGCCTAAGACAACCTTTAGGACGACGTGAAGAACGACGTCTCGGACGACTTATAGGACCATCTCTAGGACGACCTCTAGATAGGCGTCAAGAAAGACGTCTATGACGACTTCTAGGACGACCTCTAGGACGACCTCTAGAAAGGCGTCAAGAAAGACGTCTATGACGACTTCTAGGACGACCTCTAGGACGACCTCTAGAAAGGCGTCAAGAAAGACGTCTATGACGACTTCTAGGACGACCTCTAGGACGACGTCGAGAACGATGCCTAGACGAGGACACTTAAGGAGGCTGTGGCTTATTTGACGTAGATGTACACGCGGTCGCCTCACAGTCCATCGCACAAAGCACAGAATGAGCACAGATGAAGTCCGAAGCGCACCTTTTGCTAACGGCGCTCCGGCGGTGACATCGCGCTGATGACGTATGATCACGCTTGATGACGCGAGATGACGTATTTTAGAGCGCAGCTCTTAGGCGCCCGTTTCCGGCTTGAGCGGCATCGGCATCGCCGTCGGCGTAACCAAGGTCACCCCAAGGTCACGTGATCCCCCAAGGTCACCTCAAGGTCGCGTATCCCCCAAGGTGACACCCACGTGACCCCCCACGGTCACGTGACCCCCCCCCCCCCCCCCGAAGTCACGTGACACCCTTCCGAGGACATGTGACCCCCTCTCCCCGAGGTCAGGTCACCCCCCCGGAGCATATTAAAGGATGAGGGTAGGAGGAGGAGAACGAGGAGGAGGAGGGGTTTACGTTCCCCTCAGTACCTTTCCTCCTCCTCCTCAAGAGCTGCGCTCCAATTCGGCGTTACAATGAGTTGTAAACGGCTTTTTTTATTGCCATCTTTCGCGAACAACGCCTACAATACCTACAACCCTTGTTTTTCACGTATTGTGACAAGTGGGGTCGTCATAGAGGTCTAGGACGACTTCTACGACGACCGCAAGGACGACGCTAAGGATAGCGTCGTCCTTCAGCATAGGTTTGAGCGGTGCGTATCCGCGCAATCGCATTTTTGTGGCCATCTGCTCTGAATTCTCGCTCAATGGGGCAAGTAAGGGTTTCGCCTTAAAATTAAAATTTCAGAGAGCTTGTAGATTAAAACATAATATTAAAAGCCGAAGTTGCGTCAGCAGCTTGCTTACTATTTTTTCGTGTCTTGGCCGCAAACGCAAACTGACAGAAGTAAAGAAGCTGCGACCAATATTTACAACGTCTAACATATAAAACAGTAATTATCCGGCTTGATAGGATATCCAGAAAGGCCAATATTTGCATAGATTTAGAAAAGTTTTATACTGTAAGTCAAACACGAATGCCGCAATTGTCAGGTCCGGTTTTAGTGTATTTATTTCTAAACGGCCTAATTCAATGTAACGCGAAAAAAAAATCTCAAAAGCAGAAACGTGCATTAATTTTAATTCAAAATATGACATTTTTTGTAGATATAATACACCTGAAGTTCAAGCACTACGGGAAAAGAGGGTGCTGACTGCTGAGTCATGAGGTCAAATATTTTGCTCTGTGTGGTCTTCATCTATCAGCTTACCGGTACGTAGAGTTATACACAATAACTAAATTATTTTGTGCTGGTCAGACAGCAGTTTTTGTTACATACCAAAACTTAAATACGTTGCCTGGTACAGGACTGCAGGGTCAAAAAATCAAGGTGTGACTTTTGAAGGGAAGTCACTTCAAAGTGACTTCGCTTCAGGAGGAATAACGATCTTCAAAATAACTTCCTTGATTGTGTGTGTGTGTGTGGGGGGGGGGGGGGGGAGGGAGGGAGGGAGGGAAGGGGGGGGGGGGCGTGGCGACCGAGATAAAGTACAATTTAACTTTCGAAAGTATTTTGCTGGCTAGTGCTTCGAAACCATGATTTGTTGTGGTTTATATATATTTTTTAATATAATATTTATTAGGTCTCTAAAATTCATCTAGCTAATCATATCGCACTGTTTTCAAATGAAAATGCATTCTAATTAATGTTGCATTGGATTTATGTTGTGTTCGTAGCATTGCCCGAGGTAAAATGTTTTTCAATATTTAAACGCCAGTACGTTGCAAGGTAGAGAGTAGAGTTATTTGTATAGCGGTTCTTTTTACTACATCGAAATGTTTTTCCATCTGAGGCCTAACAAACTATTTAGAGCGGAGACTTCGGCCATACGGTAAAATGTTTAAGTTTGTGTAAGATATTTTTCATAAATCAAATTCAGTAGACGCGTTTTTATAAACAGTTTTTGTGAATCCGTAATCAAAAGTATCCTCCCTCCAGAAAAATTTATGCATTCGAAAAACACAAACCCTGGAAACAGGGAGCCCTACTTATAGGATAAACTTGCTGTAGCCGGTGACAGATTAAGAGTTCAGAAAAAACTCCTCCCCCACCACTTTCCACTGGAGCAAAAGGAACGCCGAAGAGGAGGCGACCTCCTCTCCAGTGTTTGCTCTGCTAAAGTGGAAAGAGGTGAGAGAAGCTTTCCCTGAACTCTTAATTTGTCAGAGAGTTAATTATCTCCATAATGATACCCCCAGACTAGGAAAAAATTAAGAAGAATGGGCAACCACTCACAGCTTCAAAACACAGCTACTGCTTTTACTTCACGAAGTCACATTTACACAATCGATGTTATGCTAACACTTCTTCACAATTAATATTTTTCCTCACTCCCCAGTTTATTATTATGAAGCTAAAAATATAAAATGGCGCAAAAAGACAGGGGCACGAAGTAAACAGGACAAGCGCTATTTTGTTCACTTCGTGTCCCTGTCTTTTTTGCGCTATGTTCTATTTATATAACTCCATAATATTAAACTGGGGAGTGAGGAAAAAAATTAATCGCGAAGAGGTGTTGGTGTAACTTTCGGTGATTGTGGACGATTGTGTAAATGTGACTTTGTGAAGTAAAAGCAGTAGCTGTGTTTTTAAACTGTGAGTGGTTGCCAGTTTTTCTTAATTTTTTTTCCGAGTCTGGGGGTATCATTATGGAGATGAATCAAATAACCCAGCAAAGTGCATTAGTAGATTATTGAGGTAGTTCATATCAGAGATTGCGTTTTTTTTTTTTCTGATTTCGTCGTTTACTAAACATGCTTGGTATACCCTGTTGCAGGTCAGGAAAATTGTTGTAGATTTGTTCATTCTACCAAGCGCGATGAAATGCGGTAGCTTTACGGGAACCTCGTTTGTGGAAACCGTTAGGAAAGGAAAAGGTACGGTGATGAAATGGTTCTAATAAAGCGTACACACATCTAGGACGACGTCAAGGATGGTGTCTAATGCCCGATTCGTCTGGGGCACACCGCACCCGTCCAGTGCAGTAAACTCTTTCCACTTTAGTACACGAAAGACTGGCGGGGAGAGAAGCAAGCTTCCCTCTCCCCTCTAGCCTTCCGTGTACAACGAACCGCACTGCACCGGTGCGATGCGGGCCCAGACGAATTGGCCATAGGTCGACATCGAAGACGACCTCTAAAGCGACCTCTAGGACGACTTCTATGACCACGTCAAGGGCGGTGTCGAAGACACCATCCTTGACGTTGTTCTAGAAGTCCTAGTAATGGTTGCCCTACCGAAAAAAACAGTATAACTTTTCACTAACTGGATTTTGGAACAGAAAAACTAAATGAATGTTTTGCTGGAAACCTGAAATCCAGACTTATTTCCTGTTCCATAATACAGTTAGCGAAACGTTATACTGGTCGTTTCGGTAGTGTGAAGAACGACGCCTAGGACTACCTCAAGGACGACGTCTAGCAAAACGTCCGAGAGGGCTATGTCAAAAACGGTATCTACGACTACCGCGTTTTCGACCTCCAGGAGCTCTAGGACGACGTCGAGGACGATGTCAAGGACGTCAGGTCATGTCAGCCTCAGCTACGCAGCAGCTCACGCGACCGGCGCTTCAGCGAAGGGCGCTAGAGCCAACGGGCACTTTAGCCACCGGCACTTCAGCTACATGCGCCTCAGCCATCATTGCTTCAGTCACGAGCGCCTCAGCCACCATCGCTTCAGAAACGGGCGTTTGGTAGGCTTGGTTAAGAAACATTGCGCCTGGTTGGGTCTTTAATGCTACCGTTTTGAAAGCAAAACAGGCTCCTATCACAAAGCCCTCCACTCTCTCCCCTTTACAAGAGCGAAGGCTAGAGAGGCGAGGAGGGACTCGCCTGTTCGTTGTTGCAAAGTGAAGAGAAAAGATGGCTTTGTAAGAGGAGCCTGTCCTGTTTTTTTTGACCTGCAACAGGGTATACCCCAACTCAACCCTTTGACGTCAGGCCGCTGCGGTGTCGGTGATGTCGGTCTTGGGCATTCACAGACGCTTCCTCTCACGCGAATCTTGTTTCTGCGTACACAACTGTATTGACGTTGTGTGGGCGAACGCGGGCTTGTTAGTATGGTGCCTGGAACGCGTGCCCGACTGGTGTGTTTTCCGCGTCCAAAAATATTGTCCTCGATTTCCGCCTGGTGACGTCATACAAGGGTCATGCTGTCGCCGGTCGCGATCCCGGCGGTGTGCCAAAGCGGTTGTGGCTGACGCCTGTTATGCTGCAGGCCGCTGTACAGTGAGTCCGCGAAAACTTCGGCAGCCAGAAGTTGGGACGCCGCGACGACAACCGCACTTGCGTTCAAGTGTGCTTTTCGCCAGGATTTCTACGACCAACCGCTTTGGGATCACTTTGGGACCACGTTTGATGTATGGGCGAAGTAGGACGCTACACTCACCAGTCGGAGAGGCGCTGCAGGCATCATGTTTTTAGTAAGCACCATGTTGGTGTATAGTCATAAGTTACTAGAAGCATTGTCAACCGCCTTGTAAAGCAGTCCCGATATTATCTCTAGGTGGATCTTCTCTTCAAAAACTCAGCGTGGAAGATTTCATCGACGAGGTTCTCTTCCAGACTCGGCAGGACCTATACCTTCGCCTCGGGGAAATGTGGTTTACAAGACTGGGCACAACCCTACAGGATGAAAATGGCACATTCATTCCTCTCAGTGTGTCCAACAGAGCTTTTATTGAAGGATTGAACTATAAGCTTAAAAGAGATGGAGTGTGCGAAACAAGATCTATCAGCATGCAAAACACGCTTCTGTGTCCCATCAGATTCGACAAGCTTCCAATATACCTTCCTCAGGTCTATGACACCGACATCCACCGCATACTCCGTACGGATGTGAGAACGACACTGGTGTTTTATAATCCTACAGGTATGTATTTCGCATGCTAATATTTTATTTTTCTTTTCTGAAGTGTATACACTATCTCCGAGGTGTCAGATACATTAGGGAGTTTGCGAAGATCGTTTTCGCCGTCCCGCAACGCCCTCCGCAGTCCACTACGATACCCGGAACTCTACAGCCAAGGCCTTCGGAGCGCAGGCGCAGTAGCTGCTTCTTTGTTGCGGAGGGCTTATCGGAGGGGGAAACGCGGTCTACGAAAAGTTCCTATTGATACGTCTAACACGTTATCTATATTGCGGCAGGTAGAAACGGTTTTGTACATAATGAATATGGCTACCATCACGCCGAGCAGTAAATACGGTTATACGGGCTTCCCTTCTCGGCACTTAATTTCACTCCATTTTTTTTTGTTATTGCGCGCATCTTATAAATTTAAGTATGTCACTCCGAGTTAAGTTGTTGGTCCTCCCGGTGGTGTGGGAGAGGCACGTTCCGCCCCGATGGTCTGGAGCGTGGAGGCGCGAACGTCGCTGAGCGACGGGGGGTTGACTCACTGCTTGTAGAGAACTATGTGCATTTATTTACGCTAGTTACAAGTCCCAGCTTGGGAGACCATCCTGCCTCGTCTAGATGCTCGGCCCCAGTCCCCAGTCTCCCTAAATCGAATCCAAAATTCAAATCTCCATCCGTGAGAATCTTCTTGGCACTCCTTTTGTAGGCTCGTAGGGGCCTGCTTTCTCCTCAGGAACCGACTAATCCCTTCAAATTTCGCCATTCCCAGGTGGCACACTGTTCTCCAATGATCGATGAGCTGTCAGTCTCGCGCTCCAACCGTTAAGACCAAATTCCGTCTAGAGTCGTTCCCTGTGTTTTTCCCAGACTGGCTGGCACCAACAGCTGAAATATTACACCGGGCCAAAAGCGACTATTTGACACTAAGCGGCAAAACTATCTATAACCAGGCACACTCGGTTAACAGCAACAAGCAGCTCCACGAATGGGCTGTCCCAGGGATCTGTCGAACAGACTCCCGAAACACGAGACGTTTCTTAACGATCGCGGGGGAACCGCTCCCACCTCTCGGCCGCTCTGCCCCCGCAAATGTTCCCTCCAAAACGCCGACACAAAGATACAAAGCTAAAAAAATCAATGTCGACACAACTCTGGAAAGATAAACTTTTCTAACAAGAGAAAACACCTTAATTAATAAACAAGATTTTTACATACTTAACTCTCCGTTTGCATTTGGTTTTAGCAGAATGTGTTTGTAACAGCCTCGTCTGATGTACTTGCCCCTTCTGCACCAGTGTGAGAAAGTGTAGGGCGGTGTACTTCCGGTCTTATCTCAATACACATACCGGAAGTAGACTTCCCTAGACTTCTCTGCACCGGTGCTGGAAGTTTAAGGAAATCGAACGCAGCTAACGCTAATTTATAATCCCCGAAATAAGGGTGATGGAACGCCACGGAAACCACTATGAAATGTGTAAGACGTACTTGGACGACAATCTATACAAAAAGACGTAGTTGAAAAGAAATAGTAATTTAACTGAGAAGGAATAACTAAATTTTGAACACGCTCCGACGCAAATGGAAATAAATTAAAAGTGCTACTTTGACTAGCCGGTTTTGATGCCCACGACTCCATGATTATGAGTCCCACACTATACCACTGTGCCAAAGGGGCGGTGGTAGTGTGTCGGCGCCAGTGGTGAACGCGAACGCTGGACGCAGGCGTTGGACTTTGCGTCTATGCACCAATCATTCTAATCAGAGTTCAGTGATCTCACGTCCCCGTACGCTTTTATTTATCCGTGAGGAGCAGCTTATAATCTGCGACCGACATGCAGAACATCTGTTCTCCCGTCGGAGCGACCGCTGCACTCCTATTTGGGGAAGGATTACGGCCAGTAACATTGACCTGCGGTGTGCGTTTTTTTTTTTTGTAATTTTTTTTATGTGCCCCCGAGGTTGCAAACACGTTCCCAAAAAGACTCCGCCGACTTAAATATACAGAACGAGGCCGTAAGGATTATCACTATTTGCACGCCTTGCAAAATTCGAATTCCAGACGTACAAAGCGCGGCCCTGTTGGCGCGAACAGACGATCGCCGGTTTTTCCACTTTTTCTCTTTGAGACAAAGGTATGTCATCCACATTATTATTGCTACGGAAAGAGCTCATTTTGTTCTATAATGTAAGCGATAAAATTTCGTCACGCTAATATTCTTTAAAAGTAAAATGCGAAAATGCGCCGATGTCGTGTTCGCGCTAACAGTGTCGCGATGTATACATACATGAAACTGGGCACGCTTACGTCGTTTCGCGAGAAGTTTTGTCGATTTTGTTAGAGCTCAAATCAACAAAGGTAACTATTAAAAAAAAAAAAAAAGCCAAGAACGGCGGCCCTGCATCTTCTATGCCCTATACTAGCCTGTTTGTCACAAGGTTCATTAGTTGGAGTTAAATTAGGATGGTAAAATAAGCTAAGGCGAGACCAAAGTCGAATTTCAGCAATTTGTAATTATAAAGAAAAAGCTATTCGTGGAAAATAAAATGAGATAAATAAAACTGAAATATTTACAGCAGAAGCGGAAGTGTTCAGTTCGGTTTCTTCAGGTGAAGGCACCGTTGTGTGCAAATCAGTCTTCGGTTTTCTGTGTGCCGGAGAGAGAATGGAGGTTGTAGGCTCACGGCGCAGCGTCGGGTGTTAGGTTTCTCGAACGACTTCAGTTTTAACGGAGCTCGACTTGATTGGAGGCTGTGTCGGCAACTCTCGAACTTTAGCCGAACATAGGTTTCTCTGGTCTGTTGCCTTGGAAACTTGATCGGGCGGGTTCCAGGTTGCCGGTGATGCAACCCAGTCCTGGTTTGGGCCGTTCACCCGAGCGCCCTGGCACGCCAGAAATGAAAGTTACTGCGCAGGCGAGCTGGTGAACCATCATAGTGAAAGAAAACCTCGAGATAAGGAACAAAAAAAAAAAAGGGGGACAAACACAACACTGTTTCTAAACACAGCTGCAAAATGTATTTCCGCACAATCCTTTTTATAAAGGTTTGTGCCAACCGCAACCACACCGCTGTAATCAACAACTGTCAACCCCACAGTCAAGTCAAGTGGACAAGCCCAAGCTCCGATACAGCCTAACAATACATCGGTGAACACAGTGGCCTTGAAAGCTAGATAATAATAATCAATCAATCAATCAATCAATGTTTTTATTCGTGCCCAGGAACAACCTTACGGTCTTGGTACAGGTGCACTGTGTTAACATGTAAGGCAGAACAGGGCATAAAGCAAATAATACCTTTATAGCAAATATTTGACGAGATCCAGGCTTGCAAGGGCCGCAGAAGGCAGTGTGCCCACCCCAAAAGGCCTGCGGGCCCAGCCTGGGTTCTAATGTTCATAGTTCTTGGAACTGGAAGCGGCAACACTGGGCAGGGCCGGCAACAACAGTTGCTGACACGTTAGTTCGTGTGACAACACTGGCGTTGCACTACGTAGTCTGTTGGGCAGCCCTCATTACAGTCCTGAAGTCGTCGGCGTCGGTTGGGAAAGTTCTCGTGTGGTCAGATGGGAGCCGGTGCCATAGCGCTGCTGCACGGTGCAGCCAAGATGAGCCGTGGCGTTGTGTGCGAGTAAGGGGCGGCTGAAGACGGCCTGTTCATTTGTTCAAGCGCGGACTTTAGGACAATTCCTGGTGACCAGGGGACATGATGCGCCACAGTAGTCGCAATGTTGAGGCCCGTACTCTTGAGTCCAGGGGTTGCCAGGAGGCAAGGCGGAGCAGGTTGGTGGAGGTAATTCCACCATGGGGGAGTTGCTCTTTCTTAAGCGTTGTGCGGCGGTAAAAGGTGTACGCTGCACGGCGTTGAACGCTGGAGAGACTTGTTTGAAGTGCCTGTGACAGGAGCAACCACACAGCAGTAACGATTTAAGCGCAGAAAGAACGAGCGCTGTGTACAAACATCGGAATGAACTCGCCGGCATTCCAGTGCATGGTCACACGCGTCACTAACCCTAGCAGGCGGCGAAACCTCGATACAGAACGATTCGTGTGCACGGAAAAGTTCAGCCGAGAGTCAAGCTCGACTCCAAGCACCTCAGCCGTACCGGCTCGGCTTATCACGTGATGGCCAAATTTTAGAGGAGGTGGTTGGAGAGAGAATCGTGGGTGGCTTGAATTAGTAAATGAAACTGTCGAGCACTTATTTCCATTCATGGGGAGATGGTCCAGCTGCGTCCAGTGCAGACAACGGTCTAGGCCAGACTGAAGACTGACGTAATTGGCCGGAGAGCAGATGGGTTGGAGCAGAGAGATGTCGTCGGCATATAGGATAGGAGTTGAGGCCAAGTTATCTGTAATGCTGTTGGTGAAAATGGTGAATAGGGTAGGGTTAAAGACGCTTCTCTGTAGGACGCCAGAAAGGACGGGAATAGCCGTTGAGGAAGCACCTCGGTAGATAACTCGCTGGGTACGGCCAGTGAGAAACGAACCGAGCCAGCGAAGCAGAGGCCCACGCAGCCCTTTGAGCTCAGAACTCGCCAACAACCAGCATGGGAAAGCCGGTCAAAGGCTCGAGAGAGAGAGAGAGATCTAGGTGGACCAACTCGACGGGTGTGTGGTCATCAAGGTGTGCACTGACGACGTGGACCAGAGGGAGAAGGGCGGTTGCACAGCTGCGGCCGCGGCGGAACCCATGCTGTGAGAGTGACAGAAGGCTATTGCTGTCACGGTGCAGGTGAATTTTAGAATTGAAAATTCGCTCAAACGTGCGGCACAAGACTGAAGTGGATGCAGTGGGGCGGTATGAAGATAAATTATCAGCACGAGCGCCATGTCCTTTGTGTACTGGCGTGACAATGGCTATCTTTCACAGACGAGGAGTAACACCAGAGTTCAGTATTCGCTGGAACATCCGGGAAAGGGCCGGGGCCATAGAGGGAGCTGTGGATTTAAGTACAAGAGGGTGCATACCATCGGGGCCCGGATTCTGGAAAGGGCGAAGCTGGGACACCGCCTCAAGGACGTCGTCAGTAGTTATCGTGATGGATGATAAAATGGGTGTAGGCTGACCAGTTGTGGTTGCACGAGGGGTATCGGTAGTTCAACTAGAGGGGGCCAGGGAGTTAGCACAACAAGAATCGGTCCAGACTGCAGCGAACTGTTTATTAAATGCTTCAGCTATGTCGATGAGCACGAGAGCAAGTCGTTCGCGACAAAGAAGGAGGGGTGCGGCGCCTGCTTCCGCAGTGAGTTAAGAAATGCTCAAAATAATTTAGGCTATTTGACCGCACGAGCGGCGATGTCCTCAGTGTAAGCGCGGTGAGCCACACGTATGCGTTTCTTCACGTCACGATGGATCTCCTTGGCAGCGGCAAGACATTCTGGGCAGCGGCTTCGTCGCGCCCTGCGGAACACTCTATCTTTCTGATTGCAGAGGGCAATGATGTCTGATGTAAGTCAGGGCGCGCTGCGTGGGCGATGGGCGCGCCTGAGTGGCACAGTGGCGCTTCAAAGGGCGTTCATCAGAGACGTGCAGGTCTCGCACATGTCGTCAATGTCGTGTTCTGAAAGCAGGGCGTCCAATGGGACAACGCGTACAAGCCGATGGAGGTGCTCAAAGTCGAGTTTACTGTAGGCACGGAGAAAACGAATGTGCTTCCCTCTGGTAGGAAGGGACGGAAATGTCGATAGCTGAATGACGTTGTGGTCAGAGTTGCTCAGGCCAGCAGTGACAGCACAGCCGCGGACAAGAGTTGGGCTGAGAGTAAAGTAGAGGTTAAGGCACGACGATTTTTTTGTATTAGTTGTGTATGTAGCCTCCGTGCACAGCTGTGTGAACCCATTTGTTTTAAACAGGTCCAGGAGCATGTCAGATGCGGGGTCTTCCGGCAGTGGAAACAGAGGATCGGCCCAGTCGATGTGGGCGTTGAGGTCGCCGAGGATGTCGACGTTGTGATATGGGCCGCGAAGCGCTACAATGTGTTCCATCGAACAACGGAGCAGACTGTATGACTCGGCGCGGAGAGCTGAGGGGCAGTAAATGGAGGCCACGAGGTACCTCTGTTGTTTGACAATGATTTCAATGAACAGCGCTTCTAAGTCTTCCCTCTCGACCATGACGCCGACACCCCACGGGAAGTCGTTCGGTTCTTTCGAAAAACAACGTACTCGGGGAAAACGAGCTGGCTGTCGTGGATGGATGGGTCCAGCCATGTTTCGCAGAGATTGAAGATTGTGCGTGGCATCGAGGGTATAGTTGCTTGGTGCTCGGGTAATTTGTTCTGTACTGACCTGGCGTTGCAAAACCGGATAGTCGGCTGCTGCGACTAGACGTGCCAAACCTATGTCGCAGTGGGTGCTTGGGTTCGGTTTTCGGCATCGACCCGACGGCCATCCGCAATGTCGGGGGTTGGCGACGGCGAAAGGGAGCATGGAGCTTGGCTAGGGACGTCCAAGTAATCATCCGTAAAGTCAAAGGTGCAGCCCAGGCAGTTCCAAGTGTCAGTACTGCTCCCGAGTCTCCGGTATTCCCTGAGTGACAGACGAGCACAGGTCTGATGGTGCCACATTTCGCATGTGTCACAGCAGTCGGGGGCCTTAGTCTCACGCACTTTTCTGTCGCAACACGGGCAGAGAACTCCCGGGGGTCCTGGATTAGGTTCCACATCACCGCCGGCGAGAAGAGACGTACCACGGAGCTGGACGGAGCATACCAGCAACCGCGTGAGCCCGAAAGGCCGACGCGATCCAGTGGACGGAGAAGGCGTAACGACCGGCCGGTTCGACGGATAATCGGCCGAGACCCACATGCATGGGAGCGCAGGCCAGCAAGCGAAGGTGAGGTGAGCAGGAAGATCGTCCGGTGTCGCTGGGCGAAAGCACAGTAGATCACCAGTGCGAACTGAAAAAGGCGAAACAGGAGAGTGAAGCAACACGGTCTCCACGTTGCCGCCATGTTGTCCGCGACAGACCGTATCTCCAGGTCCATGACAAGCGAAGATATACAATTGTCTCTTTATTTACGAAGGACTTCGGTCTTCGTCAAGCCCGGAAAACAATTCGTCAAGCCCGGGAAGCTTCATCTTCGTCCGGGAAACTTCGTCTTCGTCAAGGCCGGGAACTCACGAGGTGTTTGACGATTTCCAAATTCGCCGATTTTGACGCCACCGCCCTTTTGTGTTCTAGAATACGGTCATTTGGACAGCGGTTAGTCTGGCCAACGTACGTAAAACCACGCGTCATAGGAATATCACAAACCAATGCTTCTTCACGCTCAGTTGCCGCCTCCCTATTTTTTTTCTGACACTCTTTGACACACTGATATGCGATGTGTATGGTTAGGCTGTATCGGAGCTTGGGCCTGGTCTACTTGAGTTGACTGTCGGGTTGACGGTTGCTGGTGTGAGCAGTGTGGGTGGGGTTGCCTTCTATAAAAAGGATTGGGTGGAAATAAATTTTGCACCTCTGTTTAAAGACGGTGTTGTTTTTGTACCCCTTTTTTCGCTCTCTGTCTCGAATTTTTTTTCACTATGGCCTGTTTGTCTGTCGCTGTCTGTCCCTCCCCAAATCTCTCTCACCGTACTCTCCGTGCTTCTTGTGCCATCTTCTTTTTTTTTTTGATAATTCAGCATGGACATTATCACACTGTAGGTCGTCTGCACACTGGTTTGCGAGCGCGCTCCCGTGGAAGATAATCGCGATAGGTAAACTTTTAAACGAAATATATGAACGATGACCACCTGGGAGCAAGCTCGCAAAGCAATGTGCAGGTGACGAACATTGAGATATAAACTGCACGGCCACAGTTTCACTTTGGCACCCTTTTTAATAGTTCACTACACCTGATGTGAGCCCTCAAAAGATAGACGTAAAACTTTTCTCTTAACGGCGTTTTTGTCCCCACCTTCACGAATGTAGGATAACAATTCGGATTTGGCAAGGCGTATTAAATATGTTGGTCATTTCGGCCTTCCCTTCCCCTGTATATACAGCTTCGTAGTGCGAATGATGACTTGAATTTCCTGAAGCGCATCCTTCTTCTCATGGTCCTTTTTTCTCGCAGTTCTGTGACGCACTCGCTTATCTCTGGAGATAAACTTCTATGTGAATGCAACATAAGATAGTGGGAAGAATTCGAAAGGAAATTTCTTGGTAGCCTTGGTGTGGCTGCCAAACATTTATAATGAAACCTAAATATTTCATTGTACCTGATCACCATTGAGAATCTGGTACCCTGAAGATGTCTAATAGCGGCAGCCTACGTGTCCTCAAGAGAGCTGCTGCAGCGCGCCGGTCGTCATTTACATGTTGACAAAAACAGCTCCGATCCATTGTGGCTCCATATCAGCAGTCATGATGCGATGCGCTGGAGAAACGAAGGCCAGTGGCATTGAAACGGAAAAAAAGGGGGGGGGGACGAGGTAAATGCTTCCCTCCCCCCCTCCCCTTGCATGTAAACAATACGAGGGATGGGGAGAAAAACCTCGTATCCCCTCCGACCGCCATCGTCTCCCGTCATTCACCGCCCTTCCATCTCTCGAATAGTTCCGACGCCTCTCATGAAAGGGATACTGAAGCGAAATTTAGAGCTCACAAAGCAAGTCTCGAGGGATAGGCGGGATGCTGCAAAACCCCAAAACATTACTCATAGAGCGATATCTGTAACGGATCGCCGCAGTTCCGGAAACGAAGTGCGCGATCGAACACGGCCGGTGAGATAAGTCACGTCACGACTCTCATTCCCTCCCCTCCTCGCTACGTCCCGTCAAGCTGGTGAACCGAATTGCGAGGAGGACAAAAACCAGGCCGCTTGCGCTAATTCTCAAATGTTCCAGGAGAACAATGATGTCACCGCGCTCGCTTGATCGCGCCCTTCTTTTCCAAAGAATACGGCCATCCGTTTGAAATATCGATGGATGAGTGACATTTTGGTGTTCGTAGCGTTTCGTGCAACGCTTCTGCGGCCTTACTTTGCGAAATCAAAATTTCAGTTCAGTATCTTTTTATGTCTCTGTGAAAAATGTTGGCTGCACTATGGAGTTTCCGCGAGATTAATTTCGAGTTATGCGTATGTTTTCTATTAAAGTCATGCTTTGTTTCAGGTGGTGATTTTATGGAGTATGAGCAATATTTGATGATGCGGGCAACTTACACGATAATAGATGCCAACTACGTTCCTTTGACCAAACCTCCGGCCCGATTCGATCTTTCAAAGAAATGGGACGGCAATCTTAGAGGAGTCATTGAGAAGAAATTACGATCTCTGCTCACCGATGGTCCTTTCTATCATTCTATCACTGCTGCTCTGAAGAGAGTTAAGAAGCCCTCTGGATTTGATCCTTGATATGCGTTGATTGGCCATTAAAATAAAATATAATTGCAATGTTTGTTTATAATCGCAAACTTTTGCCAAGTGAAAATAAACGCAAGCTTCTTCGTTATGGGGGTTCAAGAACTTATTCATTTTTGTTGTTTTGAATTCGTGCATGGCATATAAGAGTGCCACAGAGTTAAAGCTATAGACGCTTTGCTGACCTTCTCTTGTCGTACCAAGATACTGAGTCACTGAAACGGGCGCTGAAGTGCTTCCATAAAGGCCAATGCTGGAGAAAAGGACACAGTAGAATCAAAAATGGTAATAACCTGGCCCTCTATGATAATAATGAAGTGAAGTAAACGGAATAGGAGGACGAAAAACCTGAAGGTCAGTTATGGCGGCGCCAGTGCACAACTGCTGCAAAGCGTCTGTAAGGTTCTGTGATTTCGGAAGGGCTTTTTTTTAACTCTGGGGTGTTTTTGGACGATTATTTTATCCCCATTTTCTGTTTGTGTTTTTAGGTTCCGATGTTCAATGACGGAGGGTGAAAAATCGGGGCTTAGCTTCAAGGCGAAGGTCAGCGCTCTAGGCATCGCTTAGTGTTGGAATTGTTGGAAGTAACGCGTTACAAGTGACGACGTTAGTGGTATGTTGTTACGGGTTAGTAATTTCATTAATGCAATTAATAAATTTCTAAATGACTAGCAGGTAAATTATTTTCTTACTAGTTTTACGATATATTATCTATTAATTTATGCATGGTGGTAAATACTCCTACAAACACGGACAAAAAAAGAAGCACACAGGACGAGGCGTAACTTGCAACGGAACTTTACTGAAGGGAACACATAAAAAGAAGAATAAAACGGCACATGCGCAAAGATGCTGGACCTTCATTAATCACGTGAAAAGCTTGTCGTCACTGTTGAGTGACCGAGAAAAAGCCCGCTCCTTTTCGGATATTGCAACAGAAGGAGCACTGATACACACATTCGTGCCATGGGCCCTTCTCATGAATGCCTCATGTATCTCGCGTTCCAATTTTGTTTTGAATTTTCCCATAATCTTGGTACTAATGAACTCGGCCTGGCACGCACGCCTGTTACAATGTACAGCCAAGTGACCAGACGGGGATAGCCTGGTGGTGGCGGAGTGTTCTCTGGTTCTACCAATAATGCACCTCTCTGTCTGGCCAACATAAACCCTACCGCAAGGTAGGGGGACGTCGTGCGTGAACCTTAAGTCACATTGACGATACTTGGTGGCATAACGCTTGCCGGACACCCCCTCCGCATTACCCGGCATACCTGCATTATTTATTCTTCGGCAAAGCTTAGAAAGCTTGTTTGGGGCAGAAAAAACTACAGGAATGCGAAACTTATTCGCCACCTTTTTGAGGTTGTGAGAAACCGTATGTACATAAGGCAGGACAACAGGTCTAACTTCAGGCCTTGCCCTCTCAGCATCCCCTCTTCCAAAAAGCCTCCTCAGCTTTTCTCCGAACCCTTCAGCAACATCACATAAGACCCGGGAACCCCACATCCTGCATTCTGTCTAGCTGCAACTGAAAACTAAAGCTCATGTTGTGAGGCAAAGATTTTTTCAAGGAGGCATGCAGATAACTAGAGGCAATTCCCCTCTTTACGAGCTTCGAATAGGCCCAGTCCTATGGCAGCAGCTTTTTCTTTGATCGGGGGTCATACGTCCAACACACATGGTCGCCATCAAAGAAAAGACCCAAGTCCAAAAATTGAAGGCGCCCGGCACTCGCTGTTTCATGCATAAAACTTAGGCTTTCCGCAAAACTCTTAAAAACCTCAAGCACTCCAGAGACCATATTATCTTCGTTAGCCTCTACAGGATCTCTGTTAAAAACTTAAAAGCTGTCAACGTACCTAAAAATCTTGAGCCTGTAATTCTTTACCACCAACTTTTCTATTGCCCTATCACACGAAGTAAGAAAAATATCACTCCCCTTTTGCCACTTGGCTGTTCATTGTGATAGGTGCATATGCCTGGCCGAGTTTAATAGTACCAAGATTATGGGAAAATTCAAAACAAAATTGGAAAGCAAGATACACGAGGCATTCGTGGTAAGGGCCCTTGGCACGAATGTGTGTGTCAGTGCTCCTTCTGTTGTCTTATCCGATAAGGATCAGGCTTTTATCGGTCACTCAACAGTCACGGCAGGCTTTCGAGGTGGTTAATGAAAGTCCTGCATCTTCTCGGCTGTGCGGTTTTATTCTACTTTTTATGCTTCCTTCAGTAAAGTTCAGTTGCAAGTTAAACCTCGTCCTGCGTACTTCTTTTTTTGTCCGTGTTTATGGCGTATTTACCACCATGCATAAAACCAACTAGCCCAACTCGCAGTTTTAATATTAATTTATGTTACTCGTTATGTGTGATTAGTATTCACGTTTTCCGTGGAAACCAAATGATCGCCCCCCCTTCTGTGAAATAAAGTAAAAAGGGGAATTTTTTAAAATTTCTGCGCGAGGTTATTCCGAATTTCTTTTGTACAAATATTTTAGTGTTAGAACTTCCTATGCCTGGCCTCGCAACTAGTCTTTTTGTTGCACGGAAACCGCAATCGGCCCCAGGTCATGTTTTGTACGGAAGCCTTTCCACCAAAAAGACTTCACCCTTTCAAAGATCACTGCTGCCACGACACCGTAGAAAAGAAGTTACCTCGCTCGAGCAAAACATTCGTTCGGAAAGCGACAATTTGGCACCGAAACCTCCACCGTTTTCTGCCTTCATTTTGAAGAGTAACTTTCTAACTAGGGCGACCTCGCGCTCCTCGAAGAGCACTACCGCTATACCATCAAGTCTCGCTGGCGAGTTGCCAAAGGCGTAGGGCTGCAGATCGCATGGTACGGGGTTCGATTCCCACTTAGCCACTTGGCAAATCTTGTTTGTAACAATTAATTACACCAGACCATATTAGCAACGCTGCACCATCTAGTACAGCCAATTTGAAACTACACACGACCCGTGTGCTTAGTCACGTCTAGGGTTGCCGCGAACTTTTTTCGATTCGAAGTTTCGATGATCGAATCAAGCGGTTCGAAAGGTTCGAAAGATTCGATTTTTCGAATTGTCTGCATCGTAAAATGCGACAAAAGTCGAATTTTCGAACTTGTTAAGCTAAGAACTTCGACGTTTTTCGAACCGTCGAACTTATTACGCTAAAAAATTCGATCTTTTACGAACTTTCGGACTTATTGCGCTGCAAAGTTCGATGCTTGTCGAATTTCCGAATTTTACTGACCAAAAATTTCGATAAATTTCGAACTTTCGACCTTATTTATCAAGAGAATTTGAAAAGTTTCGAACTTTCGAATCCTGGAAAGTCAGAAGTTCGACGAACTTCAAACTTTTAGGGTAAAAGTTCGATGTTCGTCGAACTTCGAATGACCGGCGGACGGTTTCATTTGAATTCAAGTAGTGAGGTACATTCATAATATTTTTTTCTCGAACTTTTACACGCGCTGCTGCGTTCCTTACGAAAGACAATGCCGTTTCTTTCAATGTTCTGGTATGCTTAGTTTAAAAAAAATAAATTCCCGAAGGGGCAGTAAGGACGACGGGTTTTTGACGATTATCGTTTGTGCCAGATTTGAAGCGTGCTGTAGCCGAAGCTATTTATATTAGAGATGTTATACTTTTTAAGAATAATCTATGTATTGCCTAGGTCAGTGCCGTTTTAAGATGTGATTATTGTTATTCAACGTGAGTTTTGAAGAAATGTCCAAATATGTATCTACAGGGTGTCACAAAAGAAAATTTACACGGTCTTTTTTACCGCAAAAATAAACTAGGCATCGCCGAACGCTCATTCTCCGCCCAAAGGTAGCGCTAGAGGTCACAACCAGATGCCAAAGTTTCAGCCCGATCCGATAACTTAATCAAAAGTTATAAGTGGTTGTCTGAAAATTTCAATGGGAAAATGGCGGCCGACGGAGTTTTCAAACACATGGGGCTCTATGGCACCAGAAACCGAAAACAGGCAAAAATGGGCTCCATTTTCCCATTGAACTTTTCAGAAAATCACTTACAACTTTTGATTAGGTTATCGGATCGTGCTGAAACTTTGGCATCTGGTTGTGACCTCTGGCGCTACCTTTTGGCGGAGAATGAGCGTTCGGCGATGCATAGTTTATTTTTGCGTTAAAAAAGACCTTGTAAATTTTCTTTTGTGACACCCTGTAGATGCAATTATGCCCTAAACTCGATATTTCTTTTCGTCTAAGTTGTTTGAGGTATCGCATTTAAATTAACACCACATACAGTACATATCATTGCCATCTGCACAATACAAAATAATGTATTTATTGTTTTTTCACGTTAAGGAATAGATTAACTCATGGAAGAAGATTTCTAATAGTGTTCAACTTCAGCACCTCATTAAAAGAAAACTTTTTTTTTTCGCTTCACGTTTCTGAGACGTGTTTCTTTTAGCCTGTACACATTTTGGTAAAAGAAACTTGTTTCGAAGCTCTGAACCTCTGAATATGCAAGAATACAACACTTCCGGCGAATTCTTGATAGTTTTTTTTTCTCCAACTTTTTATCCCCGCATTTATCATTATTATTTTCTTTTTTCTTTTTTTTTTTTTTACTATTGGCACAGGTATTTTAGGTCGAAAAGAAATAGCTTTGAACTTCCGAACCTCTAAGTATGTGACGAGTAGTGCCTTTTGACAACGAGTTTCTAAGAATGACCATCTACGCAATCTTATATGCAGTGAAGAGCGACAGTAGCTATATATATGCATAAATAATGTCAGATTAAAATAAGCTCGACCACGCCCTCTTTCCCCGTATTGTTTTCTTTAACAGTCCGAAATATCTGGAAGGGGGGGAAGGGAAGTCAAGCCCCCCCCCCCCCACTACCCTATTTCCCCCCGTTTTTCCTCTTCCGACGCCACTTGTATGGTAGAACGCTCCTCGACCTAGAGTTGTGTCGGCTTTTTGTGAGGCGATTCCTCCGTCCCAGAAAAAAAAAACCTCCAGTACAATTACAAACTTAACTTACTATATGCCAGCGTCACTCGGGCGGCGTTCGATCGGATTACTACCAGCGTGCAAGGGGTGGGGAGGTAGTTTGCCAGGTCGCTACAAGGTTTTTCTGAGCTTCAACCTACTGGTCGCTCCTGGCCGTTTCGAACTGGATGAGTCTCGTAAAACAGTGTGTTCGTGTGATCACTACTGCGTGATGAAGGTTAAAGACCCCCTTTCGGGCTGGTGGTCACAATTACTGATCTATGGTCACACGTCACTCTGCACTGGCAAATATTCCAGCACAACCGGGACACTCGTCATCTCGTTTAATTGCCTGAGCAACTTCGCAGAATCTAGATATCACACCCTAACTTTTCTAAACTTGATTTTGTGAAAACCAGTGAGTCGTGAAAACGTTATTTGAAACAAACTGTGGAGGAACTTGAAAACCGGACTTCGAACTTTGAAAACTTGGACTAGAAAGGAACGCAAAATCTTCGAAGTTTTTTTGTTTTTTTTTTCGAATTTAGCGTTAAAAGAAAATCGAAACCTTCGAACTTTCGATCTTTATGCAGAAAGAAATTCGAAATCTTCGAGTTGTTCGAACTTTATGTCTATAAAAATTCGAAGCGTTCGAAGTTTTCGAATTTTATTTCCAAAGAATTTCGAAATCTTCGAATTTATCAAACCTGAAGTAAAAAAAAATATTCGAAATATTCGAATCCGAAATTTTAGAAACCGTCAACGCTTCGACCTTTCGAATTCGAAACTACACTGTAAACGAAAGTTGCGAATTTTTCGAATTCGAACCTTGGTCGGTACGAAAATATCGAAAATTTTCGAAATCGACCTTAGTTTGCTTTGCAAATATCGAAACCTTTCGAAATCGAACCTGGGGTAGTTCGCGACAACCCTAGTAACGTCGCACACAGGCATAGTCGCACGTATATGTGTGTGATATATTTCGAAATAAATACCTCATGATAAATACCTCATATCTGGTGGCACAGGTATGTGGTGGCACAGGTCAGTACGCTGATGTTGCTCCTGTATCGATACTTTTCAGGTGCTTTTTTTATGGCTGCGCGTCTTTGTGCAAGCAGAAAACCGCGAAGGACAACCTCGGAGACAAAATGAGATTTCTTGTTTTGCTGCAGAAATACAGCTGCCGACAAAAAGGAAAAACATATGTATATAAGGGGTGTTCGACTTCAATTCAGACAGATGAGGGTTAGACGAGTGCCGTCTCCGCCATGTATGTATTTATCAAGCTTGGCGGACATTACATGAGGGGATAATCGTCAAAGGTTGTGGTAGGGTGGCCTTGCTGCATGCCCATCCGGGAGGAACAACACGAAGCCGGGGTTTCCATAACGAGAAACTACATTTATTAGAGTAACAGGATTGGGTTGTTAGTATAAGCGTAAAACATTGCCAAAGTGTTTGAACTGCAGGCCTCCGTGACCACGGTCCGTCTTCCCCCCGTTCTGTGGGCGTGTGCAGTCTTTTATAGGCTTCTGCGCCTGTCCTACGTGCGCTATTGCGCGCCTCGGCCGTTGTCCAGTTTGGGCATTCGGCAGCGGTTTCTGGCCGTGGTGGGAGACTCTTATCGTAAGTCTTGCTCCCACTGCTGTGTCCGGCTAGGGCAGAGCTGTGCATGTATCGGATGAAAAGCTTACGTAGCTTGCGGGGTATCACGGTCCGGAAGGCTGAACCATCCGGATCGTCGTCGGGCTGGGGGATGTAGCGCAGCAGGAGGCCGTCGTCGCTCATCAAGTAGAAGTCGAACTCCTTGTCACTTGGGCGGTCGACTGGACCGGATGCTGCCAGCCAGGCAGTCACTTGTTGGCACAACCCATCGTCGTGCTGGGCCTTGAGAAGATCCTCTCTTGAGACCAATGTGCCTCACCGTGAGTCAGGTGGTCCCTGTGTTGTATTAACGACTGCGACCAGACCTGGGACTTCCTGCACGTGGTTCTCAGAAAGGGGGGCGCGGGAAAGTGCATCAGCGATTTGGTTAGTAGCACCCGGCCTGCATACAATAGTGTAATCGTACTGTTGTAGCGTAAGGGCCCAACGAGCGAGGCGACCAGCGGGGTTCTGAAGTCTTTTCAGCCATGACAACGCTAAATGATCACACTGAATTCGGAATGTTGCGCTATCCAAATACATGTCAAATCGCTTTAACGCATACACTATGGCTAAACATTTCCTTTCGGCAACACTGTAGTTACGCTTTGCGGAATTGAGGGTCTGACTTGCGAAAGCAACCGGCCGAAGTATACCGTCATGTTCCTGCAGTAAAACAGCTCCGACGCCACAATCGCTTGCATCTGTCTGCGAAACGAATGGTTGGTTTAGGTCGGGAAGATGCAGACACGCGTTCTCTGTCACTGCCTTTGATAAGGCTACGAATGCGCTTTGTTGCTGTTGGCTCCAACACCATTTGACGCCTTTTCGAAGAAGGTGATTAAGCGGCTGAGAAATCTCGGAGCAGAAAGGAATGAAATCCCTATAGAATGCAATCATTCCGATATATCGCTGTAAACTTTTCACGTCATAGGGGCACGGGTACTCAGTGCGCGCAGTTTTTCTTCGTTGGGACGGAGCCTGCCGCTATCGACAACAAATCCGAGGAGGTTAATTTTGGGCTCGGCCAATTAAACTTTCCCCGGGTTGATTGTAAGACCCGCGTTCCGCATTCGCTCAAGCACGATAGTCAAGTGTTCGAGATGCTCCTCGAATGTACGCGAGAAAACAACAACGTCATCCATGTATGCCATCGCGAATTCGTACTTTGCGTTTCCGAGCACAACGTCCATCAGACGCTGAAAGCTCGCTGGCGAGTTGGACAAGCCAAAAGGCAAGCGGGTGAACTCGTACAGCCGTCTGTGGCAAATGAAAGCGGTTTTCTGCACGTCTAACGGATGCACTTTGATCTGAAGGAATCCACGGCTGCAATCCAATGTAGTAAACACCGTCGCGTTGCCGAGCGCGTACATTATAGAGGAAATGCTGGGGAAAGGGTAGCTGTCTCGTACAGACACTTCGTTCAGCCGTCTGTAATCTATGCATAGTTGGGCCGTTCCATCTTTTTTCGGAGCGAGTACGACAGGAAATGCCCAAGGGCTCTTCGAATCACGTACTGCGCCGGTGTCCAGCATCTCCTGAAGGGCCACCTCCAGGAGTTTTCTTTTGTGCACGCTGATGGGGCGTGGATTGCACCTCCAAGGCGGTGCGTTACCGGTTTCAATCCGATGCAGCAGGATGTCTGTCTTTCCTGGTCGCTCCATGAACATCTGAGAGAACGGCCGCAGGACGTCCTCCGATGTTCTGTAGGGCATCCGAAATTTCGGATGGTAGGGCAGCTGCAGCCGTTGTGAAGTGGGCTGGGAGGGTTGGGCCAGCGATGCAGTTCTCTCGTCTGGTGGACGGAGTCAGGTCCGCCTGGTTTCCTAGACGATAGCCGCCACCAGGGAAGTCGAGAGTCATGCTTACGCCTGCGATAAAATCTCGACCTAAGATCACGGGCACAGCGAGTCCCGGGAGATACAGAAAGTGCTGACGCCGTTTCTACTCATTAAATAAAATTTTAAGCCTTACGGCTCTGTCCGCCGATATTGTTGACACCGAGGCTAACTGCAGACGTGTGTCTGCCGAACGAAAGGTTACTTTTTATATTTTTGCATAGTTCATAGACAGCGTCCCCTATAAGCGAGATAGCAGCCCCGGTATCCAAAAGCGCGGCAAAAGGAAAACCGAGCAAAGTGATCGTCATGCGTGGCTCGATCATTTCGCTGTTAGACTGAATTCGACATACCGATGGAACAAGTGACGCTGCGTGCGTGATCCCGGCTGTGATAGCGGCCATCGGCGGCTCTGCAGTGGGGCTCATTGCCGCCGGCCGTAATAGTTCCCCGATTGGGATGCCACGTGACCTTCCGGATTTTCACGGCCCATAGCTGCGCGAGGGTTGACCGGATTTCCACAATCCCTCCGGTCACTTCTAGCCCTTCCGCCATTTGTTTCGTTCCGCCTCGGGTTTGTATTTGGGCACTCTTTGGAAGTGGCCGCGCTGTCCACAGTTGTGGCATTGGTCCGAATACCTGCTTGAGTCGCCGGCACCAGGGCTCTCTTCGGACGTCCTCCAGTGCCCCCGCATTGAACCAAAGCTGGAGAGACTCCGGCTGCTTTGATTGGGCACTCTGTGCCAGTCCCGTGGAGGTCTTAGCGCCGGGATTGTCTCGGGGCCCTGCCAAGCACATGCGGGTTCGAGAGAGTTTGCGGCCAAAGGCGGTGGGAGATAGCTCTTCTGAGCGTGGAAGATCTCCTCTGTGCTGCGAGCATGCTGGGCTAGCTCTTCAATGGTCTCATAGGTGCGGCCGTATAGGTACAGGTGGTACTTTGGGTGACATTGTCTGAGGACCCGAGCTATAATCTCCGACTCGAAGGCATTAGGTTGTGCCCTTCGTGTGAGTTCCTGCAATGCGCGAACATACTGAACCAGGCTTTCGTTTGGATGTTGCGTTCGGGACTCTAGTTCTTTCAAGATTTGTAACTCGTAACCAGGTGGCAGGAACTCTGCTCGGAATTGCCGCTCGAACTCCACTAGGCTGGTGAACGTAGGTTGCAGCCTTAACCAGCACGCAGCGCTAGACTTTAGAGCGAGTGGGAGTATTCTGCTTATCTCGAGGGATTCCGAGGCGCCTGAGGCGGCTTTGTAGACGTCGAGCTCACCCAGAAAGTCGGCGACTGACTTGACGTCCTTGTAGCCAGTGTACACCGGCACCGTCAGCTGGGGACGCAGCTCCGGCTCACGTGACTGCTGCGCGGCGAGACGCTGTGTGACCGCATCACACAGGGTTGCCACCTTCAGTAGCAATTCGGCCTGCGCATCCGCCGTGCCTGCTCCGGGATCCACGCTTGCTCCAGGCTTTTCGCCATCCTTCGTCTCGGACCGTAGTGTGGGAGACACGGCGGGAAAAAACAGGAACGCGAAAACGTGTGCGGCAACAGGCGGTATGCTCCACTCGAAAAAAATAAACACGCCCCCAGAGCAATAAACACGCCCCTGCGTGACTAAGCAATGTTTTGAGGCTCCAATCAACGAGCACTCGCGCTGTCGCGGATACCAGCACTACTTGCAAAAGAAACACCGCGGTTGAAAAAAACTTACCGAGAAAAGAAACCCAGCCCCGTGTCGTTCCGACAGAAGGGCAGCAAAAGCACGTTGGGCGCCATGTGGTAGGGTTGCCTTGCTGCATGCCCATCCGGGAGGAACAACACGGAGCCGGGGTTTCCAAAACGAGAAACTACATTTATTAAAGTAACAGGAATGGATTGTTAGTATCAACGTAAAACATTGCCGGAGCGTTCGAACTGCACGCCTCCGTGGCCACGGTCCGTCGTCCCTTCTCTGTGTGCGTGTGCCTTCTTTTATAGGCTTCTGTGCCTGTCCTATACGTGCGCTATGGCGCGCCTCGGCCGTTGTCCAGTTTGGGCATTCGGCAGCGGCCTCTGGCCGTGCTGGGAGACTCATGCTCCCACAAGGTAAGTTTACTAGTAGCTAAAATCTGTTAACATTTTAATGATTGGTTTGAGGGGTCATGTTGCAATTGCAGTATTCACGGCAATTACTTTTTGAGGTTAGGACAATTTAAGGAAATATGCGAAATTGTAAATTTTTTTTTTTTAGATATTAATTGATAAATTTTAAAATTTTAGACCTGTTTAAATATTGCGCGCAAAAACGGAATCACAAGCCCGGTCCACAATGACGCTTAGAAAAGTGATGTAGTCGTTTCAGTCACATCGTCATTTGTGTTATAATTAATTATTATTTTTTAAAAAAATTATGTTTATCCAACTAGCCCATCGGATGATTTTATTGTATTTAATGTCACTTGTGTCGCCTGCGTGGCCCACCAAGGACATGCTGCGGAGATTGTGACGACATGATTGAACCGACTATGTTCCTTTTCTAAGCGTCATCTGGGCGGGACTTGCAGAGGGCATTATGCGCGTAATCTTTGAATCGGGTTAAAAAACATGAACATTTCTCAATTAATATTTCAAAAATTATTATATTTTTCCAAATCTCTTCAACTTGGCTGGCCTTTAAAGGAGCTGTGCAACAATTTCAGGGCTTTGCTTAAATAATTGTGGAAGTTGATGCCTGACACTTCTGCAGTGAACTACAGAAAACAGATTTTGCCTGGATACCCTAGTTTTTATTTTAAAAAATGAAAAAGATCCAGGTTTTTGCCGCCTCTCAACTCGTGCATCGTCTTCCGGGTCACGTGCACAGTGACGTCACTAGAGTAGGCGCGGAGTTCCGGAAAAGTTCTCTCTTTAGAGCCATCAGCGAGCAGCGAGAACTCATCCGCTCGCGACCGCGTGACCACCCGTCCTTGCCCGTCCGGCGCTGTCCCCCTCCCCCTCCGGCTTCTGGCAGCTGTTCGCGGTTTTGTGGACCTAGGATAGATGGCGCCACTAAAACTCCGTATAATAAAAGTTTTGTCGATGATACCAGGGTGTTGACGCGTTTATATATATGTTGGAACGACAAGATTTGTAAAAAGAGTTACCTTTTATCGAGCAGGTATTCGCACAACTTGCTATCTTTCTTACAACGACCCAAGTGACGTCACGCCGCTTGTTTCTCATGGCCGCCGCTCGTGGCTGCAGGTCGGGAAATATTCCAAGTTTTGCCTTGCTATTACGCGGCGGAATCGCAACATTGCGATGAAAGGAGGTGTGTTTTCTGCCATTTGTGACACAGTGAACAATATCAAAAGCAGAAAATGCCAATTCTTTCAACATTAAAATCGTTGCACAGCTCCTTTAATAGTAATTGTCATAGATAATGCAATTTAACATGACCACTAAAAGCACTTATTAAAAAAGTTGAATAAACTGATTTTAGTCATTGGCCTTCTTACCATGACGATTATACCCTCTCTTAATGTCTGCCGATCCTGATAAATAAATGGTAAAAACGGGAATCGTCTCTCACCCTATTTGTTTATTATTTCCGAATTAGATTCAAACACCCTGTTAAATCCGAGATAAGTGAAGTCATATGGAAGGATATTGGCGCTTGCACAAAAAGATTCATTAGGGAGTTTTAGAATATGGTGCCCAACGTTAAGGGGTTCCGAAGGAATAGGGGCTCGCCACTGCGCATCTGCAGAATCCCAGCCACGTCTTGGGTTAGCGTTTGCCCCTAAAGGCCGGTTCACACACTTGCAACCGAGTAGGACCGACTGGGACAAGACCGGTTTTAAAGCCTCGTATACGACGGCATAGGACCGGATGTGCCGCTGCAGAGCAGGTCCTAAGCCGTCGCTAGAGGCTTATACTGTCGCTAGAGGCGGTTTTCTTTTCAGCGTAAGCCGTTGCTAGAGCCTGTAAACACCAAAGCTCCTGCGGGTTTAGGATTAACCCTGCCGACTCCTGCCTCAAGCCCTTCATGTGCATCAAGTTCCTTGTTTTCGAGATGGACTCTACCACAGAAACCATCGGACACACGGCAGCCCGCCGCAGACACCTTTCGCGCCACACTCCGTCATGGTCGCCCCTGTTGTGTCTCAGGGGTCCTCCTAAGGTTACCAGCTCGGCCCCGCTACCAAATGCCGGGCGGGATGCAGAACAGACGAGCCGGAGACGAGGGGCACGACGAAAAAAGGACGCTTCATATCTACATATTTAGATCAGCTTTTCAGTGTTTGAATTCTCGATCATCCTCACACTCGATCTGCGAGCGTCTCCCTTTATATAAACTCTCAATCTCACTGAACTCTCGCTCGTCCAATCCCAAGGGCCAACGTGATCTTGAGCAGCCAATAGTGAACAAGTTCGTGTGCAAGCCGCCAGCCATTGCCGCTAAACTTCGTGGTAGGTCTCAAGATGAGGTGTCTCGTGTTGCTGGTGAGTCACAGGGAGTTTCATTCCACAAGCGCACATACACAGCTTTTCCGAAGGTTTTCTGTTGTCTCGTGAGCTCAACTCTCCAAAGTTCCCTGCACGAGACGCCGGTTGGTGCGAGACCGCGCTCTGGTCGGCTGAACCAGAGGCACGTGCTGCTCTTGTGGGAGAACACTTCTCAGCGCGGGACGGGTCCGTCGCAGCCACCCACAACAGGTCCGCCCTTCAGCGGGCCATTAGCAGAGAGACAACAGCTCGTCCGCCGACGGGTAAATGGTCTGGAGGCGAAGCAGTACACAGCCGCTCTGCAGAAAGCATGATGACTCGCTGCTAACCTCGAGGTCCCAGACCAAGCACTGCACCCATTTCATCCACGGTTATCGGCTCATCCCCGCTTCCGAAGCGATGACGGTGCCTGGCTCGCTGAAACAAGCGACCTTCCACCCGCGAAAGGCGCTGGACGCAGACCGACGGCCAGGTGCAGACAGCCCAGAATTATGGCCCGGGGGGCCATTGACAACACCCCGCAAGCAACCAAGACATACCAGCGCCTAGCAGGTTTTTAGTCTTTTTACTTTAGTATGTTTACAGCGAAGCTGCATACGTCTACCAGCCAAGGAAATTTTCCCGTCGTCGTTGTGAGCAAAAAACTCCCGGCGAACAATTGAAGGCAAAACTGCATATCTCCATTGAAATCAGGCACACAGCATACAACTTAGCACCCGTTTCAATAAATAAAACCACAAAACAAGCATCGAAACTACATGATGGATGATAAGGCGCGTGTGACCAATAGGAACAACCTCCCACGTGTTCCGGTAAATATTAGGTTCGTAGCTGCTTCGAAAGGGGGTTGACGTCATTCGAAGCCCTCGTGTGAAGTGCGAACCGCATAATGGATGATAACGGCGCCTGCTGCCGCAGCCACGGCACCTTGCGACGTGGGGAGTGACGTCACTAGCCTTTCATATATAAAAGAAGAACCCGCCTATACCCCATTTCACCTTAAGTCCCGACGCAGCGGATGCTACGAGCTATCTTAGCCTATCCCGTTCTGTGGACCCGTGATACGCTTTCCGCACGTCGCGGTGCCCCCTCTCTGAGGTCACATGACACTCACACGGCCTCCGATTGGCTCCGATGGCTCGTAACATCCACTGCGCTTAAACGTAAGATGAAACGGAGTATAGCAACTGATTTCATTGTTGCTGCAGCACCGCGATGAATAGGCCACGCATAGTTAGGACTCCCGAGGAGCAGCGTGAATACAAGGAACGGCAAAGGGAGAATAAACGGCAATACGACAAGCGGCGGCATACTGCGACCGGCGGCGGCATTTCGTATAGTGCAGTAGGCAACCGTTGCAGGTGATACCACAGCTTCGCTGACCAACCACCTTCACGGCGTGGATTGGAGCCCCACTTTTTTCCTTTCTGGGGCCCATTAAAGTTTGGAACGCTATAGCGTTATCGGCCCCGTTCGCATCGCCTTCTCATTTGCTTCTCACGCTTTTACTGCCTGTGAGCGGGAAGTGCGTCGGACATGGCCTAGTCAGTAGCGTGTCTTGCTGGCGGCCGACGAGTCGTGGGTTCGAATCCCGCATTAAATTCTTCAAATTTGTCTTTAAGGCAATTGATTTACTTTATATGAGTGAAATCATTTGAAGACATGCGGGAACCTTTAATTTGCATTATATGTCATATTTTAAATCACGTTCTTTTAACGCGTTACATTACGCTTCACGTAAGCATTTTGGGATGTTTGAAGTTACCGCGCGACGTTATGTGACTGTGACGGCATGAGTTTATCTGAATAGTTGTTTTTAAGAAGGAGCTTGAGTCGCATCTTCTTGGCTCTTAATCTGCATGGCATTTCTTGAAGAATGTGATTTTAATCTGGACTGTGTTTCGGTTTCCATGGTGTACCACAATATTCTGACCGGCTGGTTTTTCTGGGATATCAAAGAAATGATGTAGTACTATCGCTTATTTCTTCTTGTTCTTTTTATTCTTTTTTCTTCGTCTTCTTCTTAATCCTCTTTCTTCTTCTCGAGAAATACTGTGTGGGGAGTATTTATCATCGGATGTTGTTGTGCATCGCAGTGGTGGTGATTTATCTCGCGGGGAGATAACGGGAGGCGGTATCTTGATTGCACTCGATGCGGAGCGCAAGTTTGTCTGCTTCTTCCACAGGGACTGCGATGATGTCAAAACGACGAGCTTTTATTGGCTGATTGAAAGAAAAATGGTGGGTGCGCCTTGAGGCATCTAGCATTGAGGTCTACCCACTACCCTTCCGATCAAAGCCAATGCGAACTCGACGTCGGTCTGACGTCACGGCAACCCGTGCAAAAGAGGCAGACCACTTACTCTCCACATAGGTCTTTGGAGTGCAGCAGGCGCGCCGATCTTGAGACGTATTCGGAATCTCTGTGGATAGAGCTGGCCTGTGATAATAGAGAACGCCCTCTGATACCTTCTTTTCATTTTCTTCCGTACATTGAAGCTGATGAGTTTAATTATTCTCTCCTTGGAATTGAGGATATAGCAGACAACTTGGGTGAATGCAAACTATTAGCAATTTGCAGTTTTAATGTACCAGGTGTATGCTGCGAAACTCCCAGTGTTGTCACAAGTAATCATTGCGGTGCAAAGAAGGGTGATCATGTTGTTGACTTTGCTTCTTTTATGGGCTTGAATCAGTTTAACAAGGTAAAAAATGTATATGGGCTATCCTTGAACTTTGTTTCTCAAACATCTATAACCGTTCTCTATCTGAAAGTGGATTTCCTTTGGTGTCGAGAGAAAAATATCATCCTGCACTCGAGGTGGCTATAACCTTGGATGTACCTGCCAGCGGGATACCGGCTGATAGCCTGACTTATTTAGGCGAACTACATAACTTCGCTGCTGGTGAATAGGTGGCATCATATAACCACTTTTCTAACTTCGACTGGTCCCCTATTTCGTAATCATCTGATGTCAAATGTCAGGTTCTTCTATTTACCACGGCGGTGCAAGATGGAATGGGTCATTACATTTCTCCAAAGAAGCAGGCCAATCCAATATTTTCCTGCTGGTTTTCTCCGTATTATAAAAAAAGTTGCTGAAGAAAAAAAAAAGCCTCTATCACCGCAAATTTATTAAGACTGGTAGTCTCAGTTGGGAGGCTGAGTTCATTAATTATAGACGCCTCTGCAAGCAACATCAGTAGATTGATCATAAGGTATATGCGGAGTCAGTGGAGTCCGACTGGAGGAGAAATCTAAGAAAACTCTACCGACATGTGCGTTCTCGAGGTGGCAAATTTATATATACTGATATCACTCTGCTGAACGGGGAGAATTTGACCATATCCAGTGTATGCGATTTATTCGGGCGAGATTTCAGTTCTGTGTATATGCACAATGGGGTGGGTACCAACAGCCGCCATCCCCTGATGTGAGCGGGTCCATTTCCTCCTTGCTTGTGGATGAGGGAATGATTCAGGAATGCATAAGGAAACTGAAACCAACAGTGTCTTCAGGACACGACGGTATCCCAGCAACACTTGTAAAAGCATTTCATAAAATTTTCACGCCCACCCTTTATGATATTTACCAGTTTTTAAGTGGAAGAGTGTTTCCTGACATGAGGAGGAAGTCAGTCGTTGTCCCAGTCTACAAGTTTGGACTACTGCGTCGAACTACGTGCCAGTTTCTCTGCTGTGTATATTTTCAAAGCTTTTCGAAATGGTAGTCCACAAAACATTTTGTTTGGTTAAAAAATGATAATAAGTTCCAACCAACACGGATTTGTATCAGGACGGTCGACGACAACAAATTTGATTTCATTTATGTCCATTGCATCCAAAGCTTTGTGCAAAAGAGGCCAGCTTGACGTAGATTACTTTGATCTGAGTAAGGCCTTTGATATGGTTGACCATGGCATTCTTTTAGCAAAACTTTGTGGTATTGGTGTCTGTGGAGTTGTACATGACTGATTTCAGAATTATTTGTCTATTAGAACATGTGTTTTTCGTGCGAACGGCGCTGCTTTCTTTACGCCCTTTCGGTGGTACCTCAGGGGTCGGATCTGGGCCCGCTTCTTTTTTTTTATTTTTGTGAACGACGTGTGGAAGCACATCGTAAACTTTTCTTTTTTTGCAATATGGTGATGATATTAAGCTATTTAAGGAGATTAAAACTATCTCAGATTGCAAGTTTCTACAAGAGGACATAAACTCATTTAGGAAATGGTAATGACTGAACGGTCTTCAACTTAACAGCTCAAAAACCGAGGTCATGTCCTATAATCGCAAAACGCAAACAACGTGTTTACCGTAAAGCAGAGTGTCGAACGGGAACCGAACCGAAAACCGGAACCGAATCTTTATTTTTAGCCAAGCCGAAACCTAACCGAACAGCAATCTTCGCCGCCATCTTGGAACTGAACCGGAAAAATATAACGGTAACCGGTTCCAAACGGTTCACGGTAATTGCTTTTATTACAAAGTGAGTGTTTGAGAAGTAATAATTGATAGCAGTATGTCTATGTAGTGATCGAATTGTCATATATTCACTGGCAATGTATACACAAATTGTGGGTCTTCGTGGCGCTTTTGTATTCGCCCTACGATTAATCATGTGTCACGTGGTCACGTGACGTCTTGGTGTCAATATATGCTGTCAAATAATGTCAGGTCACGTGGCCTTGTGACGTAGTCATGCGACTCACCGCGTCAAGTCGACTTCAATTGAGTACGTCATTATAGTCCGTTGCAACTCAAGAAGGTAGAGCGAGGGAAAGGAATGCCGAGAGAGGAGGAGGTTTCCCCCTCTTTTCTCCAGCGTTCCGTCTGCTTGTTCCTCCCCGGCCTTCCTTTCCCTCGCCCTACCTTCTCGAGTTGCAACGGACTATACATGTATTAGCGTTGTGGACACTGTGACGGCACATGCCATCACAACTTCTCAACGCGAGTCATGTGACACCGTGAAATACTCGATTGTCATGAGCCCGAGTCGAGTGCTCGGGTTCTTGACAATCAGCATTGCCGAACACTCGTGTTGGCTTGTGTTCAATCAAAGATGAGAATAGCCGAACTCTAACACTGCCGGTATACAATTAGTGCCAGAACACATCGCCGCTTGTTCTAATAGCGAGTTGAGGAGGAGAAAGCTGTTTCTTTCTATTATTTTTTCTGCGTCTGCCCTTGAGCGGACAGAGCTATCAACGCCAAGGATTAGCTCTTAGTGGTATTTACTGAAAGTACAAAAAATTGTTGCCTGAACCCTTTGACATACATACATTATTGAGGCAGCCAAACATGTTTTCGTTGTTGCTGAGCTGTCTCATGAAACTTGTCCCCGAGAATAGAAGGATTGAAAGGACTAAATGTGGCTTATTAATCTGATGATAAATGAAACTACAGGTGTGTGCGGCAGGGATACCTGAAAGTAAAACATTCTAGTGGCGTTAGAGGAAGCCGCTCAAATTTCTGCAGTTGTCTTTAAACTTGAGAGTTTTTGGGTGCGAAATAAAAGAAATGGAGGATTACTGTGAATAAATGACGCAATTGTAATTGTCGAATTGGCGCCCCCAAATGGGGGAGGAAGTTACTCAGAAATAAAAAAACTGAAAGCCGTTTGCAACTCCCTGTAACGCTGAATTGGAGCGCAGCTCTTGAGGAGGAGGAGGGAAGGGTACTTTTAGCGAAAACTAATACGTTTGAAATATACCACATTCTAATTTGATTGTATTTGAAATACAGTTCATAATTGTAAGTACACGAAAAATAGATCGAAAATATAAACTTCTTTTTTTTACTTAGTACTAAAATATACTTCTAAAAATCATTTTAAAATACCTTTACTTAAACTACATTTGAAGTTCCCTTCATGCGTTTTCAAATATGTAAATACTAAATTAGTAGGAAAAAAATACCTTTCACATATATTTCTTGAAATATTTATTTAATTCATGCAAAATATACTCCAACCCTAAAAAATGGACCAATCAAAAATACATGCAGGATACTCTTAAAATACCTGAAAATCGTAAATACTGTTGTGTTATACTCTAAGTACCTTTTGACTGCAACACTTAGGTAAATTGACTTAAACTACCAAAATATTGAAAAGCTCCCCTTCTAGAAGTTCACTTCAAGCAGACATGGAGTACACTGAAGCGCCTAAATACAACAATTGATTAGTTTGTCAACTGAATTGCGCAGCATCGCACTGATAAATCAGCCCAGTTTATGTTATTGTTTCCTTTTTTCTATCAAGAACACACCTGATTAGTTCCTTGCACACCAATCACAAACGGGGATCGGGAACTACAACCACAACATTTGCTGATGCTGGAAAGCTTCAGCAGGTGCTGTGAACAGGTACGTTTGGCGTGGTTTTGTTAGCACAATGTTCGTTCACTGAATGTGTATACTCACCATTGTACGTGATGTGAATATTGACTTTAATATAGTGACATTAACTACCATATTAAATAGTCTACTACTAAAAAGGAAAGGCAAAATAACTACTGTAAAATACTTATTTTTCGCGGGCTCAATATTTCGCGATTTAGGTCAAAGTTGGAGTTTTGGAATAAATCGTAAATTCTAATTTTCGCGACGCGCTGGGATCGCAATATAGATTTTAATGTTTTTACATTTTGCCGGAATTGTTCACGGGACCTATTTTTCGGAATCGTAGGCGATTCGCGAACTTTGCGAGAATTAGGTCCTCACGAAAATAAAGTCGTTTACAGTATTTTAAAGTGAAGAAACTGCCTTGATTCGCATCGTCCAGAGTGGTGCTACGCAGAGAAGCAATAACATGTATTTTATGAGCCGTTTGTGTGGATATTGTTTTAGGGACTGCGCCGAATTGTTATTAGTTGTACCAATGCTTCTTAGTAAGATATATCGTCCACGAACTTCAAAACACTGTTTCCCGCTTGACAGACTCCCGAGGAGAAGATCGAATACTTGGAACCTCAATAAGCGCAGAGGTGGTCACCGAAAAAATGATTACCTTCAATATGTAGGCTATATAAGGCTCTAGAGCAGTCAACGGGACTGTGAATGAGGTGTTCAGTGCGTCATGGTGTTTGTGTTTGCGTTCGTTTCTAATGTAGCTTTGTGAGATGTATTTAGTACTGCCTTCAAGTACCACAGGGACACCCATCGTAAACCGGAGACACGGAAAAATAAAAAAACGGACAAAACAACAAGTCTCAACTTTTTCAACTCAACTGACAAAATTGAAAATAAAAAAAAAATTGTGTAACCGGTTTTTAATGCACAATGGCATCTTGAATGTGAGGGGATAATATTTTTGGTATATCTAAAATATTTTTCTATTCATATTTATAATGTGTTTTGAATACCTTACGCGCGTATTTCGAGTGCAGCCAAAATAATACAGAATAAAGACAAAATGAATATTCGTATTCAATATATTTGAACTTCGTTTGAAGTACGGTCTCTTTTTGCTAAGGGTACTGAGGGGAGGGTAGACCCCTCCTCCTCCTCCTCCTTCTCCCCTTCCTCCCCTCATTCTTTAATATTCTCCGGGGGGGTCACCTGACCTCGGGGGAGGGGGTCACGTGGCCTCGGGGGGGGGGGGTGTCGCGTGACCGGGGGGGGGGGGTCACGTGACCTCGGGGAGGGGGGCCACGTGACCTTGGGGGGTCACGTGGGGGCACCTTGGGGGTCACCTTGGGGGCCACGTGACCTTCAGGTGACCTTGGGGGTCACGTGACTTGGGGGGTCGCGTGACCTTGGGAGGGATCACGTGACCTTGGGGTGACCTTGGTTACGCCGACGGCGACGGCGACGCCGCACAAGCCGGAAACGGGCGCCTAAGAGCTGCGCTCTAAAAGTATTCTCTGGAGAAGCATCGTAAAATGAAGAAGGGAGTTAAACGCGTACTGGCGTTGTAAAGGTTCCCCTGCGCCGCATCATTGGCGCAGACCAGACAGCGTGATCCCGCAAAGCTACATGGTTTGCAAAATCACTGCTGCCAGAAAGCGCATTTTCGTGGTGCCAGACGCTCGCGCCGTTCCTGACGACGCTGCTCCAAGAAATAATAATTTTGTTTCAGAATACATGAGTTGCACTGAGCGCAAACCTTCTGCAGCGTCCATTGTGCACCACGGGATTTGATTTTTACAGCAAAAGGAAATTTCTCTCCACTAGCATAAAGTGCGGTTATGTCACGTGCAAATCATGTTAAACAGTTCAGCTTTCTGGTTAAATTTGGATGTGATGTTCTCAACACAATACTCGGTTTCACTTTAAGTGTGAGAATAGCAGAAGCTAAAAGAGCGAGCTCCGGGCTTTCAGCGTCTTTGCCACGCACGCGCGCTCCTGAGGGGCAAAAGCTGGTCAGGACCACATGCTGGCGCTTGTAGCATCGCTTGCGTCTGAACTTCAAGGGGCCCTGCAAAACGTTTCTGGACATTTTTCAATTTGCATTGCGCTCGCTCGAACTAGTGAGTGTGACTCTAACAACACATTAAACTTACAATAAAGAAACAAACTGACGTATTTTGAACATAATAGGTGAAATAAGTTAGGAATTTCGAGCACATTTTCTTTGATGATGACGTTCTTGGTCTGCACCAATAGAGAACCCAAACGACAAGAGCGTGCAGCAACCATGCACGATCTTCCTAAATGTTGGAAATTAACATCCATTTATGAAGATGTGAACGCCCCACCAATATATGGGTGTTCCAAGCAAACATTAAGTGAGAGTCCCGTGCTTGAAGAGATCAGAAGGGGTCACTTGCGCCTATTCATTCAGTCCTTCCTCTAGAATCCTATGTCGTCATCTGACGCTCTAGACCAATGTCGTCACTGAATGCTCGTTTAGGACACTGATAGGAACGCCTTTCGAAGCAGTATTTGGTTTTCTTTGTCCCTTTGCAATGCTCCTTTAAGCTGAAACGAAGTATAGCAAAAGGGGACGTCCAAATTATAAAGTTGCGCAGTATATATAGCAGTCTCGCGATGATATGCGGCAGCCTGATTAAATGTTAGAGCGCGCATGACTAATGAAGCACAAAGCTGTAAAATGAGGCCCCAAAAGCAAGTGCACGTAAAACCAAATATAACTTTAGCCTCCCGAGAATGTATTGTGCGAAGTTTTGAGCTAGAGCAATCCGATGTCCAACTGTGATTTAAATTAGAAATATATTGTCTGTTCTTCGCAATATTTATGCATAATTAGGAACATCATTGCTCGCACCTTTGTTAGAGAAATACGGACGATAACCAACCAAGCCCTGAACAGTCAGGAGTCTGACGTTTGAAAACCAGTTCGGTATTTTTATCAGGGGCGACTATTTGCACGTGGAGAGCTGCAGCTTCTTTTTCATCTACGGTGTGTCGTTTGCTTCCTTCACTTTTAATGCGAAAGCATTAACTGCCCCATGGAGCGAACCGACACCATCAGCTTTGAGGTATGCCATACGGCGCCTTGCCCCGTGCCAATGTTGCGTGTAGCAGAAATTGGATGGATAGGCTCCCATTAGCTAGCGCGTGTCATCAAGAAACGAGGCTTCCATTAGCTCTCGTGCGGTGTAGTTCCAAAAAACGCCACCAGAGAAGCACTCTCCATGGCGGCGCAGCGCACGTAGCGGCCCGGCCGCCCGTAAGAGATGCGGCGCTGCGAGCCTGCCCTTTAAAAATGGCATATCCGGACTTATATAAAAACAAAACAAATATGGTTATACAAAAAATTGGGCATATCTGGCCATATAAGGCCTATCAATTTAAATAGGGCATATATGGCCAGATATGCTAAATTTTTTATATATCCATATCTGGGTCTGTCAGTTAGGGTATATCTGCCTCCCATATAAGGTTAGACATGTCCCAATCAAATAAGGCAAACTTTATAGATATTGTTTTCTACAAATCTCTACCAAAAGTGACTTCTCATCAGTATAATAAAAATACCAACTGGATATTGAGCATGTACCAACCTTTCTTAATTTTTACATAAGCTGCCTTACGCCACTCCTGATTTAGCTCAACTTGGTTCCCAGGGAAAGCAGGATTATGGATAATCGTGTAACAAATGTCAATGAAGCGTTAATGTCGACGAAACCTGTGTCCCTGAAACGTGAATCCACGAGAAGGTAGCTGTGGAACCTGTTCTCACGAAATGCAAGGAAAATAAAAACAAATTCAGTATTCTACCTGCAGTTGTGACACAATTTCAGACGGCCAATGGCAGCTGACTGCTGGTAGAATTTCGGGGAAATTATTCTCCCGGCTGCCAGGAGATAGACACTGCCTAATTCTAGAGGTAATCTGGAAGAGTACCTGTAGGAAAGCGATTAATTGTCGCGAAGTAGGTTGCAGCGCACTTACGCTGACGATACCGGACTTGAAAGGTGTAACCCGAGATATATGTCGACACGGGCACGGCACAACCACTCATACACAAAAACGAGAAGTAAGGTGTCCGTGAAGATTCAACACACGATGTAGCACAAGCTGTCATTTGTAGAACCGAACACTGGCATCACAAAAAATTATTGGGCATCTTTGAAGAAATCGCTTGGTGCTCTTTTCGAACGACATACCATTTACTACAGAAGCACATTCCACAGCAGCCACGCAGGGCGCACCATACGCCAAACCAGATCCGCAAGCAGGCATTTCGAGATTGCCAACGGCTAATGCGTCATCCGTCACTCCACGCGGTCACGCTTCTGCCATTTCCTGCGCACAGAGGGCGGAGTGAAGCGATAAAACGTCTACGGCTGATTGGTTCGGCAAGTGTGCAACTTCTACCACACTTTGAGCTTACGCAGGGAGGGAAAATGAGAGAAGGCCAAAACGGAAGTGCACACACAACAATCTTTTCTTCTGGCGCAACACAACAATACCCACAACGAGAGGATTTGTCACTTGTACCCATGATTGACAGTGCAGTGAATGCTATATGTGGCCTCGGGCTTCAGGCAGGTGCCGTGTCCTTCCTTATTACCAGCTTCTAGACTGCAGTCACGTGACCCTAACCGGAGACACGATTGGCTTAAAACACGCATAGCATCTACCCTGCTGTCAACACCGAGTGAACAGGACAGCTCCATGAAGTCCAGCTTTTGAACTTCCTATGGAGCTGTCCAGTCCAAAAGTGACCCAAAATGATGCAAGTTTGAAGTTACTATGTTTTACGCCGTATAACCCACATTATAATTTTAAATGGAAAACTAAGTCCGACTATTTTTTGCGCACGATGTCCACAAACAAATATATGAAAAAAATATATTTATATGTATGTATATATTTTTTTCACCAATAGATTTAAAATTATGCGAACACTGTTAGGTTCGCGTTTTTAAACTTCAATTTTTTTACGAAAACGTTACACATAAAAGGCACCACGGACAGCAGATCTTTCGACTTCCAACACACGATGAATCGCCGACGCTCAAAAGCGGAAGGTTGCGGTGCTGCGCGAACGGTTTTTGAAAGATGCTGCGTAGGGTACTCCGGGCGCAACGTCTTCGCAGCCGTTCGAAAGGAAAAGGGTTCGTGACGACGAAGTAGCGTCTTGCATCTTCAGTTAACTTACGGTTCGTGTTTCCGGGCTAAATTTAGCGGGGAAACATGGACAAAAATAGTTTCATTGCTAGATTTAGCGGGAAATTTGACGTCACGTGATATAAACACCAATTCAATTTCCCGCTAAATTTAGCAAGGCGGTTACACCGACGGCGACGCCGGCACCGACACCGCTTAACGCACAAACGGACGCCTAAGAGCAGCGATCTGAAGTTTATTATTTGATTGACTCGCTTTCCGATCAAATGCACTTCGACATTTTGTCACGAATGACAAGTGATGAGCTGGCCAATGACAGAGTAAACTGAACGTTTAATGGGGCGAACTTGTGCCCAAAAATAAAAGGAAACAGAAGATAACATTAGAGCGTCGCGGGCGTCGAAGTCGGCGTAAGAGCAGAATCGATCGCTGGGGCGAGACTGATTGCAGATCGACACGCGGAGCCCCTTATGTACACGTGTGGGCTTGTGAAATAATCGGCGTAAAAGGTTCGGCGTGTAGAACATTCTGACCTCGAACAAGCCAACATGGTTCTCGGATTTACCAGAAGATTAGGTTAGAGTCAACAGAACTGCGCATCCGCGGCCAGGAATCGAACCCTGACTTCCTTCGTGGAAAGCACGCGCGAAAAGCGTTGGGCCACGAGCGCGCTGCCTACTTGGTCAGCTGCGCTCGCGGCATTATTCCCCCCTTTAAAAAAAGTGCATCGTCCCGATGCAGCACAAAACGAAAACACAGATCCACAGCAAAAGGATCGAAGAGTCGCGAGTCACAGTTAACAGTCCACTCTTTGACAAGATCCAGAGTTCTATCGTTCGTAATACGGCTTGAGCCGGACGACGTGCACCACCTCGGGTTGTGGCTGGCGTCTTGCAGATGGGCGCGTTCCGTCGGGTTGAACTTCGCAGTTCAGATCGCCGAGGCGTCGGTTGCTTTTGTAGGGTCCGAAAAAGCGTTTGAGAAGCTTCTCGCTGAGACCGCGGCGCCGTATCGGTGTCCACACCCATACCCGGTCTCCGGGTCGCAAGTGGACATCCCGGCGACGAAGGTTATACCGGCGTGCGTCGACTCGCTGTTCTTCATGAATCTTGATTCTTGGCAGTTGGCGAGCTTCTTCCGCGCGTTGCGAGATCAGTTGAGTGTCGTCGTTCCCATCGTCGGCCGGAACGTGAGGCAGCATGGGGTCGAGCATCGTGGTAATCGTCCGGCCGTGTACCAGTTGGAATGGTGTCATTCCCCTGGTTTCATGAACCGCTATGTTGTACGCACACGTGATGCACGGCAATACCTCGTCCCTTGTCTTGTGCTCTACGTCGACGTACATGGAGATCATGTGGGCGATCGCCTTGTTGAGCCGCTTCATTAGCCCGTTAGTTTGGGGATGATAGGCGGTGGTTCGTCGACGGCTGGTGTGACTGAGCCGAAGAACTTCTTGGGTCAGCTGTGCCATGAAAAATGACCCGCGGTCTGTGATCAGCACTTCAGGTGCGCCGTGTCGAAGGAGAATGGACTCGACGAAAAACTTGGCGACTTCAACCGCTGTTTCCAATGGAAGGGCTTTCGTCCCGGCGTACCGTGCGAGATAATCTGTGGCGACGATTATCCAGCGGTTTCCTGACGTTCACGGCAAAAAACGGCCAAGTAAATCCATTCCAACCTGCTGGAAAGGCGTAGTTGGGGCAGGAATCGGCTGCAGAAGTCTTGCTGGCTTCGTCGGAGGCTTTTTGCGTCGTTGGCACTCATGGCAGGACCGTGTGTACTGGTGGACGGTTTTTGGGAGTCTCGGCCAGTGGTACTTGTCACGAATCCGGACGAGCGTCCTGCTGTAGCCGAGGTGTCCAGCCGTCGGGTCGTCGTGGCTGGCTTGAAAGATTTCTTCTCGCAGGCTGGCCGGAACAACCAGCAGCCAGGCAGGGTTGCTTGTTCCGAAGTTCTTCTTGAAGAGCACGCCTCGCTGCAGAACAAAGCTTGGTAAGTCTCGGGCCAAGACTCGCGGAACTGAACTTCCTTGACCCTCGAGGTGGTCGATCACGGCGCGAAGTTCCGGGTCGTCTCATTGAAGTGCTCCCATGTCGGTATCTGTAACTGCGCCGAGAAAACGATCGTCGTCGTCGTCGTCGGTGCTCTCGGAAGGAGATTCGACTGGGGCCCTAGACATGCAGTCGGCGTCGTTATGGTTACGGCCGGACTAATGCACAATGGTTACGTCGAATTCTTGCAGCGGAGACTCCAGCGAGCGAGGCGTCCTGACGGGTCCTTGAGGTTGGCGAGCCAACAGAGAGCGTGTTGGTCCGTGACAACGCGGAACGGGAGCCCGTACAGGTACGGTTGAAACTTGGTTAACGCCCAGATGACAGCGAGACATTCCTTGTCGGTCGTTGAGTAATTTTTCTCTGCCTTGGACAGTGCCCGGCTTGCGTAAGCGATCACCCTCTCTGATACGTCTTGTCTTAGGACGAGTACCGCGCCGAGTCCGGCGTTGCTGGCATCCGTGTGAACTTCCGTTTCCGCTGCTGGATCGAAGTGTCCGAGGATAGGGGGCGATTGGAGTCTTTCCTTCAGTTCGTTGAACGCTTTTCTTGCTCCTCCCCCCACTGTAAGCTCACGTCGTCCTTCGTCAGATGCGTGAGCGGTGTAGAAATCTTGGCGAAATCGCGAACGAAACGCCTGTAGTAAGCGCACAGTCCGAGAAATCTTCTTACGGCTTTCTTGTCTGATGGCTTCGGGAATGCGGCGACAGCGGATGTCTTTGCCGGGTCAGGGCTTACACCCTCAGCTTTCACGTCATATCCCAAGAATTTAAGCTCGCCGTAAGCGAACTGACATTTTGACGGCTTTAGTGTCAGTCTAGCATTCTGGATAGCCTGTAGCACTGCTCGCAGACATCTCAGGTGCTCGTCGAAGTCGCTTGCGAATACCACGACGTCATCGAGGTAGTCGAGACAACTTTGCCATTTCAAGCCTGAGAGGACGGTATCCATTACGCGCTGTAAGGTCGCCGGTGCTCTGCACAGTCCAAACGGCATCACTTTGAATTCGTACAGTCCGTCCGGCGTGACGAAGACAGTCTTCTCGCGACCTTCGTTCGTCGACCTCTATCTGCCAGTACCCGCTCTTCAAGTCCATCGACGAAAAGTAACGGGCGTGGCGCAGCCGATCCAGGGTGTCGTCAATGCGGGGCAGTGGATAGACGTCCTTTTTTGTTACGGCGTTCAATCGACGATAGTCCACGCAGAACCGGAGTCCCGTCCTTCCTTTTCACCAGGACTACCGGTGAAGCCCACGGACTGTTTGAGGGCTGGATTATGTCGTCGTCGAGCATTTCTTCAACTTGCTTCTGAATGACTTCTCTCTCTTTCACCGAAACGCGGTACGGCGATCGATGAACGTGAAGTGCGTCGTCATCAGTAACAATTCGATGTCTCGCAAGCGTCGTTTGGCGTACCTTTGACGAAGTGGAGAAGCACTCTCTGAACTCGGCGAGAAGGTCGCTGAGTTGTCGCCGTTGGGGGGTAGGCAGGGTTGGATCGATGTCAAACTGCGAAGGCGGCGTTGTCTCGTGTGGCCACGAGGAGAGGTCTTCTGATACTCCCGCGATAGCGGCTGAGTCGGAAAGTTCTTCGACGTAACCCACGGCGGTGCCTTTCGTAAGGTGCTGAGCCTCCTGTCGGAAGTTCGTTACGAGTGCAACAGTGCGTCCGTATTGGAGCTCCGCGATGCCTCTTGCGACGCCAATCCTTCTTGCTAGTAGCAGTTCGACGCTACCTTCCAGCAAAGCTTCTCCGCAGATGCCTTTTTCAGTCGCGACAGGCACAAGTACACTCGAGCGTGGTGGCGAGTTCACGTGGTCGGAGAGTACACGCACTGTAGCTGACATGGCTGCCATAGTTTTGTGAACCTCAGGCACTACGACAGGTTTCCGCAGCCTCAACTCGTCGATTCCGATTCTGAAGTCGATTCCGAGTATAACGTCTCTCGCACAGTCTCGTACAACGGCGAACTTTCCCGGATACGTCTCGCCGTGAATCTCGACGCGAGCAGTGCATCTTCCGACTGGCGTGATAAGATGTACCCCGGCGGTCCGTATCTGTGGGCCATCCCACGGCGTCGTCACTTTCCGAAAGCGTTGGGAGAGGCTCCCACTCAGGACGGACTGGTCTGCTCCGGTGTCGACGAGAGCCGACGCGTCGTGGCCGTCGATAACGATGTTTAGGATATTCTTTACCATTGCAGAAGCAGCGTTTCGGTCTCTTGTGACGTTTGAGTGGGGGCCCTCCGAAGTTCGTGGAGGATCTTGGCGTCGGTCGTCTTAAGCCTGATTCACATGGTGCGATTTTCTTCTGCGAAATCGGTGAAGCGATGAACCGCACATGCGAAATTTCGTGTTCCCTTTCACATTGATTGAGAACATATGCGATTTTCCGCACTTGCGAAGCACATGGTTGCAACCAGGGTTGTAAAGTACCTAGGTACAAGTAACTGTAAATCGGTATCTAGGTACTTTTGTTGTACCTGAGGTACAAACCTAGGTACTTTCATTTCTCAGTATCTGTATCTGTATCTTAGGTACATTTTCCAGTAACTTGTAACTAAGTGAAGTTACTTTTTACAGGTACTTTTCTATTCACTTCGTCAAAATCGTAGAAAACACAATACAACATATAACTGAAAATAAATTATAATTACAGTCGTAAAGCAATTTAACATCACGTAGTGTTTCCACTCAATAAATCAAACTCAAATTTTGCACTTTACAAAACTGAAAATGTTTGTGAAGAAAAAAAAACTGGGAGGACGATTAGTGATAGGGTTATCGGGTCCCGTTCGCATGTCCTTCTCAATCGCTTCTCATGCTCTTGAGTCACACAGCGACCTAGTTCTTATGATACAACACTCCCGGCGCGATTGAGGAGCTTTTGCCAGAGCTTTGATGCCATTTTACCCCGCAAGGTTTATTTATGTGTTTGCTCGGCACGCGCTAACAACACTCGATGCGATAATACCTTTACCCTGACACAGACAGACATCGAGGCACTCTAATGACGGCAGGATCGCAGTGACATTCCCAAGCCCTCCGTTACCTAGTCGGTATCATGTCTGTCTTGCAACCGAAGGGTCTTGGGTGCGATCCTGCGTAAATTCCTTAAATTTTTCTTTAAGGTAAATGAATTAGTTTATCAAATGGAATCATTTGAAACATGCGGCGACCATTAATTCGTATGTCTTTAACCACCTTCATTCCACGCGTGACGTCATGTTTCACATGAGCGTTGTGGGTTGTTTGAAATTCCCGCGTGAAGTCATGTGGCTGTGACGTCACTACCCTATCGACCATTCAGGAATTTTCCGTCACGCCACCGACACCACCGACATCCGACGGATTTTCTGTGACACGAGCTCCTAAACGCGCTCGAGTTACAATATTCTCTTCCTTCCTAAAAACGAAAGAAAAAACGTGAACGCTTGAAGACTTTCGCGCGTCGTTGCGTTGCGAAGGTTAGGTGCGTATGCACTCGACTCTTCGTTTCTCCATGCGGCCGACGTCTTCAGTGCCCGCCGATGGCTTCGATGCCAGTGCTGGCGCTGAAGAGCAAGCCACGTCAACAAGCGAGTTTGAGCGGGACGTCGTAAACAGTGGAAGCTGTGTCCTCGGTGAGCTAATTGGAGCGTGAGAGTAAGGCACGTGAGGACTCAACTCCGATGTGGACATCTGTGCAGCGCCGTCACGTGCCTCGCTCCAGTGACCTTATTGGCTCCCCGGGCCCTTCTGTTTTACCCTTTGCCACCTTCTACTGAGTTGGAGGCTCCTCCGGTGGCTGTTTCTCGCCGACTGTACAGTACACCAAAGTTTCCGACAAGAAGTCTGGACTGTTTCAAGCACATGCCGCTGCTGAAAAGCGTGTTCTTAAAATTCAACACAGGGCTTCCAAGCAGTGCGGCGTTGGAGCGCGTTTTTAGCATAGGAGGAACAATTGTTACTACCAAACAGCGATCGAAGATGTCGGATGAACATTTCGAAGAAGTCCTGATTCTGAGGTCAAATCGAGCACTCAAGTGAAAAAGACAAAGTCTTCGAATGCTCTGGTGAGCGTTTTGCCTTATTTCTCCCACTGACACCAATAAAGCACGTTTATCAAACTTGTTTTTTTTTTACATCCCAGTATACAAAGGATTTAATTCCAATAATAATGTGACAAATTTGAGAAAAATACTTGACGTGAAAATAAAAAGTACCTTTGAAGTAACTGTACCTGTACCTAGGTGCATTTTTAAGCGAGTAGCTAGATACGCACCTAGGTACATTTTCGTATGAGTAACTGTAACTGTATCTCAGGTACATTTTTGAAGTAACTTTTACAACCCTGGTTGCAACCCTTGAATTCGTTTGAGGATACTAATTTCGATATTTAACAAAATTATAAAGTTTTCAGATTTATTTATTAGCTTCTGGTAAAAAGTACGCGGTATACTTATACTTAGGGCCGATTCAGACGTTTGCAGCGACTGAATTCGCATCAACGAAAACAACGAATACGACGAGTGCGACAAAGACACCGGGAGAGCCACAGCTCATAACTGCTTGAGCAAGCTAGTTGTTTCGTTGCTTTGCATGTCGCGCAAGACGAACAGTTGTCCCGGTGGCTTCGTCACGTGGATGATGTTCCATATTGAAAGAGGACAAGTAGCAGCGCGTCTTGACTTTCATAGAGCATGATGGCTGCTACTCTAGATGACGACGAGTTCAGACTGCTCTGTAAAAAGGAATACCTACTTCTGCGGAAAAAAAAAAACTGCTCCTCCTAGACCGAAGCCCGCCGTGATTTTGGATCAGGCCGTGCTGGCAAAACAGAGCCAAAGAATCAGAGTCTTTCTCATCGGTAAGTTGACTTGTGCTTTTCTGCGAGAAGGTTTCTGGAATACTTTTTCTCTGCAGACCCTCTTTATGCTCCACAGGGACCCGGATCAGTTTCGAAGATATTACCAGATAAGGCCGAACACTTTTGAAAGACTCCAGGCTCGCCTGGAAACAAAGCTTACGAAGCGATATGTCGTCCGAGAGCGCATTTCGTCGCGGGTGCGGCTTGCTATCACTTTGAGGTAAAATGGTATTCTTTTTAAACTGCACTGTTTGGAGTGGATACGAGGTGTAATTAAACTGGTTTATATGGCGAACTCATTACTAGTTTCTCGGCTTCCAGACATTAATATACACAGCAATGTTTTGTTTTTATTCAGGTACCTGTCATCGGCAACGTCAATACAGGACCTTGCACTGCAATTCAAGGTTGGAGTGTCAACAGTGCATCCATCGTGCATGAGAGATGTCCGCATATATGGAAGGTCCTTCGCCCAAAACATGTAAAACGTGTTTCACATGCAGCGGTTTTGGCCCTAGAGCGGCGCCATTTCTGCCGTCGCGGCGCTCGTGCCGCAGAATTGCTGGTGCTGGCCAGAGCGCCGCGACGGCAGAAATCGCGCCGCTCTAGGGCCAAAACCGCTGCATGTGAACTAGGCTTAAAGGTAAGCAAAGAAATCTGATTTCGTTTTTGGTAACTTGTGGAAAAGAGGACGGTTTCACATGGAGCGATTTTAGTTGCGATTTCGCAGCTGCGACGGCGCTGTTGCGGCAAACAGGCAGGTTCAATGCGATTATGAAATAATCGGAGCTGCGTCAATTGTCAAACATCTTTCGTGACGTCTCCAGCGCCGCTGCGACGGTACGCAAAGGCAGCCAATAAAAACGCGCCTCATCCAAAACCAACCATATCCTTAGTGTCGCATGCATGCTGTGAAAGAATCGCTGGCGTCTCGTAATGAAAAAAATGCTTCAAATAGAGGTGATATTCCAGTCGTGTGGTATTCACTGGGGGCCATAGCTTGCGCTTGTTGCTGTTGAGAGCACGTGCTGTTAGTGAATTTGAACAACGCTTCTGCAATGCATATTTCACACCGTTAAGATTGTTTATCTTCGCCAGCAGTACGTAGCAGTTCTTTTTGAACTCTAGCTCCGAACAATGCGCGCCAATATGGCGTCCACTGAATACCACCTTTAAAGATGTAAATCATTACGAACACCAAGACTCACAGTGGTGGTGTTGAGGAAGTGATGAATTCAAGTCTCCCCCCCCCCCCCCCCCCCTGCCCCGGTGTACGCTTTCCACACACTACCAAACCACGGAATCATCCAGAATTCTAAATCAGGGTGTGTTGCAATTATTCGGGGAGGGGGGGGGGAGCTGTTGGGAGGGGGTGGCCTTAGCTCTAGGTGCATTGGTCAAGAAATTCTGGGGGGTGTCGCCCCCAACCTGGAGATAAATAGAGGGGTGTTGGAAGGGGCTGGCCTTAAGTTTATATACATTGCTTCAGACATCCTGAAGGGAGGGGGGGTGTCACACCCGACCTGGAGATAATTATGGGAGTCGGGTGGACAAATCACTGCCGCAAACTCGTCCTTTGCAGCTGCTCCTAACTAGACGGGATCGCAAACATTGAGGCAAATTCTGCGGCTCCGTGGGTTTATATGCGCAGCCGAAATATCTAAATGAATCATGTTGAACGCTGTACTGTCAAAAATGGTTTCGCAAAAAGTTTACACAACAGAGAGCCCTTGATTTATGATCATAGGGACGAACTTGGGAAGGGAGGGCTGCAGACCTGAGGATGTTGAGGGCCCCAATGCTATTACTGCGCCACCTTCGAAAGACGGGGTCACACATTACGCATCCTACGAATACAGTTTGCAGACAAATAGGAATTCGAGGCACCGCAGCATCCCTGTTTTGTATGTCGCATGGCAACCAATGAAAGGAGCACGCGGCTTATGAAACACGGATGCCTCAGTGAGTCGCGTCCGATCGATGTCTGCAGACTGGTTTTTGCCTTTTGTATAAGCAGTCTGACACCGGTCTGACTTGGGCATAATATGATAGCTTACAAAAGTAAGTTGTGAGTGCCTGGAGCTGGCCTAGCTGGTTAAACATGTTTCTAAAAGTTTCCAGCTGAACATAGAAAAAACGGAGCGAGAGAGAAAAAAAAACAAACACACAGCTTTTCAGATTCATTTACAAAAGTATTCGCAATCGTTACGCGTCAACAAGTATTTCTCATATTTGAGGATGCATTTATTGCCAGCATTACTATAGGTAAAGTAAGATTACATGAACGGCTTTTAAATAACAACGTAAAACCATGTGTGAACTTTGTGCTGTACTTCTAGCTCCTATCAAGAATCACAGACTGGGAGAAATTGCCGAGGACTTTGAGACCTGGCGGAATTTTCCTCATTGTGTGGGGGCCGTAGACGAAAAACACGTACATATCGAAGCCCTTGCCGATTGTGGAAGCCTGTACTATAATTACAAGGTGCTGTATATGGGTCTACAAGTTTACTTTAACATATATCATGTTTTGCAAGAGCGCATGAAGTGACGTTACATTCGGCTTTTCAGGGTAACCTACTCTATAGTGCTGATGGCCGTCATGGACAGCAAGTCGAGGTTTGTGGTCACAGACGCTGGAGCGTATGGTCACCAAAGTGATGGTGGCGTCTTCAAGGCATCAAGGATAGGACAGTGCCTCAGTCAAGGTGCCTTGAATTGTCCACCACCGAATCTGCTGCCATCTTCCCATGTCATCGCCGCGTACGTCTTCGTTGGAGACGAGGCATTTCAACTGAGGCCGGATTTTCTGAGGCCCTGTCCTGGTTATCAGCGATTATCTAAAAATATTCAAATATCGACTGTGTAGAGCGAGGTAACCTTTAGAATTGTTGCACTTGCATTATAATAACAAAAATCACAGTGTTGTCTTTGTCCCATTTCCAGAAGGCGCGTCGAGAACGCATTCGAAATTTGGGCTACTAGATTTTGCATCTTCCGCAGGCCAATCGACCTCCTCCCAGACCACGCCACTGGAGTCGTCCGCGCAGCTTGTGTACTGCACAACTACCTACAAGACGACAAATTGCACATGCTAAATGCCTATGCTGATTGAAGTCGACCACTTCGGCAACATCGTTGATGGCCTGTGGCGCAAGGAGGTCTCTCAACAGACAAACGCGTTGCTCCACCTACTGAGGCTGAGATTGCGGCACGTCGACCAATCTGCCCGAAAATGCAACACAATGGCCACCGCAGTGAGAGACCTACACTGCAGGTACTTTGTAAAGGAAGCTGCAATGTCATGGCAAAGGAACCACGCTGGACTGAAATCCTAAGTAGTGTCAGTGGTATGGTGACAAATCACTAAGTTTTCAAGTTTTTGTGTGGGAGGATCGTCTGACCTATTTTCGGTGGAACAGGGAGCTGAGGCCACCATTACAACAATATCTTGCCGCTGCGAGTTAGCTACTTTTGAACGGGCGCTCTGGTGTGAGTCGGTTTTTGTGTGAAGCCCACTAGGACTTTGAACAGAGAAAGTGAAACATCTGTATTGTACCAAGACCGGTGCTACTGGAGGGGGATGAAATTAAAGACTCTCCCTGTTCATGTACGGTCTTAATGTGCTTAACTAGGAGTGGACGTAATTTATACTCTGCCGCCCGTGGAGGAGTGACCCAGTCCTCTCAGATCCTTGGTTGGATAAGTCGGACGAGTGTTTTCAGTGTACGTTGTGCAAGATCCTGAACTGACGCGCAGTCCTTAAAAGGAAGCCGGAGTACTTCTTTTAAAAAAAATGAGATAGAGCTTGATTCTATCGTAGTTTTATCCTGTGGATATGAGTATCGCGTTCGTTTTCCCCGAAGATGTAACTAAACGCGAGAAAACAAGAAAAAAAAAAAAACCCGACCCGTCGTGGCGTCATTAGAGGGCCTTTCGGCCGCAAAGCTCCTGTCGCTCGAGGGCCGCGCATGCAATTCCTAGCTTGCCAGGTGTATTCCCCCGTACTGGCACAAGTGTTAACATCTTTTTCTGCCCTTCTTAAAAAAAAAAATTAGCAAGAGTACGCATGCATAGCTTTGATGGACGCTGCTGGAAGGAACATTCCAAAAACTCCTTTTGTGACGTCACGCTCCTGGAAGGTGGGCCTTCGGCGGTACTTTGAAAATGATTTTCTGCAACCTCCATGCACCAAATTATAAAAGAAATAATTTCGATATTCGAGATTCTGGAGGTGAAATGAAGACGATTTATAAGTGTGTTTCCTCAAATACAAAACCGCTTCAGCTTCCCTTTAACTTGGTGTGTGAGAGTTATTTGAGTAGTCTCCGAAGTATGTGCATTTAGGTGGTTCAGGTAGATCTGCAACGTGCTTGAGGTAGTGTAGTGTTGAGAGGGAGTGTGTTTGTACACGCCGAAGAAGCGTAGCATCTGCCTTCTCTGCAGTGTGGAGTGGGCTGTAGGGGGTTATGTGGTTACGACGAAACTATAAGACAAGGCACGGCGAGTTTCCTTCTCGTCGTGCCTTGCGTTGTAGCTTCCGGGTCACGTAGGGGTCGATTTCGTCTGGCCATTGACAAGGGGTCCTCGGATCGTCGGCGGCGTGCGTAGATGAGTGGGCGGCCTTGCAGCACCGGCGCACAATGCAAATATTTGCTTTTTGGCGCCGGTTCACCCCATAACTCCAGCAACGTGTTATGTGCCTCTTTATTCATATTTGATGTCTGCCAAAAAGGTGAGCCTGTACATTATTTTTTTCGTTTCTAATTGCAACTTTCTTTTGTCTTTTGTTAGCTGTTATCTTTCAACATTTAAAGTGAGTAATAAAAGATTTATTCCTGGATCACCCCTGCCTCATGTCACCTCCCTAGTTCATTTCCACCCCGGACCTGTTGCCTGCAAATCAGTCAATTTTTTTGTAGAAAATGGTTGTGGTCTTTGCCTCTTTTACGGTCAAACTGGCGGACACTTTTTATGGCAGGTATAGCCCAAAGTAGATCGACACAGTACCGGCTGATTCCCCACAGGGTGAGGTGCTATTCTACTGTTTTCGTCAAACCTACGGTGCCCAATCGGGGGTTTACTTAACACAGAATGCGTTTTATCGGCCGATTTTCATGAAATGAACGACACGCTGGACCACACACACAACGTGTGTGTGTGTGAACGTGCCAAACATTCTATACTTCCTCACTGTAGGTCAGCATGAACAAGCTTACGTAAATGTTTAGCTTTTTTTTTAATTCAAAACAATATTAGCGATTGCGAACATGACAAAAACACTGAAGATAAAGGAAACGACATAAATTAAAAAAAAAAAAAAACACAATTTTTCAGATGCAAAAAAAAAGCCAAAACAATCATGTTGGTGAAATAATCGCAAACTGTGCACGAAACCAAATTGTCACAGGATTTCAATGACAAATGTCACGCGTGGCACGTGTGACATTTACTTAGGGGACTCATTGAATACTAGAAAGACCCTTCCTCGAAATCTCTTTGCAGATCTGACACGAAGGTCTGTCCAGAAACCGAGAATCGCTGATTGGCACCTTGTAATTAAAGCCATTTTACACGCGTGTCACTCGCGTAGCACGCGTCCAGCGCGTTTACATAACAATAGTTGTTGGCACTTCGTAAAAATGTGAAGCTCGATTTTAATCAAATGGCTTTAATAACAAGGTGCTGTTCAGCATTTCTCGAATTCTAGACAGACCTTTGCGTCATCTGCAAGCAGATTTCAAGAAAGGATATTTCTACTATGCAACGAGTCCCTTACGCAAAGTGATCGAACAGAAGCGTCAATTGTTATCGCCTGCAATTTTACAAAGGAAGCAACCACAACCCTCGCGTGGTACTCAAACGCCAGTTTGTTTTAATGCCGAACTCAAGCTTACATCCCCCGGCGAAAAATATTCACTTGGAAGAAGCACATCCGCCGCCCCACCCCAGCAGCGAATTTCGAAGACGACGACGTAGGTGACGCATCTTTCGCATTTTTGATTCCCACGTAGCTATGACCACCGTGACGTCTTTCACGAGCCGTGTTTGATTGGCTGTCCGTCCCCTTCGCAAGTGCGGCCGTTCGCAAGGAAAGTTTGGCAAAATACGGAGTCGCGATTTAGTCGAATTCGCACCGCAACTGCGTTGTGCCGCAAGAACGACGTCGCAATTGCGAAATCGCAGGCAAATTCGCACCATGTGAATCAGGCATAAGAGCAGCGATCTGAAGTTTAGTATTTGATTAACTCGCTTTCCGATCAAATGCACTTCAACATATTGTCACGAATGACAAGTGATGAGGTGGCCAATGACAGATTAAACTGAACGTTTAATGGGGCCAACTTGTGCCCAAAAATAAAAGAAAACAGAAGATAACATCGGAGCGTCGCGGGCGTCGAAGTCGGCGTAAGAGGAGAATCGATCGCTGGGGCGCGACTGATTGCAGATCGCCACGCGGAGCCCTTTATGTACAGGTCCCGTCAAAGTAAAACGGAGCACCGGAGTGGCGACCGAACTACATCGCCGCGCTATCTAGCAGCTGCGGCTGCAACTGATAGGTGCCGTCTGCGCATGCGCGCGTGCCGTTCGCGGTGTCCTCCGTCTTTCTTGCTTGATCCTCGCATTATCGGCGTCTCGAGCTGCCAAACGCTGTTCCGATAAACATCGCTAGGTGTTCGGCTCCGGCTCGCACGGGGAGGTAACACTGAAGGCAAGTGGCAGAGAGGGGCGAGTGTTGTCGATGAGCACCGCTCCTTGTGCTATCAGGCGTCGATCTTACGAAGAGCGTTGCGCCGCTCGAACCACCAATAATGTGTGGGTGGGAAGAAGAAAACGGAGGCCCCAGCGGAAGGCACGTTCGCATGCGCAGACGTAGCTTATCAGTTCCAGCCGGCGCTGCTAGATAGCGCGGCGATGCCGTTCGGTCGCCGATCCGGCGCTCCGTTTTACTTTGACGGGACCTGTACACGTGTGGGCTTGTGGAATAATCGGCGTAGAAGGTTCGGCGTGTAGAACATTCTGACCTTGAACAAGCAACATGGTTCTCGAATTTACCAGAACATTAGGTTAGAGTAACGCAAATGCGCATCCGCGGCCAGGAATCGAACCTTGACTTTCTTCGTGGAAAGCACGCGCGATAACCGTTGGGCCACGAGCGCGCTGCCTACTTGGTCAGCTGCGCTCGCGGCATTATTCCCCCCTTTAAAAAAAGTGCATCGTCCCGATGCAGCACAAAACGAAAACACAGATCCATAACAAAAGGATCGAAGAGTCGCGAGTCACAGTTAACTGTTCACTCTTTGACGAGATCCAGAGTTCTATCGTTCATAATACGGCTTGAGCCGGACGATGTGCACCACCTCGGGTCGTGGCTGGCGTCTTGCAGATGGGCGCGTTCCGTCGGGTTGAACTTCGTAGTTCAGATCGCCGAGGCGCCGGATGTTTTTGTAGGGTCCGAAATAGCGTTTGAGAAGCTTCTCGCTGAGACCGCGGCGCCGTATCGGTGTCCAGACCCATACCCGGTCTCCGGGTCGCAAGTGGACATCCCGGCGACGAAGGTTATACCGGCGTGCGTCGACTCGCTGTTCTTCATGAATCTTGATTCTTGGCAGTTGGCGAGCTTCTTCCGCGCGTTGCGAGATCAGTTGAGCGTCGTCGTTCCCATCATCGGCCGGCATGTGAGGCAGCATGGCGTCAAGCATCGTGGTAATCGTCCGGCCGTGCACCAGTTGGAATGGTGTCATTCCCGTGGTTTCATGAACCGCTATGTTGTACGCACACGTGACGTACGGCAATACCTCGTCCCATCTCTTGTGCTCTACGTCGACGTACATGGAGATCATGTGGGCGATCGTCTTGTTGAGCCGCTTCATTAGCCCGTTAGTTTGTGGATGATAGGCGGTGGTTCGTCGACGGCTGGTGTGACTGAGCCGAAGAACTTCTTGGGTCAGCTGTGCCATGAAAAATGACCCGCGGTCTGTGATCAGCACTTCAGGTGTGCCGTGTCGAAGGAGAATGGACTCGACGAAAAACTTGGCGACTTCAAACGCTGTTCCCAATGGAAGGGCTTTCGTCCCGGCGTACCGTGCGAGATAATCTGTGGCGACGATTATCCAGCGGTTTCCTGACGCTGACGGCGAAAAACGGCCAAGTAAATTCATTCCAATTTGCTGGAAAGGCGTAGTTGGGGCAGGAATCGGCGGCAGAAGTCGTGCTTGCTTCGTCGGAGGCTTTTTACGTCGTTGGCACTCATGGCAGGACCGTGTGTACAGATGGACGGTTTTTGGGAGTCTCGGCCAGTGGCACTTGTCACGAATCCGGACGAGCGTCCTGCTGTAGCCGAGGTGTCCAGCCGTCGGGTCGTCGTGGCTGGCTTGAAAGATTTCTTCTCGCAGGCTGGCCGGAACAACCAGCAGCACGGCAGGGTTGCTTGTTCCGAAGTTCTTCTTGAAGAGCACGCCTCGCTGCAGAACGAAGCTTGGTAAGTCTCGGGCCAAGACTCGCGGAACTGAACTTCCTTGACCTTCGAGGTGGTCGATCACGGCGCGAAGTTTCGGGTCGTCTCACTGAAGTGCTCCCATGTCGGTATCTGTAACTGCGCCGAGAAAACGGTCGTCGTCGTCGTCGTCGGTGCTCTCGGAAGGAGATTCGACTGGGGCCCTAGACAAGCAGTCGGCGTCGTCATGCTTGCGGCCAGACTAATGCACAATGGTTACGTCGAATTCTTGCAGTCGGAGACTCCAGCGAGCGAGGCGTCCTGACGGGTCCTTGAGGTTGGCGAGCCAACAGAGAGCGTGTTGGTCCGTGACAACGCGGAACGGGAGCCCGTACAGGTACGGTCGAAACTTGGTTAACGCCCAGATGACAGCGAGACATTCCTTGTCGGTCGTTGAGTAATTTTTCTCTGCCTTGGACAGTGCCCGGCTTGCGTAAGCGATCACTCTCTCTGCTCCGTCTTGTCTTAGGACGAGTACCGCGCCGAGTCCGGCGTTGCTGGCATCCGTGTGAACTTCCGTTTCCGCCGCTGGATCGAAGTGTCCGAGGATAGGGGGCGATTGAAGTCTTTCCTTCAGTTCGTTGAACGCTTTTCTTGCTCCTCCCCCCACTGTAAGTTCACGTCGTCCTTCGTCAGATGCGTGAGCGGTGTGGAAATCTTGGCGAAATCGCGAACGAAACGCCTGTAGTAAGCGCACAGTCCGAGAAATCTTCTTACGGCTTTCTTGTGTGATGGCTTCGGGAATGCGGCGACAGCGGATGTCTTTGCCGGGTCAGGGCTTACACCCTCAGCTTTCACGTCATATCCCAAGAATTTAAGCTCGCCGTAAGCGAACTGACAATTTGACGGCTTTAGTGTCAGTCTAGCATTCTGGATAGCCTGTAGCACTGCTCGCAGACATCTCAGGTGCTCGTCGAAGTCGCTTGCGAATACCACGACGTCATCGAGGTAGTCGAGACAACTTTGCCATTTCAAGCCTGAGAGGACGGTATCCATTACGCGCTGTAAGGTCGCCGGTGCTCTGCACAGTCCAAACGGCATCACTTTAAATTCGTACAGTCCGTCCGGCGTGACGAAGACCGTCTTCTCCCGATCTCGTTCGTCGACCTCTATCTGCCAGTACCCGCTCTTCAAGTCCATCGACGAAAAGTAACGGGCGTGGCGCAGCCGATCCAGGGTGTCGTCAATGCGGGGCAGTGGATAGACGTCCTTTTTTGTTACGGCTTTCAATCGACGATAGTCCACGCAGAACCGGAGTCCCGCCCTTCTTTTTCACCAGGACTACCGGTGAAGCCCACGGACTGTTTGAGGGCTGGATTATGTCGTCGTCGAGCATTTCTTCAACTTGCTTCTGAATGACTTCTCTTTCTTTCACCAAAACACGGTACGGCGATCGATGAACGTGAAGTGCGTCGTCATCAGTAACAACTCGATGTTTCGCAAGCATCGTTTGGCGTACCTTTGACGAAGTGGAGAAGCACTCACTGAACTCGGCGAGAAGGTCGCTGAGTTGTCGCCGTTGTGGGGTAGGCAGGGTTGGATCGATGTCGAACTGCGAAGGCGGCGTAGTCTGGTGTGGCCACGAGGAGAGGTCTTCTTATACTCCGGCGATAGCGGCTGAGTCGGAAAGTTCTTCGGCGTAACCCACGGCGGTGCCTTTCGTAAGGTGCTGAGCCTCCTCTCGGAAGTTCGTCACGAGTGCAACCGTGCGTCCGTATTGGAGCTCTGCGATGCCTCTTGCGACGCCGATCCCTCTTGCTAGTAGCAGTTCGACGCTACCTTCCAGCAAAGCTTCTCCGCAGATGCCTTTTTCAGTCGCGACAGGCACAACTACACTCGAGCGTGGTGGCAAGTTCACGTGGTCGGAGAGTACACGCACTGTAGCTGACATGGCTGCCGTAGTTTTGTGATCCTCAGTCACTACGACAGGTTTCCGCCGCCTCAACTCGTTGGCTTCCAGGTCGATGACGGCGCCGTATTCGCACAAGAAGGTTATTCCGAGTATAACGTCTCTCGCACAGTCTCGTAGAACGACGAACTTTACCGGATACGTCTCGCCGTGAATCTCGACACGAGCAGTGCATCTTCCGACTGTCGTGATAAGATGTCCCCCGGCGGTTCGTATCTGTGGGCCTTCCCACGGCGTCGTCACTTTCCGAAAGCGTTGGGAGAGGCTCCCACTCAGGACGGACTGGTCTGCTCCGGTGTCGACGAGAGCCGACGCGTCGTGGCCGTCAATACCGATGTTTAGGATATTCTTTACCATTGCAGAAGCAGCGTTTCAGTCTCTGGTGACGTTTGAGGGGGGGCCCTCCGAAGTTCGTGGAGGATGTTGGCGTCGGTCGTCTTAGGCAACTCTACCTCCAGGAGTTGCCGCACCTAGTTTCCCCGGCGAGGAGTGAGGGGTGGCAGGATTTCACGTCGGGGTCGGTGCATCGGCGAAGCTGGACGTCGTGGCGAAGGCGACCGGGACTCTCGGCGGTTCGCAGGCTCGGGGGACTGTGGCCCTCGCAGGAACTCGTCGATCTCCCGAGGGCGTTGACCATAACGGGGACGCGAGTCGTTTGGGTGGAACCCGCGCAGCCCGATTCGTCGGTATGGGCATCGGCGGTAGGTGTGGTCTGCTTCCCTGCAGTGGAAGCACAGAGGGCGTCGGTCGGGCGTTCGCCACACGTCGGTCTTCCGGGGTGCGCGGGGCGCCTGGCAGGCGTACTGGACCTGGTCGTCGTGGTGTCGGTCGTGCTGCGGCGCAGGAGACTGACGTAGGGGCGGCGCGACATTGGCGCGAGGAGGAGGCGGTGGCCATCGGGCCACTGCGGCGTAAGTCAGCGTCGGTACTTCCGAGACTGCTATGCTTCTGGGAGCCTCTGGCTGAATGGCTCTCTGCACCTTTTCCCGCACGACCTCGGCGATCGAGAGCGAAGCTGGTCGGTATAAGGCGAGTAGCAGTTTTCGGAGCTCCTCCCGGTCGACGTCGCGAATGATCTCGCGAATGCCTGGGATGCTGGAGGCAAGGTAGCCGCTAGACGGCCGGGGGGCAGCGAGGCCGGGGGGCAGTGAGGCCGGGTATTCGCTGATGGTGACTGGCTCGGGCTTGCAGGGCACGCTCGATGTTCGTTGCCTCAATGACAAAATCTTGGACTGTTGTCGGAGGGCTGCAGACCAAGCCGCCGAAGATATCGTCTCTCACGCCCCGTATGAGGATTCGCAGCTTCTTTTCTTCTGTGGCCCGAGGGTCGGCGCGGGCGCACAGGCGCAGAACGTCCTCCACGAAGGCGGCGATGGTCTCGTTGGGGCCTTGGATTCTGGTTCGCAGTAGATCCTCGGCTCTCTCTCGGCGGTTGTGGTTGATAAATGTGGCCTTCAGCTCGCTCTTGAAAATGTCTCACGATGTCAAACAGGATTCATGATTTTCGTACCACTGCTTGGCGGTCCCCTCGAGCGAAAAATAGACGTTGTGCAGGCGCTGCTCATCTGCCCAGCCATTGTGGCGGGCAACGCGGTTGTACTGGTCGATCCAGTCTTCGATATCTTCGTACTGATCGCCGTGAAACGGAGCAGCCATCCGCGGTGCGATGGGCAGGTAAACGATGGTAGACGCGGCCGGGGCCTGCGACTGCTGGTTGTCCATCGCCGGCCTCGTTGGCTGCTTGGTCCCGGGTGGCAGAAATCCGTGTTCCGGGTGTAGACCTTGGATGCGGCGACTTGGTCGGGTCTCGATCTGGTCGTCGTTGGGTCCTCCGGAGCTTGGGTTCGGACTTGTACTGCAGGAACTTGGAGGGGTGCGCTGCACGGACATGCGGTACCCCGCACCTCCACCAAAATGTCACGAATGACAAGTGATGAGGCGGCCAATTACAGAGTAAACTGAACGTTTAATGGGGCGAACTTGTGCCCAAAAATAAAAGAAAACAGAAGATAACTGCAGAGCGTCGCGGGTGTAGAAGTCGGCGTCAGAGCAGAATCGATCGCTGGGGCGAGACTGACGGCAGATCGCCACGCGGAGCCCCTTATGTACACGTGTGGGCTTCTGGAATAATCGGCGTAGAAGGTTCGGCATGTAGAACATTTGTGACCTCGAACAAGCAACATGGTTCTCGAATTTACAAGAACATTAGGTTAGAGTCAACAAAAATGCGCCTCCGTGGTTTGGAATGGAACCCTGGCTTTCTTCGTGGAAAGCACGCGCGATAACCGTTAGGCCACGAGCGCGCTGCCTTCTTAGTCAGCTGCGCTCGCGGCAATATTGTCACACGTCAAACATACAACCAAATTTCATTTACCTTTCGATCTTCAAAATGCGCAATCAAGTAATTGGTCCAAATATCTGGAATAACTTCACTTTAAGGATGTTAACAATGATTAACCAATTACATGGGACTCATGCAATATAGATAAATCAAATAGTGTCTTTGCGAGAACATGACTTTTTGCTTGCATGACCGAAACGGGCCTCTATATAATTATGAAGGGATATATTTTTACCCATATATGTCTTGAACGAGCTATATATGGCGGTATGTGAACTTTTATATAGCGATATATGGCCGTATTTCCACGCGTATATGGCAATATATGGCCGTATCTACGCACATATACGGCCATATATGGCAGTATTTGCCCACTTATATGCAATACCTGGCCGTATTTGCATCCATATATGGCGGTATGTGGCTATACATGACTCCTTGTATTATCATAAATGGCCATATATAAAATATATCACGACCATATTTGACATTTTCGCACGGGTGGCTGCACAGCGCGCTCGGGCAAACTCCGAAGAAATTCCACGGCCCAGCTCAGCGCGGCGAGGCCACTTGACGAGAGCGCGCGCTGGGCTGTCCACGGCCGGAGCCGTGGACAGCCCAGCGCGACGGGGCCCTCCACGGCCGGAGACGAACTAAGGGAGCAGAAGAACGGCATTCATGATTTCGTCTTCACAAATGATAAGAGGTGCTTAGGTGTCTGCGTACGCTGACCATGTCGCCGTTTTTTGGGAGTGACGAAGGGAGCGTCATGGAAATTGTTAGGCTCACCAAAGATTTTTGTAACGCTACGGGAGCCGCGCCAGTGAACGAAATCTTGTGGAGTGTGGCACAGCAAGTGGGACTTAAAGCCTGGATATTTTGCAGGCATTAATTGGATAGAAGCACCATGGGGTGACCTTGGAGTACTATAAGGGTACCACGGGGTACCGGACGGGAGTGGCAAAAAATTTAAAGGTGAAAGTGGACACCTGGGTCAATCGAAACCTGTCGATATTTGCGCGTGCCACAGTCTAAAATATTTTTTTCATCGCTAAACGATGGTATATTATGCAAGTTTTAACATCTTCTAGGATGAACATCCAGAAATTTCACAGGTTGTTCGCCACTTTCAACTGGAAGTCCGGATGAGAGGATGAAGAGGGATAACCTTTTCCGAAGCGTCTAGTCAGGTGGTCTTGGCCTCTCGCACCTTTTTGTCCGGAAGCTCGTGTCGCGCTTCTTCTTCTCGCGCGATCAAAACCATCCGTTTTTGTGCACCGTAATCCAGATGAGACTGGCGAACCCGCTGACCACAATGTTAGTTACCAGCAAATGCACCGAACCCGCTGGCCTTTCAGGGTTTTTAAAAGAGGTCCAAGATGCTGTGCTATTCTTACAAGCCCGGCTTTCCATGGAATACCTTGGTAATATCACGAAAAAGAAACTCAGGCAGGATCTGATTGAAATACTTTTCCCTGTCCCAATCTATCGCTCACTATACAGCCAGTGTCAAGGGCAAGACGTGCTCCGTGTGTGGAACGGATTTGCGTCCCACCGGCAGTCAAGTCCTTTTTCTTTAAGTTACATAGCCAGACATTGCCTGTCAAACCTGGCTCGGCGACAGAGGTATTTTCGTCCCGTAGTCCGTGGACTGCCTTCTGTGTGAGACATAGGAAGGTATCGACCATGTCTTTATTTACCGTTGAGGCGCTGAGTTTTTTGGGACATCCTTCAAAGGATTTTGAAAAAAGATTTTTTGTTGCCCCCGGCGACTATTCGATATTTGCCGGTTGAAAAGAGTGAGTCAGTGCCTTACGACCTTTCCAGTGTCCTTGACTTGTTTTGTGTATGGAAAACCAGAATGGAATTCCGGCATGCTGACCCCGAAATTAAATCTGACCATAAATATTTAATCGAGGTTGTCAGCGAGGTCCAAACGGTGTACTGTAGGAGCCCAGATTCTTCGCCAGAGTGGGCACACTTGTTTAACGAGATCAAAAATATTAAGGAACTATAGTTCGCCCACAAGTGGTGGGGGCAAACAAACGGTGTATTTTATGGCATAGCACCTTGTGCTGCAATGTGAGTTCAATAAAAAAAAAAGAATCAGAATGGCTTCAAGTGGCTATTATTGGCTATAAACACCTATTTTTGATCAGATTGGCTTTAAATGGCTACAGATGGCTAATAATAGCTATTGAACTTTTTTATATTTACGAAATGAAATGGCTTGAAGCGGATAATGTTGGCTATTAGTATTTATTTTTGACCAGACTGACTTGAAATGGGTACTGATTGATATTGTTGAGATCATTTAACAAGTCTGTGTTATTTCGGTGCTTAAAATGAGTATGGCTTCAAGTGGCTATTGGCTTATGTATCAAATTTTAGATAACTTTTGATTAAATGGCTATAAATGGCTATTGGTAACAAGTTTTTATACTTATGGGCGATATATTGCGTTTACTAACTGGAATGACTTTAAGTGGTTATTGTTGGCTATTAGCAACTATTTCTGACCATATTGGCTTCAAATGACTGGCAATAGCTATTAGTGAGCATAATTGGCAATTCTTTGCTATTGCAGTGTTTATGGATGAAAATGGTCGCAGGGGGCTATTACTTGCTATAAGTATTTATTTTTCTTACAATGGCTTGATATGGCTACAAACGGCTATTCGTTACTAGTGTTGATGTTATGAGCGATTTTTATGTTTACTAACTGAAATGGCTTTAAGTGGCTATTGTTGGATATTAGCATCTATTTCTGACTAGATTGGCTTCAAATGGCTAGCAATGGCTTTTAGTGTTTGTAAACCATTCTGTGCAATTTGAGTGTTTATGAATAAAAGAGGCCACAAGTGGCTATTATCGGCTATAAGTATTTATTCTTTTTAGATTGGTTTGCATTGGCAACAAATGGCCATTAGTAACTAGTGTTGATAGTTATGAGCGATTTTTCTGTTTACTAACTGGAATGGCTTTTAGTGCATTTGTTGTCTATTAGCATCTATGTCTGACGAGATTGGTTTCAAATGGCTAGAAATTGCTATTAGCGAGTATAATTCACAATTCTGTGCTATTTCACTGTTTACGGATGAAACTGGCTAAAAGTGGCTCCTACAGCCTATGAGCATTTATTCTTTATTAGATTTGTCTAAAATGGCTAGAAATGGCTAGTAGTGATGAGTGCTGAAATTTATAAGCAATTTTTTGTGTTTACTAACTGCAATGGCTTCTAGTGGCTATTGTTGGCAATTATCATGTATTTCTGACCAAATTGGCTTCGAGTGGCTAGCAATGGTTATCAGAAAGTGTAATTGACAATTCTGTGCTACTTCAGTGCTTATGGATGAAAATGACCACATGTGGCTATTATTTGCTATGCACATTTTTTTTTATTGCATTGGCTTGAAATGGCTACAAGTTGCTATTAGTGACTAGTGTTGATAGTAATGGCGTATTTTTGCATTTACAATTTGGAATGGCTTTAAGTGGCTAGCAATGGCCATTAGTGAGTACAAGTGACAATTCTGTGCTATTTCAGTGTTTATGTAAGATAATGTCTTCAAGCTGCTATTATTAGCTATCAGCTTGTATTTTTTACTAGATTGGCAACTGAAATTGCTAGAAATGGCTATTAGTAGGAAGTATTGGTCATTATGAGCTATTTCTATGTTTACAAAAGGGAATGGCTTCAATTGTGTATTACTGGCCATTAGCATCTCTTTTTTGCTTAGACTGGCTCCAAATGGCTACCAATAGGTACCGGTACTGCAGATAAACAATTTTACTATATAACCTTTAGTATACAATTTTCGAATATTTCTAGCTTCGTTAGAACGTTCAAATGTCTTAGAATCGATGCGAAAAGTATACGTGGAGTTAGGGCCTAGGGTATGTTGTTTTAACCATGCATCACCGAATAACCATAGCAACTTTGACCACGGAAGCTCCTGCGATCTTTAACCTTCTGTGCTAATCGACGATTCTAAGAATTGGCAGTTCTCAAATTTTGATGTAACCTGCTCCCATTGCATTACCTTGCATTCGATAGCAGTTTTTTTTTTTTTTAAGTTAAAAGCTGGCGTTTGTTGAAGGGACGTGCAGCGAACTCTTACAGAGCATTCGAACCAATCATTCGGTAAGAAGTTCATTACTAACGTTCAGAAAACAGTTTATTTATCCCATTGGAACTCAGGAAACAGTTAGCAAGTAGTCACATTTTTGATTGGTCAGTGTACGAAATGTTACCTCCGATTTCCTTTAGAAATTAGTATTGGCAGGTTTTTTACCTTGCCGGTTGGTATCAATAGTCCATAGTAGCCTCCATGTGTATGATCAGACTTCTCTTAGAATGTTCTCTAATCCATCAATCTAACATCTAGAATCCTTAAAAAATTCAGCCCGAATCTTTACAAGTCCAGAGATAGCATCACACATATCACTAATTACTTAAATGAATGCAACTCGGAAATAGAAGATTAGCTGCATATTTTCCTCTTTCGTAGGATTTCTTGCGTCAATAACTTTTTTTCGTCTAGAATTCTTTGTATTAATCGGTCAATGATTTACCTGTTCGAATCACCTGGACAAGATGACCTGTATTTGTGTTCATCCCTTGTCAGAAGAGCAGTCTTGTTGCAAAATGTTGACTACCCTTCCTTCCAGTCTCTTCAATAGACTTTTTTTTTAAATTGTGGGCTGCCTATACTTCGTTTCACCGTAACTTTGTAGAGGGCAACCGCCACAGCCCCAATCGAGCCAGACAGAGAGACGGAGTGAAGGTATGTGACAAATCTGTGCACGGGAGCTTTCTGATGATATGTGGTCACGTGCCTCTCTCCAACATGCATATTGGCTCACTGGGAGTGTAGCGTTCGCCGTTTGCCAAATTGTGATGAAACGAATTACAGTAGCTACTACTCTAATTACCCCAGGCTTTCATACTTTGGGCATTTGTTTGGCAAGAATGTTATGCCCGCCATCACTGTGAACTCGGCTCAGCACCTATTGGACTCGACTGCTGCATTAACGTTCGACGTGAACTAGGGCCCATTCATGTGCTTTACGCCGAAAAAGAATGTTAACAATCAATGTTGCTTGATGGGGTTTTGCAAAAGCCTGTTGTGTCATACGTAGGTGAAATGTCCTGCTATATTACAATACGTCAACACACACTATTAAACTAGATGCTCAGAGGTGCGTTCGTCTTTGTAATTGAGAAGTTACAGAAATAATTATTTCTTACGAGTGTAATATTTTTATTTTCAGTAGCTGGGCCCCTTTTGTGCTCAATAAGTTTAGTGTACTATGATAGTATTACGTGTGCATAGCATTAAATATTCTCTCTGCAATACCTGCAGGGCTCCTCGAAGAGAATAAACGAATAAATAACATTTTCACACTACTGGCGTTTATTTTCGAATGCACCACATGATCAGGAGAGGTGGAGCGAGTGCAGTCCCATGCAACAAGTCTACCAGTCTGGCCTGTCCCATTTATTAATATTGGGGCGTCAGAGATGTGAGCGTCCTCAAAAGCTCCCCCGCACGCAGTGAACACAATTCTTGATGTGTGGACTTTGAAGGCGCAAAGGCTCGAGTGTGAATAATATGCATTATGGTTAGAATATCAAATATGTTTATTTACTTTATTACACAATTATTTATTCTTATCAAACGGTTCCTTAACCAGTTCTTTCTATGGCCTTTTCGTGTCAGGCTTTCAGTCATAACACCTGTGCTCCTTGTTGCCGGATGACACTCCTGGCACCTCGGTGTTCAGTTTGGTCAAGTGGCAATTTTGACTGACTGATGCCGTCTTTTAATCATACGTCATGTGCCGCCACTGACATCTGGTGCACTGAAGCTGCAGAACTGGCTTCTAATCCGCAAATTTTCCTGGCAGTTTTCTGCGTCAATGTAGCAAGTTCGGGCATGTATTGCATACGTAGCTGTGTCTTTTGCTGTACCGTTGACTTGATGACTGGCAACAATGTTTCCTATCCACACCACTTCACTTCCATTCCGCAATGGCGATTTCTTCTGCATGCCGCGACCACTGCAACTCGTGTAAGTCTCGTGTGGCAAAGTGAAGTCAGGTGATGCTTGGTGTTCAGTTTATGAGAATGACCAACCATTTTATTTCTTCAAGCTACTCAGCTGCGTTCTTCCTTAAGTTGGAAATTGTGTGCTTCGTCGAGTGGACGCATATAAATGATATCGACAAATTAATATTGCCCATGGACGACGACCGACACCAAATCAACTGTCATTGCATTGCCGCTCACCTACTTTGTCCGGCTTAGTGTAGAAGCACATGTGTGGTGCTTACCTCCCGTCGAGGTGATAGGGATCAGGACCTCGGGGGTAGTGTCAGCACCAGGGACAGAGGCCGCCGAAGATACTCCTCATTGTCCCGCGGTCACTCCTCAAGACGTGGTCAAGGTTCGCTCGGCATGAACATTTGCTGGCCCATTCATTGGTACGGGTAGACATGGTCGGCCTCACGTAGTGGCAGCAGAGTGGTCGTCTGTCGGCCGTTCGCAACACCTCCGTCGTTCTCAGCGTACCTTGTTTAGTGCGGACCTACACATGTTCTTCCCGACGTCGGCAATACTGCGGCGTTGGGGAGTCCTGTTGAACTGGCATACTAATGGGCAGCAGGTGGGGGTCGTCGTGCCATTGCGGCGTAAGTCACCCTCGGTTCGTCAGATGCCGCTTCGCTCGCCGAAGACTCCGGTTGACGTGCGTCTTTAACTTCTTCCTGAACGATCTCGGCAATCGCAATAGAAGCCGGGTGACTGGAGCAAAAAGTAGCTTCCTGATTTCCTCCCGGACAACATTGTGTACGATTCACCTCTTTGCAAAACAGCCTATACACTATGGCAAAGAGGTACACAATGTTTTCCTACCGGACAACATTGTATACCTGTTTGCCATTGTGTATAGGCTGTTTTCCCTGACGTAATTTTGTTCATCATCTTGTTGTCACGACCTCTTTGGCGCGCACTGATAGCGCATTTTCCGAAGATTCGCACGACATCCTCAAATCAGAAATGCACAAAAGCTTTTAAGTTTCATCCTTCCCCCTTTTCTTCTTCTGAAAAATCATTTCGTTTTACTCACTCACTCTAACAAAAACACAAAAACAAAACAAAAAAAAACATAAAAGACGGATTGACGTCATCTGAAAACACCCTATAGTTTGGTAGCTCTGGTTGGAGGGGGGGGGGGGGGAGCATGACCGCGCTTAAGAGTGATTAAATGTGGCTAAAGGTGCCCGTGTGTCGAGGGTATTAGCCGGTCATGTACGCGCTCCCCGCGTGATGAAATAACACCATGAGCGACGCATATATATCCGTATTAAAAACTCTGCCGAATATGACAACAGGGTCCTCGTTACGAAAGAGGAAAAAAAAACACGGGGGGGGGGGTCGTGTCGCAAAAAGTTTACTCTTAAAATGTACAAAAGGTTGCAGCTCGATTCATCTCCTACGGCATAGAAGGAGATGGCGTGACTGAAATGATTGATTTGCTCGGTCCTGAATTCCTGTAATGAGGCACTCAAAAAGGAGGTTAACGTTTTTATGTATATGTTTTATAGTGGTAAATAAATTAATATTTTTACATCGCTCCAATCTTGCAAGTAAACGGTCATTAAAAAAGAAAAAAGAGAGGGAATCGATCCCAGCGTTTCTTCTGTATCGCAGTGCAGCGAAGTGCTTTCGAGAAAATTTAGTCTGGTAGCGTGCTTGTCTACTTTAGCAGCGCCAAGTGCTGTACCTGTGCCCCCCTGTCCAGAATCTTCTCTTTTCCTCGGGGCCATATCCACCGGAAATAAACGCCCAGAGCAACTAAGAACTTCTAGGGAGTGAAGTATCTTGTCTGGTTGTCTTTATGCGCACACGTCGTCTTGAGTACTATTTCGTTGTTTCATGCCGGCATCGTATTTAGGTGGCATTCGATTAAATTGCTCCCAGTTTGCGAAGAGGCATACTAAGAACGTTCACCGGACCGCCTCAATGAGGCTTTTTGCGGAGCCGTAAAACCAGTTCGACGCTGGTTTCGCGAAAAATAAGGAGTATCATGGGTACTACCGTGAGCACACGGTACTGTAAAGAAAAGAAAAAAGTAGTTACTGCATAAAAACAAATTAGAGGAATATTTGTTGGTGGATTCTTAAAGGGGCCCTGCAAGGACTTTTTTACTTGTTTTTAATTTGCACCGAACTTGAGCGCACTGAACGTAGTACCTTAATAAAACTTCTCTTTTCTCGAATTTCGCTTTATTTTAAAAGTTATAGGCAAATTAAAATGACAAAAACAAGCAAACATTACCTCCTTCATGACGTCCTTGGTTGCTTGAGTGGCCGTGAACTAGGGGAGGCGTAGTGAGCTCAGCGAGCACTCACGGCTGCCATACTGCGTGTCGACGGCTCGAGAAGGCGCCACTAAAACAGGGGACGGGATGGTGGTCGCTGGATCATCTTTCGTCAATGGGTTGATCTGTGAGTGACTGGCTGCTGGGTAACAGGGGCAAAAAGCGGAGGCGACGTCGTTTTAAGTGCTAGCTGGTGGAGAGCTTCGCATTTTGTCGTTTCCTTTTTTTAATGCAATCCCATAAACGGGAGTATAATGTCAAGAAAAATAATGGTGGTGTTTGCCCATTCTGTGTTAATGGAACATAAAAAGGCGCGGGTCATGCGTATTGCCAACTGCAGGAATGGTTTCCAATTCTCGAATGTTGTTTTCACATGATCAGAAGAAGAGTCAGAAGAAGCCTGTCGCTTGAAAGAGAGTGTGCTTGTTGCTGAGCGTTTTAGGCTGCTTTATTTGGGCTCCTCATTGTAGGGTTTCTGCTTTTGCTACTGAGCTGCCGTATTGGTAGGTTTTGTTTGACGTTTGAGCGCTGGAGGTATAACCGGCTTTGGGACAGTCTTCTTTGAGCGGTATATTCTTATCGGTCGCGGTGTCTGGAGACGGCTGGATGCTTCCTGTCGATTGCCTAGCCTGTTTAGGCCGATCATGGTGGTCTTCGCAGCGCAGTGATCAACCGCGTGTGTAAGAGTTTAGTTTCCGGCCTCCTTCTTCTTCTTCAACTTCGGGGAGGATGGAGATGTGGCAACATGAGCCGCTCTGCAGTTGACTCACTTTTCTTGTGCAGAACACATGTCGCCCTCGTGGGTGTTTCCGCAGCGGTTATAGATGGAGGGGTCCTTCCAGGTTGCTTCACGATGTTCATACCCGCAGCACTTGGGACATTGGATTGAGCGTTCCTTATACTCGGAAACCGGATGACGTACGTGGTTGAGATACACGTAACTTGGCAGTGTTGACGTGAAAAACGATAGCTTCACTGCAGTGCCCTGGTCAAGTCAGCACCATCTAGCGACTCGACCTTCCGGCGATCTTAAATGCTGTTCAATGGCGGAATCCGGTAGCTCTTTGTCAACGTCTTGGATCACGCCGAATGCGTAGAATCGAGGAACGGCGGGATTGTACGCTCTGACTTTGAGGCCGCAGATCTCGGTACAGGCGAGGAGTGTTCGCATTGCTTGACCGTTACGCGTATCGACCGCGATGAGGTTAAGTCTGTTATTTGGCCGTTGAAATAAGCCAATCAGGGCCCTGGATTTGCTCAATGATTTTACTCCGTCATTAAGTTCCAGTACGCAACCAAAACCGGCGGGACCGGCGCAAGGTGCTTTTTCGTCAGCCGTCATGCATAACGGCTGCCACGGCCACCACTATGGGTGAAGGAGCTTGCCTGCTCCAGATAACGTGTCGCAGCATATCGCGCTTGTCAGAGGTGCCTGGTGCTCTCGAACTTGTATTCTACAGCTAATCTAATTAAAAAAAAACAATATAACATTAGAAAACCGACAACTAACCCCCCCCCCCCCCCAAATCAGTGTCTTATCTGTCGATGCAATAAGATTTAAAGTGCTTTTTCTAAAAAAATAAAATAAAAATATAATGTGATCAATCATTAAATTTTCAAAGCTAGCTGAGCTGTGTATGCTCACTCATCTCATCTAAACTCAAATAGGTAGAGTCCTTGATTTGTCAAGTGCACATCTTTAAGTTAGGTACACCATTTCAGGTCTCTAATGGTATTAACCAACCCAGAACAAACAGGCTACGTTTGCTTCAACCACGAGGCAGGGATCATGGGTCAATTATAAAAGTCATGATAGTGTTTTCATGATGTTAAACTGATTATTAGTTTCTAGAGAGACCAGAGTGTCCTTTTTGTTGACTCTGACTTGCCTGACACTGTTTGTCTTAGCAGGCCTTTGAAGTTGAAACTTGAAAATTATGCCTTATGCCATGACTGCTGTGTCAGTGCGGCGGTATATATCTGGCAAGCTTGCAATTACACGCGCTGCCCACACGAGTGATACGCGCTTGGCGGCCGACAGATCCTTTTATGACATACCGACTGGTCGGAGGTTTTTCGTGTTTTCTCGCGTTTAGATACATCTTCGGGGAAAACCAACGTACTGTGCATATTCACGGGATAAAAATACTCTAAAAATCATCTCTAAATCGTTTTTTTTTTTCAGAAAACCTTTTTAGCTTTTTTTTATGTCCAGACGCAGCCGACGCTACAAGCTCATGGGATCAATCAGACGGCACCAAAAATGCACCAGAACGGTGTCCGTCATGTTTCTGTACAAGTCCTTTCATCGCTAAACCAAACGTAAAAAAAAAAAAAAAAAAAAAAAAAAAAAAAAAAAAAAAAAAAACAGGGAGTGATTTTTGTTTTTTACGCTGCTTGATTGTTCCCTCGCAGCGTCGGTTACGTCTGGACTTAAGCGAAACGAAGTATAGTCACAAATTTTGCGGAGTCGTCTTCGCGAAAATCGAGTTGTGTATTTTTCATCGTAAAGTCCGTCCGTCTTATTCGTACAGTTGCGCTTCCCCGCAGCACGATTCGTCTTGCGGCAAAGCATCCTTCCGGGGACGTTACATTTGGACTGTTCATAATAAGGTGCAAGCGTTGTACTCTGCGTTCTGTATGCCATTAGGCATAACGGCGTCACTTAAGTAGAATTTTCGAATCTAGGCCTTTTATTTTGTGATAAATTCAATAACCGGAGCCTTAATTTTACACAAATTTTCCAATCCTATGAGGAAAAGCGAGGAAGAACATGAGGCGGGAGGGTGGAACCTTCCTTCCGTCGGCAAAACTTTTCGACGACCCCGGATCCTGCCCTCAAACATTTCACCTTAGAGGGACAGAAAGGTACCCGGAATTGGGAAGCCCACGAAACTTAAAGAATTCCTCAACAAACTTTTTTTTTTTTTTTTTTTTTTTTTGGGGGGGGGGGGGGGGGGGGGGGGGCTTTAGACGCTAAGCCCGACCGTGCCACGGAGCTAAGCCTACCAGCTCCTCGGTTGCGCTGCACCAATACCGCAGCAGCGTCGGCGGCTAAGCCTACGTGGCGGCTACGTCGACACCTCGCCGCGACGCAATGGAATTTATAGTGGAAAGAGAACCCTTTTCTCTGGCCGAAGCCTCTTCTGCAGACTGGCAAACGATTAAAGGCCGTTATCGCCTAACACCGGGCTCTACCAATCTGTCGCCTAAACCGAACTTGAACCGTCAGCCATCGCCGAACGCGGACCACCCACGACCGCCCAAGATGGCCAGCCGAGTAAGTTTCCAGATTATTCTTCTGGAGGACTATAAAATCATCCTTAGACCCCGAAGTGACCTCGCGCTCGCCGCCCCCATCTGAGATAACACTTATCCGTATAATTCAAAGTACCGCCGGCGTCCCTTCGCCAGTGGCATGCAAGAGCGGATCAAGAAATGCGGTACCCCCAACTTCGTCATAATAAGCACCCCAAAGAAAATCACGCACCCCTGTATTTGGGCGCGACCACGTTCCTCATCCAAGGTAAAGAACACCACTTCAGCACCCATGTGGCCGCTTCGGCTGATACGTTTTTGGGACTTATACACGGCATTTCGCCGGGAGAGTCACCCGACCTCGTATTGACTACCTTGCAGCAACCCAACCCGCGTGTCTCGACTCTCTCAACGCGCCGCCTAGTATCCACCGAGGCCATCCAAGTTCTCTTCGACAGCCCCCGAATCCCCTTCTGGCTTGAATATTGCCGTGCGCGCAGCTGGCCAGGTAGGCAGCGCGCGCGTGGCCTAACGGTTATCGCGCCTGCCTCCCACGCGAGAAGGCCAGGGTTCCATTCCTGGCCGCGGCTGCACATTTTTGTTGACACTGTAATGTGATGTTCTGGTGAAATCGAGAACCGTCTTGCTGGTTCGAGGTTAGAATGTTCTACGCGCCGAACCTTCTACGCCGAATGCTCCAGAAGCCCACGCGTGTACAAAAGCTGCTCCGCGTGGCAAGCCGAGTCAGTCTCGCCCCAGCGTTCGACTCTGCTGTTACGCCGACTTCGACGCCCGCGACGCTCTGTTATTATCTTTTGTACCCTTTCATTTTTGGCACAATTTCGCCACATTAAACGTTTATTTCTTCCTGTTTATTTATTGTTCTTTTGGTCACCACCCGTGACGTTTTGGTGGAGGTTCGGGGTACTCCATTCTATGCCCGTTAATCGTACTCCTCCAAGGACACCCCGGCCAAGCGACGTGCTCAGCGCCGGAAGGCTACCCTTCGCCGAAGACGCCGGAGTCCGAAGAAGCCGTCGTACCAGAGGTCAGTCTCCTGAATTGGGTCTGCTGCCGGACATGCCCAGGCCGAAGAAGACGACGACGGCCAACCAGTCGCAAGCCCCCGACGCTTCTCCCGTCATCTACATGCCCGTCGCACCATGGACGGCTGCCCCCTTCCACGGTGAACTCTACGAAGACGTCAAAGACTGGATTGACCAGTATGAACGCGTTGCCCGCCACAATGAATGGACCGACGAGCAGCGCCTGCACAACGTCTACGTTTCGCTTGAGGGGACCGCCAAGCACTGGTACGAGAAGCATGAGTCCTCTTTGACGTCGTGGGAGATTTTCAAGACCGATCTGAAAGCTACATTCGTCAACCACCACCGCCGAGAGAGAGCCGAGGACCCACTGCGAACCAGGACCCAGGGCCCCAACGAGAGCGTCACCGGCTTCCTAGAGGATGTTCTGCGCCTGAGCGCCCGCGCCGACCCTCGGGCTGCAGACGAGAAGAAGCTACGAATCCTCATGCGCGTGGTGAGAGACGACATCTTCGGAGACCTCGTCCGCAAACCGCCAGCAACCGTCGACGCCTTCGTCACCGAGGCAACCGACATCGAGTTCGCCCTCCAAGCGCACGCTTCCCACTACCAGCGGCATCCAAGCGTCACTGCAACCGCGCTGCTTAGCGGCGAAAACGCTCCTGGTACGGACATCCGCGAAATTATCCGGGAGGTCGTCCGGGAGGAACTGCGAAGGTTGCTGCCAACCACCAGCCGTCCGCCAACCCTTTGCATCGCCGAGGCTGTCCGAGAAGAAGTGCATCGGGCGCTCCAACCAGAGGTTCCCGTCACCACGGTGGCACCGGAGGAACCGACGTTGAGCTACGCCGCCATGGCCCGCCGACCGCCGCAGGCTCTCCGCCAAGCCACGGCGCATCCCCAAAGGGACGCCCCAACGCCGCAGTACCCCCGACGACAGGAAGATGAGCCGCACGTTCACCCTGACCGACCTGCGCCGAGGAAGACAGACGTCTGGAGGACGGCCGACCGACGCCCGCGGGGTTTGCACTGCGGTGAAGCTGACCATGTGTACCACCGATGCCCATACCGACGACTCGGGCTGCGCGGATTCCACCCAAACGACCCGCGCCCCCGGTATGGTGAACGCCCTCGAGAGATTGACGATTACCTGCGACGACCTCAGTACCCCGAGCCTGCGTCCCGCGTAGAGTTCCGGTCGCCTTCGCCACGACGTCCAGCTTCGCCGATGCACCGACCCCGACGTGAAAGCCTGTCGCCCCTCGCTCCACGCCGGGGAAACTAGGCGCAGCAACCATTGGAGGTCGAACTGATGAAGACGACCGACGCCAAGATCCTCCACGAACGTCGGAGGGCCCCCACCCGAACGCTACCAAAGACCGAAACGACGCTCCTGCAACAGTGTTTAACAACTTAAACGTCGTCATCGACGGCCGCGACGCATCAGCACTCGTAGACACCGGAGCAGACTACTCAGTCTTGAGTGGGAGGCTCTCCCGCCGCTTTCGGAAAGTCACGACGCCGTGGGATGGACTTCAAATACGAACCGCCGGAGGGCACCTCATCACACCAGTTGGGAGATGCACTGCTCGCGTCGAGACGGTGAGACGTGCCCTGTGAAGTTCGTCGTTCTGCAAGACTGTTCGAAGGACGTTATCCTCGGAATGGACTTTCTCTGCGAGTATGGCGCCGTCATCGACCTCGCGGCAATTCAGTTGACGCTGCAAAAGCCTGTCTTGCCGCCGGCGGAGACCAACACGACGTCAACCGCTATCCGAGTTATCGCCGACCAAGTGAACCTACCGCCGCGGTCGAGTGTTTTCGTCACCGTCATAACCGACTCAGCCATGCACGGTGAAGGTCTTCTGAAAGGCAGCGTCCAACTGCTCCTCAAAAAAGGAATTGGTGTCGCACGAGGCGTAACGGATATCCAAGAAGGACGTACAGCTGTTCTTGTGACCAACTTTTGAGAGGAGCCGCAGAACCTAACGAAGGGTACCACCGTAAGCCACGTCGAGGAGCTTCAGGCGCCAGCCGTAGTCACCGCAATCTCCGAGGAAACCTCGTCGCCACAGCAGAAGAGGACGACACCGCCGGCACTCGACATCAACCCCGAGCTCCCAGCTCCGAAGTGCCGGCAACTGGTTGATCTCCTCGCCGAATACAGTGACTGTTTTGCCACGACATCGGAAGTTCGCCAAACACCAATGGCGATCGCATTATTACCGACGACGACGCACTCCCTGTTCACCAGTCGCCGTATCGAGCCTCCTTAAAGGAAAGAAAAGTGATTCAAGATCAAGCCCAGGAGAATCTCGGCGACGACATCATTCAACCCTCACGAAGTCCATGGGCGTCCCCGGTCGTACTTTTAAAGAAGGACGGAACCCTGCGGTTCTGCGTGGACTATCGTCGACTGAACGCTGTGACGAAGAAGGACGTTTGTCCGCTCCCCCGCATCGAAGATACGTTAGACCGATTGCGCCACTCCCGATATTTTTCGTCGATGGACCTGAAGAGTGGTTACTGGCAGATTGAAGTCGACGAACGTGACCTGGATAAAACTGCCCTCGTCACTTCCGACGGACTGTACGAACTCAAAGTGATGCCGTTTGGACCTTGTACAGCACCAGCCACCTTCCAGCGCGTCATGGACACCGTGCTGGCAGGTCTGAAATGACAGAGCTGCCTCGTCTACCTGGACGATGTCGTGGTATTCTCACGAGATTTCGACGAACACCTCAGACGACTTCGAGCCGTGCTTCAAGCCAAGACCGCCGGCATGTCACTCAAGCCAACAAAGTGTCGGTTCGCCTATAGGGAACTAAAGATTTTTGGCAACGTCGTGAACAACGAAGGTGTTCTACCTGACCCCGAGAAGACCCGCGCCGTAGCTGCATTTACGCCGCCGGCTGACACGAAGGCCGTGAGAAGATTTCTTGGACTCTGTGCCTACTACAGGCGCTTTGTTCGAGACTTCGCCAAGCTGTCCGCACTGCTGACGAAACTCACGAAGGACGCCGTAAAGTTCGAGTGGACAGAGGAACACAAGAGGTGATTCGACGAGCTCAAACGAAGACTCCAGACGCCCCCGATTCTTGACCATTTTAACCAGTTTGCTGAAACGGAGATCCACATCGACGCTAGTGACACCGGACTGGGCGCGGTACTAGTCCAAATGCAGGACGGTGCAGAGCGAGTCATCGCATACGCTAGTGGGACTATGTCTAACGCGGAGAGGAACTATTCAACTGCTGAAAAGGAGTGCCTCGCTGTCGTCTGGGCAATAACAAAGTTTCGCCCATATTTTTATGTAAGTCCTTTTCGCGTGGTCACAGACCACCACTCGCTCTGCTGGCTGGCCAAACTGAGGGACCTTTCCGGACGCCTCGCCCGGTGGAGCCTACGACTGCAGGAGTTCGACATGACCGTGGTGTTCAAGTCCGGCCGGAAGCACGATGACGCCGACTGCCTGTCAAGGGCCCAAGTCGAGGCCGCTCCTGCCTGCACCAAAGAGGATGACGATGAGTGTTTCCTCGGCGCTCTTGATGTCAGCGACAAGGCAGCACTCCAACGAGACGACCCTGAGCTGCGAGCGCTCATCGAGCACCTAGAGGGACAAAGAAGCTCCGTTCCCCGCAGTTTTGTACGAACACTGCCAACCTTCTCTCTCCGACAAGGTGTGCTCTACAAGGAGAACTTCAGCGACAACAACACGGCGTGGCTGTTGGTGGTCCTTTCCAGTCTTCGAAAATAAATTTTTCAAGCCTGCCACGATGACCCAACGGCGGGACACCTTGGCTACAGCAGAACTCTTGCCAGGATACGCGAAAAATACTACTGGCCCAAGCTCGAAAAGACAGTGCACCACTACACCCGATCTTGCCACGAGTGTCAACGACGGAAAAAAAAAACACCAATGAGACCGGCAGGACTTCTCCAACCTATTGCGCCGCCATCTGCCCCGTACCAGCAAATCGGAATGGACTTACTTGGGCCATTCCCTCCATCGACGCAAGGAAAACGATGGATAATCGTCGCAACCGATTATCTCTCACGGTACGCCGAGACAAAAGCCCTTCCATCAGGAACGGCTGTTGAAGTCGCCAAGTTTTTCATCGAGTCCATTGTCCTCCGGCACGGCCCCCTCGAAGTCTCGGTCTCAGACCGTGGATGCTCGTTCATGGCCTAGCTGACACAGGAAGTCCTTCGTCTCAGCCACACCAGCCATCGTCGCACCAAGGCGTACCACCCGCAGACCAACGGGCTGACGGAAAGACTCCACAAGACCATCGCCGACATGATCTCCATGTACGTCGACGTGGAGCACAAGATATGGGACGAGGTGTTGCCGTACGTCACATTTGCCTACAACACTGCCGTGCAAGAGACCACCGGGGTTACTCCCTTTCGAATAATTCATGGTCGCAAAGTAACGTCAATTCTAGACGCAATGTTACCCCACGAACCGGCTGTTGACGGAAGCGACAATGGCCAGTTGGTTACCCAACGGGCAGAAGAAGTCCGTCAGCTCTCCAGACTCCGGATTATAGCCCGACAACGCGTCGACACTGGCCGCTACAACCTTCGTCGTCGGGACGTCCACTTCCAGCCCGGAGACAGGGTGTGGATGTGGACACCGATTCGCCGGCGCAGTCTCAGCGAGAAACTACTGAAGCGCTACTTTGGACCCTACAAAGTGCTTCGTCGACTCGGGGATCTGAACTACAAGGTGATGCCCGACGGAACACGAACTTCATCACGCCGCCCTCCACGACCAGAAGTCGTCCACGTCGTGCGCATGAAGCCGTACCACGCTCGATAGGACTGTCGACCTTCTGTGTTCCAAATGCCTCTTTACAGTTATTTCTGTTTGATTTGTTTTGTTCTGTGCTACATCGGGGCGATGCACTTTTTAAAGGGGGGAGTAATGCCGCGCGCGCAGCTGGCCAAGTAGGCAGCGCGCGCGTGGCCTAACGGTTATCGCGTCTGCCTCCGACGCGAGAGGGCCAGGGTTCGATTGCTGGCCGCGGCTACACATTTTTGTTGACACTGTAATGTGATGTTCTAGTGAATTCGAGAACCGTCTTGCTGATTCGAGGTTGGAATGTTCTACGTGCCGAACCTTCTACGCAGAATGCTCCACCAGCCCACGCGTGTACAAAAGCTGCTCCGCGTGGCAAGCCGAGTCAGTCTCGCCCCAACTTTCGACTCTGCTGTTACGCCGATTTCGACGCCCGCGACGCTCTGGTATTATCTTTTGTACCCTTTCATTTTTGGCACAAGTTCGCCACATTGAACGTTTATTTCTTCCTGTTTATTTATTGTTCTTTTGGACACCACCCCGGACAATATGACGGAGCACAACGCAAATGCACCCCTTTCCTCAACGTCGCGAAGCGTGCGTTAACTGCTGGCGAGCAGAACACCGCAGAGACGTATGTCGATATCCAGCGGTCAACAGGTGTGTGGCATGCGGACTCAAAAATTCCAAACAGAACCATCCCTGCATCCCAACATGCATCGTCTGCAACGGTGATCGCCTGCAACGGTTGGAAGCTACACCGCCCAGACAATAAAAAAAACCTTATCGCTTACCGCTTTACCGTTTCTTACACCTGTCTGAGCGGTGTAACCTCCAACAATCCGACTGTCCCCTCTGCAGGGGGTGTGCCTTTATATAGGCGTGGCCCTCTGGCGGCGTATCTCCTTCGTCCCTACAGTTTAAGCGAGCTGGAGGCGAGAGGGATCGTCGGCAGGGTTTGCGGCTGTTCGGGGCCAGGCCGCCCAGCTGTGTTTTAATGAAAAAAAGAAAAGAAAGGTACAGGTGCATGCCTCAAGAAGAGAAAAGGTTCTTCCGTGGTTGGGTAGTGCCAGCTGTACACTAATAAACACAGCAAAATTAGAACCGCTGGACTATCAACTATTAAAGCCTTTTTTAGGAGACACCAGCTGAACAAACAAACCGTACAAATGAGAGAAGAATGTGAGAGACGCATTTAACTGCTGGACTGCCAACTGCGTTTAATGAAACACCTCATTTTGATCGACAGCGTAAGATCATTCAAAACACAACTTGCTTTATTTTTTATTTTTTTTCCTCATTTTTAAACTAGGGCATTCTTCTCGTTTGTCTACTTGTGGGCAGCACTTCCACGTCGCAGGAACATACTCTCTTCTCCGGTTAAGGTCACAGATGGGAAACTAACACATATGACGCCTTTCTCTTCTATGGTTAAAGCTTCCAAAACCTCACTTGCAAACCGGTTTCGATGATGCCCTATGATAGTAACTTTTTCTAAGTTTGCCTTGCATTTGCAGTCACGGCTATGTAGGCCTATGTGACCTGCTGCCGTCAAGTTCTTTAAACTATTGGCATGTTTTGAATGATCTTAGCCTGTCGATGTAGATGAAGTGTTTCATTAAACACAGTTGGTAGTTTAGCGGTTGAATGCGTCTCTCAAGTTCTTCTCTCATTAGTAGGGTTAGTTTTTTTCAGCTGGTGTCTCCTAAATATGTTTTACCAACGTGCTCAACTCTTTCCCGTAGTTATTAAAGCCTTCTTCTTCCTTCACTAATCTCAGTATTTACAATCTGGATTGAAGCCCTCTTCTTCCTATTTATAAATTGAATTTAAAACTTCTTACTCTTCTATACCTATTTACAAACGTGGAAGTGCTTCCTGTCCTTCAAAACCCCCACAGGAAGAGTTTTTCTTGCTTGTGTACCGCCAGGGAAGGCGCACTGACACGTTCATCTTCTTTTTCAATGACGGTCAACGCCTCAACGATTTCACACGCAAGTTTTTTTTTCCTAGAACCTTGATGTTTTTTTTTTTAAACTTGCAGTGCACCGGCATTTTCTATAATGTACTGGTAGATATCCCCCTGCTGATATGTTCCTTAACGAAGCAGCATGTTCCCTTGTCCGGTCGTTGATGCCACAACCGGTTTGGCCTCTGTAGCAGCGAGCGCACAATAATGGGATGCTATATATGACTCCTTTTTCACACGATGCATACTTTGTCCTGTGAGCAGTGTCACAAATTTCTCGTTTGAATTCTCCCTCCTGGGTTATCCTGCGACATATAGAATATGCCTTATTCGGCGCAGAGCAAGCCGCTTGGACGCCTTGCCGTCTAGCAATCTTCTTCAATCCCTTACAAAAATCTGTGATGTCTTCTGTTGAAAGGCTGTTGAAAAAGTCACCAGAGGATATAAAATATTAATAGTTTGTCATTTGACTTTCTCTAGCTTTTCTGTTGACTTTCATTTGAATATTGGCCCACTTTGTAATAAGAAAGTCACTTTTTGCCGCCTCCAAGATCCTCTTTCTGCAGCTTTTCAGCTATAAAGCTGCAGCCATTTAGAAAGAAAAAATCTGTACAGCTTAGCTATTCATTCAACCAAGTTTTAGAAGCATACTTGCTTTCCATTCTCCTCCAAATTGACTGCAGCAAAATACCGTTAAAAAAACGCGATTTTATTTAAAAACTTTTTTAGTAAATGGTATGGCTGTGGTATTTGAAGGCACTACAACATATATTCCACAACCACGCATTACAAACGAACACAAACACAAGTACCATAAATCACTGAACACCTGAATCACGCCCCGTTGACTGCACCAGAGCCTAATATAGTCTACATGTTGAAGGTAATCATTTGGTCGGTGACCACCTCAGCACTTATTAAGGTTCCAAGTGTTATTCTTCAAAAGTCTGACCAAGGGAAAAGAGTGTTTCGAAGTTCGTGGACGATATCTCCTGCTAAAAAGCATTGCTACAACTAATAATAATTCGGCGCAGACGCTAAAACAACATTCATAAAAACGGCTTCTAGGAGAAATATTATCGTTTCCCTGCATAGCATCACTGCGGACCAAGTGAGTCAAGGCAGTTCCTCTACTTTCAAATAGTTATTTTGCTTTTCTTTACAAGTTGACCATATAATGTGGTCATTAAAGTCACTATAGTCACTTACAAAGTCAGAGCGATAGGGCATGCCTTTCGAACGCCTGGCCTCCGGCACGCGCTCCATGCCTTCCGTCGTGCTATGACTGCACGCGCGCGCTTGAGGTGCTCGAACGCCTAAGCGTTGTCAAGGGCAGGAGGCTGGCGCTGGAGGCGGGTCAACTGAAGCTGCTCCCCGTGCTCACCATGTCAGAGACTACTGAGAAACTTAGCGACTTTTGACATCTGGTCGATGTGTACAATCTTCAATAAAAATTCAACAGAAAGTCTGTAACTCTTTTATTGACACTAGGTATACAGAGAGTCAACTGAAAATTTTAACACGAAGTTAACAGAACGTCTGCAGCCATTCTGAGTTCTGTCAACAAAATGTCAGCAGAAAAAATCATCATAAAGTTAATGTAAAATTAAAAGCTTTTCTTATGGCTCAGGCTGCTGGAAATCACCAGAAAAGTTTCAACGCAAAGTCAACAAACTTTCTGTTGACCATGTCAACAGAAAGTCAAAGTCAAAAGAAAGTAATCAGGGTCAGCAAGAAGTCAACACGTTTTCAATAAAAAAGTCAGAAATAATTTTTGTAGGGAATCTGTGATGAATGCTGTGGGTATACAGCGCAATCACTATATGCTTTCGTGTATTTTTTTGTTTGGCCATTTTCTCTAGGGTTCCGCAGGATTTTGTTGCAGATCTTTTCACACGACGCTATCAATACTGCATTTGGGTAACCAGCAAGCAGCCTGTAGCCTTGACATTTTTGTTTGAAAGCTTCGCCCAACTTATCACTGCAGGACATTTTAAGGGCAGATGTAAGTGCTGTAGTGGGTACACCTCGTTTCACATTTTTTTTCGTAATGTCCAGAGTCAAAAGGAAGAAATCCTTTACAGGACCTAGTTTGGTACCTAGCTTGCGTAGGGCTGAGGAAGCCTCGACTGGCATCGTTAGATTGCCTTTTGCTTCCTCAGCTTAGGTGCAAAGTCTGAATAAACATATTATTACCTCTAGCACATGAGACAAACCGTAAACCTTAGGTTCAAATCCAAGAATCCTATAGACCTGTCCACAGGAAGTTCGTAGGTGAATGTGAGACCAGAGCAGCTCTGTTTGAAACATCTCATGACAATTGCACGGCACCCGTTGGTGTCTTTATCCACGTCCGTATTGGATAAAGTCAAGAAATTGTCGACATACTTGAAGATCGCCTCGATCCTGGGATCCTTGACGATCTCTTGAATTTTCCTTCGACATGCCGCGAGAAACTCATCACAGAGAACTCAGCTCCAACCAGTAGTTCTTGCGTGGCCTCGGGTCACTGCGTTCATGAAAGCGGTGTTGTCGCAATAGACGAGAGTTCTTGGTGGGGTGAACAGCCTTGCGAAGAGCAGGGCCCACAACTCTCGTTTGTAGATGGTGGGAGAGTCTTGGGTGAGAACTGAAGCTTTGCCGGTCGGGAGACATATGCCCTGGCCGGAAAGCTGGCCTCCGCGTAGGCGGTGGTCTGGGTCGGGACGATGTTCCACGGAACGCGTGTGGGTAGTCACTCATACGTTAGGCAAAAGAGGCGAAGCCAGTCCACGGAGGAGGTTGGCCGGTGAGAGCCGCTTCATGAGGTGGTCCTAGAATATGAAAATGAGATTACAATATTGGGGCTCCAATCTCCGCTGGGAAGGTGGTTGTTCAGTAAAGCTGTGGTATCACCTGCAACGATTGTCTACAGCACTATACAAAATGCCGCCACCGGTCGCAGCACGCCGCCGCTGGTCGTATTAGGGAGTTTTAGCGAGTCGTTTTTCAAGCACACGGTTCCGAAATCACGAACGGTACAGCTGGTCCGTTCCGTGAAACCGTACGTCAGATTTGAGATACTTTAGCGAATCGTGAAAGTGGCGCGACCGTGTAAACGATGATGATGACCGTGCTTAACGGTGGCGCCATCTTTAAGTAAACATGTGAAACATTCTGCAACGTGTAAATCCGTGCCGACGGTGGCGGACACCGTGGTGGCGGCTCGTGTTTCCGGCGTACGACTGATGTAAACAAAACGGCCGACGTAACATTTGCCGGTCGGAATTTCAAGAACTGCGCAGCTAGATAGAGTAAAAAGTGTTTGAACGACCGTAAAGGTATGTGGTGTGTCTCCGTCATCTTGAACTTGAACGGTCGTTCACGTTGTGTGCCGTCGAACCAAATCATTTCGTCTGCTCGCGGTCGCCACGGCAGCTAGTCTGCCCGCAGATCGCAAAACTTTACTAGCATGCTCAGTTTACAGTATTCACGATCGCTTACCATTGTGAGTAGTCCTCGAAATGATTTGGTTCAACTCTCAAATGAAGCAGACTAACAGGACGGCAAATCACCTCCCGCTGTCCTAAGCCTAACGCTCGGCTGGATCGGCGAAGGCGGTCGCCGAACCGATCGCCATCTTTTTTTTTACCCGAGTCGTGAACGGTGCTGGTTGCGTTGCGTTGACGACTCCAGCGGCCGGAATGGGAGGAACGAACGAGAAGAGCCTCCCAACTCCCCGAACGACTCGCCCGCGCATGCGCAGTGGCGTCGCGGATGCGTTCGAGGGCGAACAGTTCGTGTGGAAACGACCTGCTAAAACTCCCTATTGTCGTTTCTTTTCCCTTTGCCGCTCCTAGTATTCACGCTGCTCCTCGGGAGTCCTAACTATGCGTGGCCTATTCATCGCAGTGCTGCAGCAACAACGAAATCAGTTGCTATACTCCGTTTCATCTTACGTTTAAGCGCAGCGGATGTTACGAGCTATCGGAGCCAATCGGTGGCCATGTGAGTGTCACGGGACCTTAGAGAGGGGACACAGCGACGCGCGGAAAGCGTATCACGGGCCACGTCCACAGAATGGGATTGGCTAAGATAGCTCGTGGCATCCGCTGCGTCTGGATCTAAGGTCAAACGGGGTATAGGCGGGTTCTTCTTTTATATATGAAAGGCTAGTGACGTCACTCCCCACGTCGCAAGCTGCCGTCGCCGCGGCGGCTTGGGCAACAGTATTCTACGCCGGGAAAGTTTGCGGTGAGCGCTACGTGCTTTGCATTGTTTTCAGGAGCTTCTTATCATTCGTTATATGGTTAGGATGCTTGTTTCGTGCTTATTCTTTATTCAAACGAATGTTGTGCTATATGTCGTATGCGTGGTGTTTGTACTTTTTTCTTCAATTTTCTGAAGTCTTTTTTTCCGTGAGAACGCCGACACGAAAACACACGCGGGGAGAAGGAACGTGTTTCGCATTGTTCGCAGGCGCCGTTATCACCCAGTATACGGTTTGCACTTCCCACGAGGGCTTCGAATGACGTCAACCCCTTTTGAAGCATCTGCAAATCTAATCTTTACGGAAACGCGTGGGAGGGTGTTCCTATTGTTCACACGCGCCTTATCATCCATCATGTGGATTTGATGCTTGTTTTGTGGTTTTTTTTATTGAAACGGATACTTAGCTGTAAGCCGTATGCCTGATTTCAAAGGAGATATGGTGTTTTGCCTTCAATCGTTTGCCGGGAGTTTTTTTGCTTACAACGCCAACGGCACGAAAATTTCCTTGGCTGGTAGAAGTATACAGCTTCGCTGTAAAAATAGTAAAGTCAAAAGATAAAAGGCCTGTTAGGCGCTGGTATGTCTTGGTTGTTTGCAGGGTGTTGTCAATGGCCCCCCGGCCCATAATTGCGGACTGTCTGCACCTGGCCGTCGGTCTGCGTCCAGCGCCCTTCGCGGGTGGAAGGTCGCTTGTTTCAGCGAGCCCGGCACCGTCATCGCTTCGGAAGCGGGGATGAGCCGATAACAGTGGATCAAATGGGTGCAGCGTTTGGTCTGGGACCTCGAGGCCAACAGCGAGTCATCAGGCTTTCTGCAGAGCGGCTGTGGACTGCTTCGCCTCCAGACCATTTACCCGTCGGCGGAGGAGCTGTTGTCTCTCTGCTAATGGCCCGCTGAAGGGCGGACCTGTTGTGGGTGGCTGCGACGCACCCGTCCCGCGCTGAGAAGTGTTCTCCCTCAAGAGCAGCACGTGCCTCTGGTTCAGCCGACCAGAGCGCGGCCTCGCACCGACCGGCATCTCTTGCAGGGAACTTTGGAGAGTTGAGCTCACGAGACAACAGACAACCTTCGGAAAAGCTGTGTATGTGCGCGTGTGGAATGGAACTCCCTGTGACTCACCAGCAACACGAAACACCTCATCTTGAAGCGTGTTTCACATGCAGCGGTTTTGGCCCTAGAGCGGCGCGATTTCTGCCGTCGCGGCGCTCTGGCCAGCACCAGCGGTTGAGCGGCACGAGCGCCGCGACGGCAGAAATCGAGCCGCTCTAGGGCCAAAATCGCTGCATGTGAAACACGCTTGAGACCTCCACCGTTTTCTGCCTTCATTTTGTAGAGTAACTTTCTAACTAGGGTGGCCTCGCGTTCCTCGAAGATCACTGCCGCCATACCATCAAGTCTCGCTGGCGAGTTGCCAAAGGCGTGGGACTACAGATCACACGGTCCGGGGTTCGATTCCCACTTAGTCACTTGGAAAATCTCGTTTGAAACAATTAATTACACCAAACCAGATTAGCAACGGTGCACCATCTAGCACAGCCAATTTCAAACTACGCACGACGCGTGTGCGTAGTCACGTCGCACACAGTCATAGTCACGCGTATGTATGTGTGATATATTTCGAAATAAATACCTCATGATATACGTCATAATGGCGGGCTGTGCCCGCCATTACGAGGTATGCGGTGGCACAGGTCAGTACGCTAATGTCGCTCCTGTATCGAGACTTTTCAGGTGCGTTTTTATTGCTGCGCGTCTCTGTGCAAGCAGAAAACCGTGAAGGACAACCTCGGAAACAAGGTGAGATTTCCTGTTTTGTTGCAGAAATACAGCTGCCGTCAAAAAGGAAAAACGTAAGATGATCGACGCTTAGAAAAAGGACATAGTCGGTTCAATCATGCCGTCAAAATCTCCGCAGCATGTCCTTGGTGGACCACGCAGGCGTCACAAGTGACGATGTGACTGAAACGACTACGTCACTTTTCTAAGCGTCATTGTGAACCGGGCTTGTGGTGTGGTTTTTGCGCGCAATTTTTAAACCGGTCTAAAACTTTAAAATTTATCAATTAATATCTAAATAAACAACATTACATTTTCACACATTTCCTCAAATTGTCCTAACCTCCAAAAGTAATTGCCGTGAATACTGCAATTGCAAGATGACCCCTCAAACCAATCATTAAAAAGTTAATTTACAGATTGTAGCTACTAGTAAACTTACCGTGACAATTATCCCCTCATGTAATGTCCGCCAAGCTTAATAAATACATACACGGCGGAGACGGCACTTGTCTAACCCTCATCTTTTTATTTTTTAAATGTGTCTGAATTAAAGTCGAGTATATATATATATATGTATATATGTTTTTCCTTTTTGTCGGCAGCTGTATTTCTACATCTTGGTACTATTAAACTCAGCCTGGCCCCACTCACATGTCTATCACAATGAACAGCCAAGTGGCCAAAGGGGAGTGATATTTTTCTTACCTCGTGTGATAGGGCAATAGAAAAGTTGTTGTTAAAGAATTATAGGCTCAAGAGTTTTAGGTACGTTGACAATTTTTTTTAGTTTTAAACAGAGATCCTGTAGAGGCTAACGAAGCTAATATGGTATCTGGAGTGTTTGAGATTTTTAAGAGTTTTGCGGAAGGCATAAGTTTTACGCATGAAACAGCGAGCGCCGGGCGCCTCCAATTTTTGGACTGTGGTCTTTTCTTTGAGGGCGACCATGTGTGTTGGGCGTATGACCCCCGATCAAAGAAAAAGTTGCTGCCATATGACTCGGCCTATTCGAAGCTCGTAAAGAGGGGAATTGGCTCTTGTTATCTGGCTGCCTCCTTAAAAAAATCTTGCCCTCACAAGATGAGTTTTAGTTTCCAGCTGCAGGTAGACAGATTGCAGATGTGGGGTTCCCTTCCCGGGTCTTATGTGATGTTGCTCAATGGTTGGCGAAGAAGCTGAAGAGGCTTGTTGGGGGAAGGGAGGCTCAAAGGGCAAGGCCTGAAGTTAGAACTGTTGTCCTGCCTTATGTACATACGGTTTCTCACAACCTCAAAAAGGTGGCGAATAAGTTTATCATTCCTGTAGTTTTTTTCTGCCCCAAACAAGCTTTCTAAACTTTGCCGAAGAAGAAATAATGCAGGTGTGCCGGGTAATGCGGAGGGGATGTCCGGCAAGGTCCCCCTGTCTTGCGGTAGGGTTTATGTTGCCAGACAGGTGATGCATTATTGATAGAACCAAAGAACACTCCGCCACCACCAGGCTATCCCCATCTGGTCACTTGGCTTTACATTGTGATAGGTGTGAGTGCCAAGCCGAATTTATGAGTTCCAAGGTTATGGGAAAATTCAAAACCAGATTGGAACGCGAGATACATGAGGCATTCATGATAAGGGCCCATGGCATGAATGTGTGTATCAGTGCTCCTTCTGTTGCCTTATCCGAAAAGGAGCAGGCTTTTATCGGTCACCCAACAGTGACGGCAGGCTTTCCACGTGGTTAATGAAGGTTCACCATCTTTGCGCATGTGCGGTTTTATTTTTTTTTTATGTGTTCCCTTCAGTAAAGTTCAATTGCAAGTTACGCCTCGTCCTGTGTGCTTCTTTCTTTGTCCATGTTTTCAGGCGTATTTACCACCATGCAAAAATTAATAGATGATATATAGTAGAAAATAGTAACAAGATACTTTTCTCGTTAGTCATTTAGATATTTAATAATTGCGTTATTGAAATTACTAACGCGTAACAACTTACCACTATCGTCGTTACTTGTAACGCGTTACTTCCAACAATTCCAACACTAAGCGATGCCTAGAGCGCTGACCTTCGCGTTGAGGCTAAATCCCGATTTTTTCACCCTCCGTCATCAAAAATCGGAACCTAAAAACACAAACACAAAATGGGGATAAAATAATCTCTCAAGAGCACCCTAGAGTTAAAAACAAGACCATCCGAAATCACAGAACCCTACAGACGCTTTGCAGGAGCTGTGCATAGGCGCCGCCATAACTGACCTTCAGTTTGCGTGTCCTCCTATTCCGTTTACTTCACTTTATTATTAGAGAGTTTTAGTAATACGTATAGGAGCAAACGCAGACCCCATACGTTAACGTTAACGTTGCGTACTCCACACTGCGCATGCGCCATACGTACGTACTGCGGCGAGCCTTGCGTACGTACGCTCGCTATCGATTTTTGCGAACGTACGTAGTGGTCCCCTGCGTGCCATCTCGTTGCTCTCGTCACGCACGGGAGAGCGCGAGACTAGTCCAGTTTGAAAAATGGCGGCGATGACGCAAACTAGCGGAAGTGCTACGCGCATTGTACGGGTTCGCTTTACCATTGAAGATGACATCAACGTCCTCAAAGAAGTCAACGCGACGAACCCTTTCGAGCACCCACAAAGATGGGTGTCGATAGCCAAGAACGTTGGCGACGCCGTCGAACCCAAAAAAATGTTTACCGTGCGGTCGGTACAAAAAAAAAAAAAAAAAAAAAAAAAAGACAAAACACGTACACGACAGGCACACAGAAACACGCACTTCCGTAACAAAGCGAGGAGAATCGGGGCTTTGGATTGGCTTGACCGAATACCCGCCTTGGATTGTTTGAAGCAGTTTACAGGAGCACATCTAGATGGCGCTACAAGTCTTTACGTATGCGTTCCTCTTCCGCTGTACTAAAAGTGCGTATTCGACGCGCCCCGTAACGTTCCGTCGACGCAACGTTAACGCTACCGTAGGGGGTTTGCGTTTGCCCCTATACGAATTACTAAAACTCTCTATTATCATAGAAGGCAAGGTTATTGCCATTTTTGATTCTACTATGTCGTTGTCCCCAGCATGGGCCTTTGTGGAGGCACGTCAGCGCTCGTTTGAGTGACTCAGTATTTTGGTAAGATAAGAGAAGGTCAGCAATGGCGGATGTAATCTCACGTGAGTACGAAGCGTCTATAGTTTTATACTCTGTGGCATTCTTATAGTCCATGCACCGAATTGAGAACTACAAAAATAAATAAGTTATCGAACCCCCATAATGAAGAAGCTTGTGTTTATTTTCAGTTTACAAAAGTTCGCGATTATAAAACAAACATCGCGCTTATATTTATATTTTTAATGGCCAATCAACGCATATCAACGATGAAAATCAGAGGGCTTTAGAACTCCACTCAAAGCTGTAGTGAGAGAATTATAAAAATCGCCATCGTTGAGGAAAGTTTGTAATCTTGACCGCATGACTCCCCGAAGATTGAGGGTCGATTTCGATGAAAGACTGTATCGGGCCGGCGTTTCAGTGACATTAACGTTGTTGGAATCTGTCATCGTGTAAGTTGTCCCTGTGCTCATAAATCGCTTATAATTCATAAAAAGACCACCTGAAACAAAGCATGGCTTTAATATATAACATACGCGTAACTCAAAATTAATCTCGCGGAAACTTCATAGTGCAGCCAACATTTTCCAGAGAGACTTAAAAGATACTGAGCCTAAATTTGGATTTCGCAAAACAAGGCCGCAGAAGCGTTGCACGGAACGCTACAAACTCCAGAACAGCATTCATCCATCGATATTTCAAACGGATGGCCGTACTTTTGAAAAAGAAGGGCGCGATTAAGCGACCGCGGTGACATCATTGTTTTCCTGGAACATTTGAGAATGAGGGCAAGCGGCCTCGCTTCTCTCCTCCTCGCAATTCGCCTCACCAGCTCGACGGGACGCAGCGAGGAGGAGAGGGAATGAGAATCGTGTCGTGACTTATCTCGTCGGCCGTGTTCAATCGCGCACTTCTTTTCCGGAACTGCGGCGATCCGTTAGAGATATCGCTCTATGATTGATGTTTTGGGGTTTTGCAGCATCCCGCCTATCCCTCCAGACTTGCTATATGAGATCTAAATTTCGCTTCAGTATCCCTTTAATGAGAGGCGTTGGAACTATTCGAGAGATGGAAGGGCGGTGGATGACGGGCGACGATGGCGGTCGTGGGGGGAATACGAGATTTTTCTCCCCATCCCTCGTATTGTTTACATGCAAGGGGAGGGGGGGGGGGGGAGGGAAGCATTTACCCCTCCCCCTTTTTTTTTTCCCCGTTTCAATGCCACTGGCCTTCGTTTCTCCAGCGCATCGCATCATGACTGCTCATATAAAGCCGCAACGAACCGAAGCTGTTTTTGTCAACATGTGAATGACGAACGGCTCACTGCAGCAGCTCTCTTGGGGACACGTAGGCTGCCGCTATTAGACTTCTTCAGGGTGCCAGATTCTCAAAGGTGATCAGGTACAATGAAATATTTAGGTTTCATTATAAATGTTTGGCAGCCACACCAAGGCTACCAAGAAATTTCCTTTCGAATTCTTCCCACTATCTTATGTTGCATTCACATAGAAGTTTATCTCCAGAGATAAGCGAGTGCGTCATAGAGCTGCGAGAAAAAAGGACCGTGAGAAGAAGGATGCGGTTCAGGAAATCCGAGTGATCATTCGCACTACGAAGCTGTATGTATAGGGGAAGGAGAGGCCGAAATGACCAACATATTTATTACCCCTTGCCAAGTCCGAAGTCTAACCGTACATTCGTGAAGGTGGGCACGCAAACGCCGTTACGAGAAAAGTTTATGTCTATTTTGTGAGAGCTCAAACCAATAATGATCAATCAATAATAATCAAGCAATTAATAGTGAACTATTAAAAATGGTGCCAAAGTTAAACTGTGGCCGTGCAGTTTACATCTCAAACCGGATGTTCGTCGTCTGCCCATTGCTTTGCGAGCTTGTTCCCAGGTGGTCATCGTTCATATATTTCGTTTAAAAGTTTACTTATTGCGATTATCTTCCACGGGAGCGAGCTCGCAAACCAGTGAGCAGACGACCTACAGTGTGATAATGTCCATACTGAATTATCAAAAAAAAAAAAAAGAAGATGGCACAAGAAGCACGGAGAGTACGGTGAGAGAGATTTGGGGAGGGACAGACAACGACAGACAAACAGGCCATAGTGAAAAAAAAAAAAAAAAAAGCTCGAGACAGGAAGCGAAAAACACTGTCTTTAAACACAAGTGCAAAATTTATTTCCACAGAATCATTTCTATAGAGGGCAACCCCACCCACACTGCTCACACCAGCAACCGTCAACCCGACAGTCAACTATAGTGTACAAGGCCGAAGCTCGGATACCCCCCCAGCCTAACCATATCTATCGCAAATCAGTGTGTCGAAGAGTATCAGAAAAAATATAGGAAGGCGGCAACTTGGTGTGAAGAAGCATTGGTTTATGATATTCCTATGACGCGTGGTTTCACGTACGTTGGTCAGACTAACCGCTGTCCAAATTACCGTATTCTAGAACACAAAAGGACGGTGGCGTCAAAATCGGCGAATTCGGAAATTGTCAAACACTTTCATGAGTTTCCCGGGCTTGACGAAGATGAAGCTTCCCGGACGAAGATGAAGCTTCCCGGGCTTGACGAAGACCGAAGTTGTTCGTAAGGAAAGAGACCCATTCAAAAGAGTGTTAAAAGAGACGATTAGCATAACTAGCGCTGGCAATTGTATAAGCATATCTTCGCTTGTTATGGACCCGGAGATACGGTCTATCGCGGACAACATGGTGGCACGGTGGAGACCGTGTCGCTTTACTCTCCTGTTTTGCCTTGTTCAATTCGCACTGGTGATCTACTGTGCTTTCGCCCTGCGACACCGGACGATCTTCCTGCTCACCTTCGCCCGCTGGCTTGCGCTCCCATGCATGTGGGTCTCGGCCGATTATCCGTCGACCCGCCCGGTCGCCACGCTAAGCCTTCTCCGTCCGCTGGATCACGTCGGCCTCCCGGGCTCACGCGGTTGCTGGTATGCGTCTCTTCTCGCCAGCGGTGATGTGGATCCTAATCCAGGACCCCCGCAAGTTCTCTGCCCGTGTTGTGACAGAAAAGTGCGTGAGACTAAGGCCTCCCTCTGCTGTGACACATGCGGCATGTGGCACCATCGGACCTGTGTTCGTCTGTCACTCAGGGAATACCGGAGACTCGGGAGCAGTACCGACCCTTGGCACTGCCTGGGCTGTACCTTTGACTTTACGGATGATCACTTGGACGTCCCTAGCCAAGCTCCATGCTCCCTTTCGCCGTCGTCACCCCCCGACATTGCGGATGGCCGTCGGGTCGATGCTGAAAACCGAACGCAGGCACCCACTGCGGCACGGGTTTGGCACGTCTCGTCGCAGCAGCCGACGATCTGGTTTTGCAACGTCGGGTCAGTACAGAACAAAATACCCGAGCACCAAGCAACTATAACATCGATGCCACGCACAATCTTCAATCTCTGCGAAACTTGCTGGACCCATCCATCCACGACAGCCAGCTCGTTCCCCCTGAGTACGTTGTTTTCTGAAAGAACCGAACGACTTCCCGTGGGGTGTCGGCGTCATGGTCGCTGTGCCAAACTCGCTCCAGCGCCGCCGAGTCGAGGAGCTCAAGGGGAATGACTTAGAAGCGCTGTTAATTGAAATCACTGTCAAACAACAGAGCTACCTCGTGGCCTCCATTTACTGCCCCCCACCTCTCCGCGCCGAGTCATACAGTCTGCTCCGTTGTTCAGTGGAACACATTGTAGCCCTTCGCAGCACATATCACAGCGTCGACATCCTCGGCGACTTCAACGACCACATCGACTGGACCGATCCTCTGTTTCCACTGCCGCAAGACCCCGCATCTGACATGCTCCTGGACCTGTTTGAAACAAATGGCTTCACACAGCTGTGCACGGAGGATACATACACAACTAATACAGTAAAATCGTCGTGCCTTAACCTCTACTTTACTCTCAATCTAACTCTTGTCCGCTAGTGTGCTGTCACTGCTCGCCTGAGCAACTCTGACCACAACGTCATTCAGCTATCGACATTTCCGTCCCTTCCTACCCGAGGGAAGCACATTCGGCTTCTCCGTGCCTACAGTAATCTCGACTTTGAGCACCTCCATCGGCTTGTACGCGTTGTCCCATGGAACGCCCTGCTTTCAGAACACGACATTGACGACATGTGCGAGACCTGCACGTCTCTGATGACCGCCCTTAAAAGCGCCACTGTGCTACTCAGGCGCGCCCATCGCCCACGCAGCGCGCCCTGACTTACATCAGACATAATTGCCCTCTGCAATCAGAAAGATAGAGTGTTCCGGAGGGCGAGACGAAACCGCTACCCAGAATGTCTCGCCGCTGCCAAAGAGATCCAGCGTGACGTGAAGAAACGCATACGTGTGGCTCACCGCGCTTACACTGGGGACATCGCCGCTCGTGCGGTCAAATAGCCTAAATTATTTTGAGCATTTGTTAACTCACAGCGGAAGCAGGCGCTGCACCCCTCCTTCTTTGTCGCGATCGACTTACTCTCGTGCCCATCCGACATAGCTGAAGCATTTAATAAACAGTTCGCTGCAGTCTGGACCGATTCTTGTTGTGCTAACCCCCTGGCCCACTCTAGTTCAACTACCGATGCCCCTCGTGCAACCACAACTGGTCAGCCTACATCCATTTTATCATCCATCACGATAACTACTGACGACATCCTTGAGGTGGTGTCCCAGCTTTGTCCTTTCCAGAATCCGGGCCCCGATGGTATCCACCCTCTTGTACTTATGACCACAGCTCCCTCCATGGCCCCGGCCCTCTCCCGGATGTTCCAGCGTATACTGGACTCTGGTGTTACCCCTCGTCTGTGAAAGGTAGCCATTGTCACGCCAGTACACAAAGGACATGGCGCTCGTGCTGATAATTTATCTTCATACCGCCCCATTGCATCCACTTCAGTCTTGTGCCGCACGTTTGAGCGAATTTTCAATTCTAAAATTCACCTGCGCCGTGACAGCAATAGCCTTCTGTCACTCTCACAGCATGGGTTCCGCCGTGGCCGGAGCTGTGCAACCGCCCTTCTCACTCAGGTCCACGTCGTCAGTGCACACCTTGATGACCGCACACCCGTCGAGTTGGTCCAGCTAGATCTCTCTCTCGAGCCTTTGACCGGTTTTCGCATGCTGGGTTGTTGTCGAGTTCTGAGCTCAAAGGGCTGCGTGGGCCTCTGCTTCGCTGGCTCTGTTCTTTTCTCACTGGCCGTACCGAGCGAGTTATCTACCGAGGTGCTTCCTTAACGGCTATTCCCGTCCTTTCTGGCGTCTCACGGGGAAGCGTCCTTGGCCCTATCCTATTCACCCTTTTCATCAAGAGCATTACAGATAACTTGGCCTCAACTCCTATCCTATATGCCGACGACATCTCTCTGCTCCAACCCATCTGCTCTCCTGCCGATTACGTCAGTCTTCAGTCTGACGTAGACCGTTGTCTGTACTGGACGAAGATGCACCATCTCCCCATCAATGCAAATAAGTGCTCGACACTTACATTTACTAAATCAAGTCACCCACCATCCTCTCCCCAACCACCAACACTAAAATGTGGCCATCACGTGATAGGCCGAGCCGGTACGGCTGTAGTGCTGTGAGTCGAGCTTGACTATCGACTGAACTTTTCCGTGCACTCGAATCGTACTCAGGTTTCGCCGCCTGCTAGGGTCCGTGACATGTGTGACCACGACCGGAAGGCCGGCGAGTTCATTCCGATGTTTGTACACAGCGCTCGTTCTTCCAGCGCTTCAATACGTTACTGCTGTGTGGTTGCCCCTGTCACAGGCACTTCAAACAAGTCTCTCCAGCGTTCAACGCCGTGCAGCGTACGCCTCTTACCGCCGCACACCGCTTAAGAAAGAGCGACTCCCCCATGTTGGAATTTCCTCCACCGAACAGCTCCTCAATGCCTCCTGGCAACCCCTTGACTCAAGAGTACGGGCCTCAACAATGCGACTACTGTGCCGAGTCATGTCACCTGGCCACCAGGAATTGCCCTACAGTGCGCGCCTGAACAAACGAACGGGCCGCCTTGAGCCGCTCCTTACTCGCACACAACGCCACGGCTCATCTTGGCTGCCCCGTGCAGCAGCGCTATGGCGCCGGCTCCCATCTGACCACACCAGAACTTTCCCACTCGACGCCGACGACTTCAAGACTGTAATGAGGGCTGCCCAAACAACTACGTAGTGCAGCGCCAGTGTTGTCACACGAACTGACGTGTGAACAACTGTAGCTGGCGGCCCTACCCAGTGTTGCCGCTTCCAGTTACAACAACAACTATAAACATTAGAACCCAGGCTGAACCCGTGGGCCTTTTGGTATGGGCACACTGCCTTCTGCAGCTCTTGCAGGCCTGGATCTTCTCAAATATTTGCTTATAAGGTATTATTATTATAATCTAGCTTTCAAGGTCACTGTGTTCGCCGATGTATTGTTAGGTTGTATCGGATCTGGGGCCTGGTCCACTTGACTTGACTGTGGGGTTGACAGTTGTTGATTACAGCGGTGTGGTTGCGGTTGACCTTTATAAAAAGGATTGTGCGGAAATACATTTTGCAGCTGTGTTTAGAGACAGTGTTGTGTTTGTCCCCCTTTTTTTTTGTTCCTTATCTCGAGGTTTTCTTTTACTATGATGGTTCACCAGCTCGCCTGCGCAGTAACTTTCATTTCTGGCATGCCAGGGCGCTCGGGTAAACGGCCCAAACCAGGACTGGGTTGCATCACCGGCAACCTGGAACCCGCCCGATCAAGTCTCCAAGGCAACGGACCAGAGAGGCCTCCGTTCTGGCGGAGCCCGAGAGTCGCCGATACAACCGCCCGTCAATTTGAGCTCCATTAAACACTGAAGTCGTACGAGAAACCCAGGACACCGACGTTGCACCCTGAGCCTCCAACTTTTATTCTCTCTCCATCACACTGAACCCCGAAGAGTGATGTGTAAGCAGCAACACCTCCGCCACAAGAAACCAAAGTAAACACTGCCGTTTTTGCTGCAAATGTTTCGATTTTATTGATCTTATTTTATGTTCCATGATTATTTTTTTTATAATTATAAATCGCTAAAATTCGATTTAGTCTCGTCGTTGTTTATTTTACCATTCTAATTTAACACGAACTAACAAACGTCGTGACAATTGGAGTCCGCGACGGGACGACACCTATTGAATTTCAGTAATATTATTTATAACCTGCAAGCTCATTGTCATACAGAGGCAGTTATTTGGCGTTTTTTTTGGACAGAGGTAGAGCAAAAAGTATAGATTTTTTTAGCTAGAAGCTAAAAGGGAAATAGTTCTTAAAATACATGAAGCTCATGGGGTAACGAGAGATTTGGGGAGTCGTTGGATATGGACGAGATGTCACTTCAGAAACCACTAGAAGGCCACCTTTCGTACATAAATGAAGAGTGTGAGATTTGAAGAATGGGAAATGCTATGGCAAGAGACGGACAATGGAAGTGATAGAGATCCCTTAGAAATACAAAAATGTAAAAGAAAGGCGGCCACAGGACTGTCTCGTTTTCAGGCCGAATCTCATGGCCTGAAAGAGATGACAGGGCTTTTGGAAGCCATAGTAGCGACAGTTCAAGATGCGATCTGCGCATCAGTTGAAGAGCGATACGTAGATGAGAAAGTTTAAAGTGACTCAATAAACCCCCCCCCCCCCCCCCCCCCGTACCTTGACTGCAGACAGAGAGTCCCCTGCCAGGAAAATGAGATTACTCGGGGTGGCTATAAAACCTTACTGATGTTTAAGCTGCATCCGAGAAACGGTAAAAAATTAGATGCCAAGCGTGGAAGTGGCAACCAATGGATTGGGGCTGGGGCTTCTAGCCAATGATGCTGCAGAATCCTAACAGCGAGATAGCAGCGAAAAGTCCGAAATACTGTAATATCAGACTGAATCTCGTTGAATGAGACGCAGCGTTGTTCTTGCAAGAGAATCCCGTAGGCAAGTGTCCTACGTGGAAGAGATCAGACGAGAATGAAAAGCGCGCTTCAAGGTACGCGGGCTTAGCCGTCTAACAGGAATCACCATGCTGAGACAGGACGCATGCCAGATAAGCAAGCGTCAGTGAAGAGTGGACCAGAAGATGCAGAAGCAAGTTCGGATGCCAAGACAAACCGGAAGCACAAAATGTTCAGAGCTTTAGTCCAAGCCTGCTGCGGCTAACCTAGCACAGATTGAGTGTGACGCCGAAACACGGTTAGGACCCTCGCCGAGCTGGTTAGCTTGAAAGCCCAGGCTAGGCAGTTAGCTAATTTAGATTTGGAAGGCCAACTTAATACTGAGATTTGGACCGGACATTGTACACTGCATGTCTGCAGCGTCTGCTGCAAGTAATAAGTGGCTTCGTTTTTGGTTGTTTTTTGTCTTTCGATTTAGAATTTTTGTCATGGCGATTTCTGGGTTTTCATTTTAAATTTTCACTTGGTAAGTCGTACGTGGAACTCGACCACTAAACAAACTAGGTGTACAAACTTTTGTGACGATGCTTAGCTACTTTCAGGCGAAATATTTGAAAGCAAGTTTGTGATTTTTTGTTTTCTTTTTTGCTTGGACGAAGCTTCGGGCCATAGCTTACGGTGTGAATTTAAGTGGCTTTTGAACTGTTATTTAAGTAGGGTTTTGTGCCGTGTTTTGCGCGTCTGAAGCGCGTTGAAGTTTTCTCCAGGACGCATTTTTTGTGATTTATTGTTTGCAATATTTTGCTTCATGAAAGTGCGATAAGCTCTCAGGATTATTATTTTTATTTTCGCGAACGCAAAGCAGAACTGTTCTGTGTACATCTGGAATTATTGTAAGAGGCACATCATCCACGGTTTCTGGTTTTCTTTCTTCTGAAACAAAAACGTAAGTGGGGGGTTGTGCTATGATGCTCATACTAAATGTACAAAAAACGAAGACGCAAGAAACACGAAGAGAGCGGCGCGAGAGATTTGGGGAGGGACAGTTAACGACCGACAGCCAGGCCAGAGCACTCGGGTAAACGGCCCGAACCAGGACTGGGTCGCCAGTCGCTGGCTACCAGCAACCCGCCGGACCGAGTCTACAGGGCAACGGACCAGAGAAACCTCTGTTCGGTTAAAGTCCAGGAGTCGCCGACACAGCCGCCCATCATGTTGAGCTCCGTTAAAACTGAAGTCGTTCGAGAAACCTAACACCCGACGCTGCGCCGTGAGCCTACAACGTCCATTCTCTCTCCGGCACACAGAAACCCGAAGACTGATTTGCACGCAACAGTGCCTTCACCTGAAGAAACCGAACTGAGCACTCCCGCCTCTGCTGTTGATATTTAAGTTTTATTTATCTTATTTTATATTCCATGAGTAGCCTTTTTTTATAGTTACAAATTGCTGAAATTCGGCTTTGGTCTCGCCTTAGTTTATTTTATCATCTTAATTTAACACCAACTAATGAAACTTGTGACAAACAGGCTAGTATAGGGCAAAGAAAATGCAGGGCCGCCGTTCTTGACTTTTTTTTTTAATAGTTACCTCCGCTGAGTTGAGCTCTAACAAAATAGACAAAACTTCTTGCGAAACGACGCACGCGTGACCAGTTTCATGTATGTACACATCGCGACACTGTTAGAGCGAACACGACATCGGCGCATTTTCGCATTTTACTTCTAAAGAATATTGCCACGCTCGTCGGCGAGCGACCGCGTGCGTGGCCGAGTGGTTACCGTGCTTGACTGTCGCTTGTTAGACTTTTCTTGTTAGAAAAGCTTATCCTTCCAGAGTTGCGTCGGCAGTGATTTTTTTAGCTTTGTATCTTTGTGTCGGCGTTTTGGAGGGAACATTTGCGGGGGCAGAGCGGCCGAGAGGTGGGAGCGGTTCCCCCGCGATCGTTAAGAAACGTCTCGGGTTTCGGGAGTCTGTTCGGACAGATCCCTGGGACAGCCCGTTCTTGGAGCTGCTTGTGGTTGTTAATCGAGGGTGCCAGCATATAGAGGGTTTTGCCGCTTAGTGTCAAATTGTCGAGTTTTGCCCGATGTAATAATTCAGCTGTTGGCGCCAGCCAGGCTGGGAAAAACACAGGGACGACTCTAAAAGGAATTTGGTTTTGGCGGTTGGAGCACCAGGTTGACAGCTCGCCGACCATTGGGTAACAGTGTACCACGTATGAATGGCAGAAATTGAAAGGATTGGTTGGTCCCTAAGGGGAAAGCAGGCCCCTACGACCCTACGAAAGGAGTGCCGAGAGGATTTTCCGGGATGGAGATTTGAATTTTGCATTCGATTTGGGAGACTGGGGGCTGGGGCCGAGCATCTAGACGAGGCACGATGGTCTCCCAAGTTGGGACTAGTAACTAGTGTAAATAAATGCACATAGTTTTCTACAAGAAGTGGGTCGACCCGTCACTCAGCGACGTTCGTGCCACCACGCTCCAGACCATCGGAGCAGAACCTGCCTCCCACAACACCGGGAGGATCAACAGCTTTACTCGGAGTGACATGCTTAAATTTATAAGGTGCACGCTATAGAAAGAAACATATGGAGTGAAGTTAAGTGCCGAATTGGGGAAGCCTGTATAACCATAATTACTGCTCTGCCTGATGGTAGCCATATTCACTATGTACAAGACCGTTTCTACCTGCCGCAATATAGGTAACGTGTTAGGACGTATCAATAGGGAGTTTTCGTAGACCGCGTCCCCCCCCGATAAGCCCTCCGCAACGAAGCAGCTACTGCGCCTGCGCGCCGATGGCCTTGGCTGCAGAGTCCCGGGTATCGTAGTGGGTTGCGGAGGGCGTTGCGGGATGACGAAAACGATCTACGAAAACTCCCTAATGTATCTGACACCTCAGAGATAGTGTATACACTTCAGAAAAGAAAAAAAAAAAGAAAACATTAGCATGCAAAATACATACCTGTGGGATTCCAAAGCACCACTTTCCCTTTTATATGCACACGAAGTATGTACTCTTTGCCACCGTCCCCAGGGAACCGAGGTAGTATTACCTGAAACTGGTCAAATATGATGGGACACCTAAGCGTGTTTCTGGGCCTCTCCACTTTCGTGTCGCACTCTCCATCTCTTTTAAGCTTATAGTGCAATCCAATACCCGTAGCGAACTTGTCGCTTCCGAGAGGAATGAAGGTGCCATTATCAGCCTGCAGGCTTGTGCCTAGAAATATACTCCAGCCTTGCGTGAGGCGTCCGTATAGGTTCTGCTGAGTCCGGAAGAGCACATTGTCGATGAAATCTTCCACGCTGAGGCTTTGAAGAGAAGATACACCTAGAGATATAATACCGGGGCTGCTTTACAAGGCGGTTGACAATGCTTCTAGTAACTTATGACTATACATCAACATGGTGCTTACTAAAAACATGGTGCCTGCAGCGCCTCTCTGACTGGTGAGTGTAGCGTCCTACTCCGCCCATACGCCAAACGTGGTCCCAAAGTGGTCCCAAAGCGGCTGGTCGTAAAAATCCTGGCGAAAAGTACACTTGAACGCAAGTGCCGTTGTCGTCGCGGCGTCCCAGCCTCTGGCTGCCGAAGTTTTCGTGGACTCACTCTACAGCGACCTACAGCATAACAGGCGTCAGCCAGAACCGCTGCTGGCACACCGCCAGGATCGCGACCGGCGACAGCATGACGTTTAATGACGTCATCAGGCGGATATCGAGGACAAGATTTTTGGACGCGGAAGACACACCAGTCGGAGACGCGTTCCAGGCAACATACTAACAAGCCCGCGTTTGCCCACACAACGTCAATGCAGTTGTATGCGCAGAAACAAGATTCGCGTGAGAGGAAGCGTCTGTGAATGCGCAGTACCGACAGCACCGACACCGCAGCGGCCTGACGTCAGAGGGTTGAGTTGGTGTATACCCTGTTGCAGGTCAAGAAAAACAGGACAGGCTCCTCTTACAAAGCCATCTTCTCTTTTCACTTTGCAACAACGAACATCGGAGAGGGGCGAGTCCCTCCTCGCCTCTCTAGCCTTCGCTCTTGTAAAAGGGAGAGAGTGGAGGGCTTTGTGAGAGGAGCCTGTTTTGCTTTCAAAACAGTAACTTTAAAAACCCAACCAGGCGCAAGGTCCCTTAATCAAGGCCACCAAACGCCCGTTGCTGAAGCGATGGTGGCTGAGGCGCTCGTGACTCAAGCGATGATGGCTGAGGCGCATTTAGCTGAAGCGCCAGTCGCCTGAGCTGCTAAGCGTCGGTCGCGTAAGCTCGTAAGCGCTGGTAGCTGAGGCTGACGTGACCTGACGTCCTCGACGTCGTCCTAGAGGTCCTAGAGGTCGTCCTCGCGGTAGTCCTAGATGTCGTTTTTGACACAGTCCTCTCGGACGTTTTGCTAGACGTCGTCCTTGAGGTAGTCCTAGACGTCGTTTTTGACCATACCGAAAAGACCAGTATAACGTTTCGCTAACTGGATTATGGAACAGGAAATATAACTGGATTTCAGGTTTCCAGCAAGAAATTCGTTTAGATTTCCTGTTCCAAAATCCAGTTAGTGACAAGTTATACTGTTTTTTTTTTCTCGGTAGGGCAACCACTACTAGGACTAGACAACGTCAAGGGCGGTGTCGAAGACAGCACCCTTGACGTTGTCTTAGAAGTCGTCGTAAAGGTCGTTTTAGAGGTCGTTCTAAAGGTCGTCCTAGAGGTCGTCCTGGACGCCGTCCTTGAGGCCGTTCTAGAAGTCGTCCTAGACGTTGTTCTTGACGTCGTACTCGATGTCGACCTAGACAGCGTCCTTGACGCCGTCCTAGATGTGTGTACGCTTTATTAGAACCATTTCTTTACCGTACCATTTCTTTTCCTAACGGTTTTCACAAACGATGATCCCGTAAAGCTACCGCATTTCATCGCGCTTGGTAGAATGAACAAATCGACAACAATTTTCCTGACCTGCAACAGGGTATACCAAGCATGTTTAGAAAACGACGAAATCAGAAAAAGAAACGCAATCTCAGATGTGAACTACCTCAATAATCTAGTAATATACGTTGCTGGGATATTTGGTTCATCTCCATAATGATACCCCCAGACTCGGAAAAAAATTAAGAAAACTGGCAACCATGCACTCACCGTTTAAAAACGCAGCGACTGCTTTTACTTAACAAAGTCACATTTACACAATCCTCCACCCCCACCGAAGGTTACACCAACACCTCTTCGCAATTAATTTTTTTCTTCACTTCCCAGTTTAATAACATGGAGTTATATAAATATAAAATAGTGCAAAAAAGACAGGGACACGAAGTAAACAAGATAGCGCTTGTCCTGTTTACTTCGTGCCCCTGTCTTTTTGCGCTATTTTATTATTTTAACTCCATAATACTAAGTTCGGGAGTGAGGAAAAATATTAATTGCGAAGAGGTGTTAGCATAACCCTCGGTGAGGGTGGACGATTCTGTAAATGTGACTTCGTGAAGTAATAGCAGTAGCTGTGTTTTGAAACTGTGAGTGGTTGCCCATTTTTTTTAATTTTCTCCTAGTCTGGGGGTATCATTATGGAGACACTTAACTCTCTGACAAATTAAGAGTTCAGGGGAAGTTCCTCTTACCTCTTTCCACTTTAGCTGAGCAAACGCTAGAGTGGAGGCCGCCTCCTCTTCTGCGTTCCTTTTGCTCCAGTGGAAAGGGGTGGGAGGAGTTTTTTCTGAACTCTTAATCTATCACCGACTACAGCATTGTTATTTTATAAATAGGGCTCCGTGTTTCCAGGGTTTGTGTTTTTTCGAATTCTTAAATTTTGCTGGGAGGGGGGATACTTTTGATTACGGATTCACAAAAACTGTTTATAGCAAACTCGTCTACTGAATTTGATTTATGAAAAATATATTACACAAACTTAAACATTTTACCGTATGGCCGAAGTCTCCGCTCTAAATAGTTGGTTAGGCCTCAGATGGAAAAACATTTCCATGTAGTAAAAAGCACCGCTATACAAATAACTCTACTTTCTACCTTGCAAGGAACTGGCATTTAAATATTGAAAAACATTTGACCTCGGGCAATGCTACGAACAAAACATAAATCCAATGCAACATTAATTAGAATGTCTTTTCTTTTGAAAACAGTGCGGTATATTTAGCTAGATGCATTTTAGAGACCTAATAAATACATTAAATTTTCATGAAACTTGAAATTTGAACAAATCATGGCTTCCAAGCACTAGCCAGCAAAATACTTTCGAAAGTTAAATTGTACTTTATCTCGCTCGCCACCCCCTCTCTCACACACACACACACACGCGCGCGCACACACACACACACACACACACACACACACACACACACACACACACACACACACACACACACACACACACACACACACACACACACACGCACACACACACACACGCACACACACATACACACACACACACGCACGCACGCACGCACGCGCGCACGCGCACACGCGCGCACACACACACACACACACACACGCACAGACACAAATACAATAACGCAAACGCAATCAAGGAGGTTATTTTGAAGACAGTTATTCTTCCTGAAGCAAAGTCACTTTGAAGTGACTTCCCTTCAAAAGTCACACCTTGATTTTTTGACCCTGCAGCCTGTGTATCAGTCCAGTTGCAGGCAATTTATTTAAGTTTTGGTATGTAACAAAAAATGCTGCCTGACCAGCACAAAATAATTTAATTATTGTGTATAACTCTACGTACCGGTAAGCTGATAGATGAAGATCACACAGAGCAAAATATTTGACCTCATGACTCAGCAGTCAGCACCCTCTTTTCCCGTAGTGCTTGAACGTCAGGTGTATTATATCTACAAAAAATGTCATATTTTGAATTAAAATTAATGCACGTTTCTGCTTTCGAGATATTTTTTTTCGCGTTACATTGAATTAGGCCGTTTAGAAATGAATACACTAAAACTGGAGCTGGCAATTGTGGCAATAGTGTTTGAGTTACATTATAAAACTTTTCTAAATCTAGGCAAATATTGACCTTTCTGGATATCCTATCAAGCTGGATAATTACTGTTTTATATGTTAGACGTTTTAAATATTGGTCGCAGCTTCTTTACTTCTGTCAGTTTCTGATTGTGACCAAGAGACGAAAAAATAGTAAGCAAGCTGCTGACGCAACATCGGCTTTATTATTATGTTTTAATCTACAAGCACTTTGAAACTTTAATTTTAAGGCGAAACCCTTACTTGCCCCATTGAGCGAGAATTCGGAACAAATGGCCGCAAAAATGCGATTGCGCGGATACGCGCCGCTGAAACCTATGCTGAAGGACGAGGCTGTCCTTGGCGTCCTTCAGCATAGGCATCCTTCAGCGTACACGAGGGAGAAAACCCAGGGATTTCTCCCTCGTGTGAATAGCCCTTTACACCCACGCGCGCCGGAGAGCCAGGTGGAGCGCGCTAGGACGCCTCCACGTGAGAGATAAACATGTGTTAAGCGGAGCCGCTTTGGTCATTTCCTTTATGTGACGTGCACAAAGACCTTACACGCCGTCTATTGAAAACAGGCCCTGCGAAGCATGCGACATGGGAGAGCTTCTCGGTCGCCTCGGAAAGTACGGATTTTCTTCGACTCTCATACATAAACGCAGTAAGAAATTTCACTTCAAAACCAACGACCGCCAATGTGCCGCCAATTGGTTTCTTTCTGACCACCCTCGAGCATTTTTACACTTTTTAAGAATAATGAATTTGTCATCTATGGGTATCTACACGCCCCATTCGCGGTGCTGGGGTAGCCTCAATTTGGTCATATTTCTAGCTTTACAACTTCCAATACACAAAAATAATATTGCAACATTTTTTTGCAGATTCTGTTAGTACCTATCGTTGGCCTTAATGTGGGAGAGTTTAAAAGAAATTAAAGATGACCTTTTTTTAATTGAGTTTCACTATAACTGGGAATTATTAAAATGATACCGTTTGAACGTCTCTTATAAGTTTATTTAGCTACCCAGGACAATCATATTATGCGCCAATATTAAGAAGATACAGGATAACACGCTGGCAAAGTTTGAAAGTTCTGGTATTTATAGATGAGGAGGAAAAAATTAATAAAATGTAAGTATTTTTGCGGAATGTGCCATGTTTGCGATTTTTTTCTAGCAATTAACAACGCCAATACTTAATGCTAAATATTTTCAATCAATCCTCCTTATACATAGTTTGTTAGTAAATATTTCTGGACCTGTAGCCATGACACATGTTTTGGGAGAGGTGCCCGAAATGCCAACGTCGCGCAATTCGTGAGAAGCGCTTCGCTCTGAGAGAGTGCTTCTAATTTTTGTTTCCGCAAAGACAAACATTTTTTTTTCGCAAAAAAAGTTTTGGCTTTGTTTTGATAGCCATTGAGTATACACAATATTTTTCCTTAAAATTTAAAATAGTCACTGGACATGGTTGGCCAAACTTACTGAAAACAACCAGTGGTAGCACCTTAGATAGATCACAAAAAGACTAAGCAAACCAATCAAAATTACTTTGGATCTAATATGGCGCGCGTTTTGATTGTTTTACATAGTCTTTTAAAGCAATAAGATGTTTTGTATGTAATTTATTTTTATTGTTTTAATAATAATACTTTCAAAATACAATGCAAAACAATCAAAACGCATAACAAATTAGATCCAAAGCAAATAGTGAAGACAACAAAAATACAGCACATAAAAATATACATGTCTGACTGCTTCAAATGCTTTAATGATTTTCTGAGCTAGCGTCTAGAAGTTACAGAAAAAAAAAAAGTTGTCTGGGAGGCCACTGAAAAAATGTGGTCCATAATACATGCGCGTACGTTCTCCATATGTTGTTCTGATTTCCTATCCCCAAATATTTCAAAGTAAACTTAAATTGCTTCAGCTGAGGCCTTCTTGAATGTCATAAATATTACAGCAAATTTATATGTTCAGCGAAGTCATCTAAAATTGAGCAACCCTTTCTAACTTTTTTTTATTCTTTTATTACCAGCTTGCAACGGGTTCACATCGCATGAGCAAATCACGTTTTAGCAAACAGCAACTTTTCAGCAAAGGGACGTTTAGCGAATAATGCAAACGCGTGTTAACCCCCCCCCCCCCCCCCCCCCTCCCTGCGCTGCGCTTATGCTTCTTCACGGCGAAAGTCTGCGGCGGCTTATTACAAATATGTTAACACACTCGGCACACCCGAAAACGCTGCTTCGCGGCAGCCGACTATTCGGTAAGGTGTCATTCGGTGAAACGTCGGCGTTCGCTAAAACGTCATTCGATCAAGTGAGTGCCTCCCTCTTGCAACATGGTTGCCAAGTATCTTTGAATGTCATTTAATCCCTTTTTTCAAATTGTTTGTACTCTAGTCAATATAGTTCATACTAAAAGTATCTTGAAGACTACTATAAATACATTCTCAAATGGTACTTTGTATCTTGAATACTTTCATGGAGAATTTGGCACAACACTGGGCACACAACGTGGCACAAGTATCTTTTCAAAACTCAAACTATTAACTCTTTGGGGGGGGGGGGGGGGGGGGGTTGTTCACCGTTTATCTCGGCCAAGTTTATTCCGGTCAAAAGTCACTGTACTTCTGGGTCACGACAAAAGCCTCTGTTTTGGTTCTCAGTTGAGACTTGTGCTTTGCGACTCTTATACCCGTGTCCCACCAGAGCGACATACAGGAACAAAAGACAAAAATAAGCCTCAAACCAGAGTCTTTCGCGATTTGAGACGCTTTGTAGAGTAACGGAGGCTATGCTCCAACACGAGCATCATGCACGCGAGGGTATCTTAGACAGGCTTGCGATCGCTCGTGCTTACTTCGCGAGCACCGAACGACTAAACGCCTGCCAAAGGTACCATCGCGAGCATGCTGCATGGGTTTGAGGCTTGTCGCTGTCTTTTGTCTCTGTCTGTCGCTCTAGTGGGACGCGGGCATTAGGGACACGAGGTTGTGTTTCTATACCAGTTAAACTTCCTGAGTTCGTACATTTTATAAGAGGATGGGTGAGGGGGGAGGTGCGCAGTGCAAGCGTCTATGCTTTCTAGCGTCCACGTCCAGGGCTTAGAGGTTTTAAAATATCCTCTTTCATTCAAATAACATTGGCTTGCATGTTTGTCGAGGCCACTGTTCGTATTATCAATACCCGGGACATTAATGACAAATCCAGGTGATTAAATATTTGTTTTTGAGACACGCGACCTTTTACGAATTTGGGATACTTTTTCGTTGGCGGATGTTATTTTTTTTATATTCTGAATATTTCAGAATTTGAAACACGGCAAAATTAATTTTTGAATTTCGAAAAATTCGTAATCTAGCAAGAATATACTCCTAAAACACCATAATTTTCAACGAAAAATGAAGTCCGAAACACACCTGTTGAGTCTCAGAAAAGATAAACTCGGAAAACACGGAACCCGACATATGGGGGCGCAAGACAAAGAACGGAGCTCATAAATTAAATCACATCTCTTACCGGGTTTCGACGTAAGCATTCAATAGTCGCGCAAAAATCGGAGGCCCATGATACGAAGCTTCAGTGCACCGAATAGACTATTCCCGAAGTGTTCTCCAAGGAAGACCTTTGAGCGTATAAATAAAACTTTCCGACGCCCCCGCGTTTTTCTTTAGTGTTTTGTTTAATGCATTACGGCATTTTCATGTACGTCACGCGAAAAAGAACCTACGCATAGAAGGAGTTGTTTACAGCGGCTTGATGTTTTGCTATCTTAGAACACAAAGAACGCAGCAGAGGGGTCACAAAGCAGGGAACGTATCGGCTTCGTTCTGTTCATTTTTTCTTTTACTTGTGTTTTGAATTCACAATGAAATGCGCGTGCGTAGATCGTTCGGCACATGCGCGATGCCGTCCTAACTTTAGTTCACGAGAGGCAGACGGTCGTGCATGCGAGGGCTCGTGCCGTTTCGCCCTCCACAATCGCAGACGTCCAGCAAGGTTATTGCACGATGCACTGGGCGCGTTCGGTAGCGGCCCCGGAGTCAAGGAGTCACTGACTCCTTCCACTAGACGGCCAAAAGTCACTTCCGGTGCACGTAACTCCGGGGCTTCGGAGTCAAGCTCCGAAGCACCGAGTCCGGAGGCGGTGCACGCAGGGGCGGATGCAGGAATTTCCTGAGGGGGGGGGGGGGGGGTCAGGTGTTGGTCAGCGTACCATATGTTTAGGAACCCCCTTCCCCTCTCCTTCGTTTTACGCCCTAAAATTTACACAAGCAGAAATCAAGAGGGGGGTCAGGACATCCGGACCCCCCCTCTAAATCCACCCCTGGGTGCACGTAGAGTCAAAGAAGCTAAAGATGGCGTCATTTCCTAACTGGTGACGGTTTCCGGCGCTAAAGGAGAAAAAAAAAAAAAACGAGCAAAATGGCGGGATAAGTTGCGTTGGTTCTCTCGCGGGAGTGCGGTTTGCTCGCTTTTGTTAATGAAAAGTGCTCAAGTTAAGACGAATAACGCGTTCGAATTTCTTTTTCTGGTAAGGCTCTTTCGGAAAATGCATTGGACCGTTCTTTGTTTGGTTTGATTATGCGAATAAACAACGTAAACGTTCATTTGACGCCGTGTCTTGATCGCCGTTGCACGGAAACTCGGTGATTATCGACGATAGTCCTGTCTGCGCTGAACAGAGCAAGGCAGGGTATGAACGCAAATTCGGTAGCTGATTGGACACTCACGCAGAGTATGCTCCCGATTGATGTTGTGTTTGCGTAGCTAAATCGGGGTGCACGTTGGCTGACGCTCGTTTCGGCCGACAAAACCTTGATCGCCGAGCGCGGCCGAACTTCCCGTGTGTATACCAATACATTTTATACGAAGTTCGTTACGAAGGGCAGAACAATCGTATGGCCGTATAAAGGTATCGAAACCGGCGGCGTAGATTCGCTTTTTGTCGGTTTTTATAACAGTAGCTGGCCTTTGCACCGCCAAGCGAAGGGCTCGATCGCGTTGCATCGCTTCGAACAGCAGCGCTGATGTGTACAATCACCCGCTTTTTCTGCAACGACCTTGTCAAGACTTCTTCAATACCGGCGTCAAATAAACGCGATCGTGCTCGGCCATCGTCTGCTTCCAGTTTATTCGGAGACCGTCTGGCACAGGGGAAGAAGCGGAAATTGCGTAGAAGCAGGTTTGGAGCGGTTTTTTTTCGCCGTTTTGTAGGCGCTTGGGTGACTCCGACTCAAGTCATTCCGTTCGGGGCCAAGGGAGGCGCTACTGAACGCGCCCATTGCGCCAGCGGTGGCGTAGTCAAACTGGCTGGTGAGATAGGTCTATTCCCTGCACCTCAGGCCGCAATAAGGGCTCGTGAGAAGCACGGGACTAAGTTCAACAGCAAGTAAAAGGCACGTTCACACAACACCCTTCGATTACGTCACGTTATGTTACCGCACATTTATGTTACCGCACACGAGATTGTTACCGCACATTTCCTTAGATCGTTAAGTTCGTTTCTTTTTTTTTTTTTTTTTGTAAGTACCGATAAACGACGAAAGTTGTATTTAGAGCTGGTTTTTATCACAAATCAGGAAAATTGAAATAGTCCGGTTCAAAGCTGCCCTAGAACTACAGTGTACTAGAATACTTGGGTAGTGTTGGGACCGGAGCGGCTCGGCAACGGGAGCTCGTGAGGGCGCGGATATTGACAGTTCGTGGCGGCGCTGTAGTCGAGTTATCCGAAAAAAATCGCGCAGCCCGCCTTTTTTTTTTCCACTTTGAGCGGCGCACGTGCCGGTACCACGATTTTATGCGTTGCGTTTCCCCTTATGTTGTACCGCAGCGAAGGCTAGAAGCGCGAGCTCATAGCGTTGGCAGCTGCCCCTGGCGCACGAGAGCTTGTGCCGCCGAGATGTGCCCTAGAGCAAGGAGCTCGCGCTTTTAGCCTTTCCTGCGGTACGACACAAGGTGAAAGAGAGTATAGTTCCGTGTGTTTTTGACTTCGAGCTGTGCGCGTGTCGGGACCACGATTTCATAGTTCCATCTGTTCGATCGTAATATGCTTTGAATCTTGTGTTCTGATTTTGCGGATGGTGAACGCGTAAAGGGCTGTTCATACTCCGACGTTGAGCGCAGTGAACGTAGCGTAGCACGGAACGCGCGTCCTTCATTGGCCGGTGGCCAGGAAATCTATTTCTGGGACCAATCAGTATCTGTGTGCGCTGCGCTACGCCGCGCCAGTCGATGTTAAGTTTAAGTATAAACGTACCTTAAGTGCGGAAATGCCGTAGGCGAAACAGCGACAGAACTCTTGCTCTGCAGTCGGTTGCTAAACAGGCCTCATCCGACTGAAAGGAGTGAAAACGGCGTCCCTTTTTGGCGTTTCAAATTACAAAGCCAAACGAGATTTTTGGGAGAAGAATCTGCAGCGATTGGACACGCGTCTTGAAGAAAGAAGATTCTCACCCCTTTGCGACCGTCGCTTGGGTGGTTCGTCGCATAAGTGAGCACAAGAATGAGTGACAAGTGAAGCGAGCTGATTAAGGTCAAGAAAAAGAAGACGGGCAGAAAAGATGACAGAGAAGTTAACCTGGGGTATTAAAAACATACTAAAACAATCGCTGACTTTGGTATGTGCCCGTTTCGTTCCAATATAAAATAAGAAAAAAAAACTGCTTTCGAGTTTTAGATATCCCTTTCAAATATATAATGTTCGGCCTTAGCGACCAAGGAAATGGGCATTTCATTTAAAATGCTCACCATCCGACGAACCGAAATTCGCAGGTAATTCTACGCTGAAACAACCTGCAACCTGCTTCTTTAAAGTCGCAATTGCTTTTATGCAAAGGAAGGGTAATGTAGCTTGTATCGCCCAATACATTGAAGCGTGATGTTGCTAACGATCGTGCCGCAGCGTGACCCCGCGGTACGATCGCTGGCAGGTCGTAGCTGTACCAGAAATCCGATGTGCAGTCCACCAAAGCGGCACCAAAGATTCATATTTTCGCGCGTGTAGCCGCGCATGCGCGCACCTTCTGGATAACGCGCCGGTGCCGACACCTGTCGCGATCAATACCACGCGCTTCAAGCGAGCCCCTCCGGTCCCAACAATACCCCAGTATTCTAGTACACTGTACTAAAACAACAACCCCCCAAGAAAAAAAAACTTAGGGAAGAATTTAGTGAACTGTACTTCGTTTCATATTAAGTTCAATTGAAGTAAACGCAACGATCTGATGAAACCAATTAAACGGTCATAAAATTTCAACGTCTCGGCACTCGCCGTCTTCGTGGGTTTGCTATCAGCGGCTAAAGCGTGCAATCACACTCAGTGAGTGTGGCGAGATCATGCGTTCCTTTGTGTTCGTGATTGCGCAACAAACGTTTTCTCGACAGGCAGATTCGAATAGAATTGCAACCCGCGTTCGAGGCGCCAAGAAGTTGACTTAAAAAGCCACGTTGACGACGCACGTGTTTTATTACTGCGTCTGCTAGGAATATTTTTGTTTGTTTTCGATCGTTTTCGGCCCCATCTTCTGGGTTGTTCGGGGAACCGCCGCACCATTTCGCCCGTGTACAATTACGGTCCGGCACCCGCGTGGCGGCCAGCAGTACGCATCTGTTCTTCGAGATGTTCTGCAGTGTTCGTTGAAGGCTCGAGGGATGCTTATGTTTTACCATCAGAAGCCGATCGTTGAGCCGAAATTCCCCACGTGGCAACATCCTGCTGTAAACTCACTGGGCTGTTCCAGCTAGGGAGAAAGAAAGCGTACTCCTGAAAAGCGGGAAATACGAGTACGCAGGAGGGATTGCGATTTTATGTACGACCTTGAGCACGACTTCACGCGTCAATGCTGCCATAATCCTTGTCGTCGTACAATGCCGGGGATGTCAGGGATGTTACGTAGCTACGATGTAGCTATATATGTTACATAAGAAAAGGTGTGTCTACAGTCTACGAGATGCGCGTTAAACATTTGTCTGGGAGTGGGGGCAGGGCAGCTACTCTAAATACCGCAGCAACTGCTAAAACGACTACTACTTCAACAACTATTTTAACTGTAACTATTGCAACACCAACTATTGCAAAAGCTACTATAACAACATTCCTACTAAAACAGCTACTAATGCAACTACTACTGCTTTTACCTCTACTATTACTAGAACATGTAGAAGCAAAATTAATAACGCAGCCCTTATCCTAGCGAATTGAAAGTTTTTTTTTCTGCAAATATGCATCTTTAACACAATCACACTTGATGCCTCGTGATGCTCCATGAAATGGTGATGAACATTTTACTTAATATGAGCGTGTAAGTAAAACAATTTACGATTGTAAACAGAAACTCTAGTTGACATGTTGACTCATGCACCAGGACGGTGGAGTAACACAGCAAACATGAAGATCCTCTCATGAGCATTTGTTCCCATTAAAAGAATACTTGCGTATGCACGGTGTACTTAGGCCCTGTATCCAAACGAGCTGCTTAACAGCATTGGTTGATATTTCCCGCCTTCTCACTCTAAAAGTCACTCAGGCTTAAAACCGACGTCAAAAATCTAATTTTTTTATTATACCCGCACTACTCAATATGACATGAGCGCGATTACATCATTATTAATTATGACAATTACAAGAGCTGTAGGTCGTAAGCGTGGATAGTATTTTTTTTGCCGGTGTTCCAATTTTTGCAATTTTTTTTTTAATAGTGCGCCTGGCCTGTGGCAGTATTTGAGCACTGACACAAGACAAAGGCTTTGCCATGTTACCCTAAGGTAATCGCCATTTTTTTGTTGTTTTCGCAACAAACTCTATGGCGCCCTATATTGGGTAGCCCTAGCACTCTTCCGGTTCACGTATAATTCCTTTTTTTTTTTTCATAATCTTTTTACTATAAGCTTGAAGTACGTGCAACATTGACATAAGCGGCCACTTCCCGAAGATTGCAAACCCACCATTTGTATACGGTGGGCTTTACGAGAAAGACGCGAGAAAGACACGCAGGACACGCGAGAAAGAGCGAATAGTTAAACAAAGCGCCTATCCACCTGGGGTAAGCTGTTTGCTGCCGAGCTCGTTTTTAACCTTCCTCCCAACACCCGAGCACAACCAGGGTTCGTCCTCGCGTGGTATTGGAACCGCGCAGGCTTGAATTCTGTTAAGAGAGATTTTTATTTTTGTCCCTTGGTAAGCGAAGGGAACACTACATCGATGACTCTACGTTATACGGTTATACCAGGGCTGGGCAGTATCGCGATACAAATGTGTCGCGATAGTACCTTGGAGGTGCCTTGGAGGTGCTTTCGAGTATATGCATCTCTGTATCGAGATACATTTGAAAAAATGTATATGTATCTCAGTAGTGAAATACATTTACAATGTATCGCTTGTAACGCGAAACTTTGCCAGACTTAGCTATCTCGTTACATGTATTGCCCTTTTTAAGAGAAATTTAAAGGGTAAAAACATCTGTTTAGTGCAATTTGCTTCCGAATTTATAACAAGAATTCGCCCGATAACAAAATTCAACTCAGTCACCAATATTAATAAAAAAAAAAACAGAAAAACTATAGTTTAAAGAAGGTTACTTTATAGAATAACAAAACCAGGCCCTCTTGCAAAGCCCTCCACCCTTTCCAATTTAGCAGAGAAAACGCTGTAAAGGAGTTAAGTGGAGAAAAAGAGCAGCCCTGTTGTCCGATTTCCCTACACTATGGGTATCTCAGAAGCATATACGATGACACTTTGAGATGCGCCCTCATGGCGAAAAAGGGCTCATTTCTGGCAGACGCCTTATGTCAACCATGATACGCAGTCTTTACCGTTCTGTAACTCTGTGGTTAAACGGCGATGACATGTTTTTCTAGCGGGATTAATAATAAATAAAGAGTTCGAGGCAAGGAGTAGTGCGTAAATTGTTACAAAAAGAGGAGAACAAGCATAAATTACCATTCCCATTCTCCTCAAACTACACCATCTCCACGTAGCACGGTTCGGAGACAAATCTATTTCTGTTAGCATCTGTATCTGTATTCCGGAATACTTTATCGCTGTTTCTGCAGAAGTATCTCAGGGATATGCCGTTCCATGAAAGACAAATATATCTTAGTTTCTGTATTTGAGCCTTAAAACACATGTATCTCAGTACTTGTATTATGGAATACATTTTGGAATATCTCTGCCCTGCCTTGGGAGTTATGCTACGCCTGCTATAGACAGCTGCTTTGTGGGCGGATGTAAATTGAATTCAGCTAGCGTTGAACATAGCCAGAAAATTCCATTGTAAGGTTGCGTAAACAACGTACGTGTTTTATATTGTGTTTTCTTATGTTTTGTTTTTTAATTTTATTTTGCATTTCCTGCAGCACCTTTGCCTTTATCGCTCCGGGCGCTAACCCTTTGATCCGTCCAGACTCTAGGTTCGGCGTTGCCGTGGAGGCGAAGCTTTGCACGCAGCTGTTCCACGAAGAATTCCGAAGCGTTCGTGAAGGGCACCGTGGATGTTCACGTTGACTGTCAGTCGATTAAGGGGTGGGTGTTGGTACTTCCAACCAATCAATATTTGTCTGTTGCTGGCCTGGTTTGAACTGATTGACATGTTCTAGTCAGAGGGAAAGAATACGTCTTCCTACAAAATTTTGAGATTTCCGGGGGAACTGATATATTTTATGTGTTCTTAAGCTCCTCATCACTTGTCTCTAATTTTCTAATGCTCGTTTTAACACAAAATGTGCTTATGATGCTGGATTTCATAGAAACGTGTAACACTCGAGTATGGCGAAAAAGAGATAGACGCAGGTCATGGCAACATAAAGGATGCATAGCCCGTGCTGCATAAACCTCCAAAGCATATAGAAGGCTACATTGGTAAAACAAATGCATACACGATCACAACTAGAAACACACAATTGAAGCAAGACAGATTAAGCAAAGAGCTCAGCGGGAATCGAACCCCGTACCACAAAATACGCAGGCCGACATCGTCGTTTGGTGTCACAAGTAGAAGAGGCAGGTGAGCGCAAGAAATTGAACTATGACTTGCCACCGACTGTCACCTGCAGTACGCGACTGTCCGCGGCGAGTAATACTTCGTCCAGCGCATTTAGTCCGCGGGCGACCATCGGAGACGAGCTATATTTAGGGTACTTGGTCCGCAGTCGACCGTCGGCGCCGAGTTATACTTAGTCCTCAGGGGACCGTCGGCGCCGATTCACACTTAGTGCAGAGTACTTACGCTCTTAAAAAAAGGATTACTATAGTCCTCCATAAAAGAAGGAACGCTCTTCTAACATGTTTTTTTAGAAAGGGAGAAACTTTCGTCCTGAGAGCAGGGGAACAAAGTTCCTCCTTCGTCTGCATCAGAGCTGGCAGTTATGTAATTACTTGTTCCAGTAATTAGTAATGTAATTCATTACTTTTTGTAGCAGGTAATTTAGTAATGTAATGAATTACTCCAGGGACGGTAATTGTAATTAAATTACCTAATTACTTTTTCGCACCAGGCATATTTTTTGTGTCCACAATACACAAGAGCGCTTTTCTTTTTCTTTTACTTTTTCTTTTTCCTCTACACCTTTCCAAAAACGCTCTTTGGCCGCCGCTATGTTGCTGATGCTAATGCGGCTGGTGCGACTCTCGCGCCCGCTATCAGCTAGACATTTTCTGCCACTCTCTTGAAATGTAAAAACCCGCTCAGCGCGATACTCACCTATGTTTTGCGGTTTTGCATTCGACGTTTTCTGGCCCCTCTTAAAAGTGTCCGCTTACTTTTTCTGATGCATGCTGCGTACCCTCTCTGTGTTATCTTCCACTGTGAGAAATAGGGCTGGTAAGTTTCTGCCATTCGAGCTTTTCTGCTCGACATTCTCGGGAAACGAAGGAGGGGAAGTAGGTCGAACTAAGGCCCCTGGTGGAACGGCCCTCGACGCGATTTTGCGAACAATGACAATTGTTCTCCCCCCTCCCAGAGATAATCCGCGTAGGGTCCTCAAACATCTCCAAAAATAGTTGTCCGGGATGGGGTGGGAAACGGATCAGTCGCGTGCGTTCCTCTGTCTATCGGAAAACATGTTATTTGTGAGCGTGAAAAATGCATGCCTTTCGGCTATCTTCTGTTGTTAATTAATTTCGACAGCTAAACGCTTTGTCGTTTGACACGCGGCTAATCGCACGGCGCCGTAAAAACTTACCGAAAAAAACAACAATAACAACTAACATTCCAGTCGCATTCGTTCTGTCACGCGCGTATCCAACAAAAATAGTTTACTGCTTTTTTTTCAAATGTAGTACAATGCTTCCCAATGTCCTCGGGAAAATACATGCACCATGAAACACAAAATGCAGTGGGAAAACACGAGAATTTAGCCGCCAGCAGTGTTTGAAACTGCGCCTACACAAGCTGCGCCTGTGTAGGCGCAGCCTGTAAAAGTATACAAAAGTAATGCGAAAGTAATGTCATTACTTTTAAAAGTAATTTGTAATGGTAATTAATTACTTTCTGGCTGTGGTAATTTGTAATGTAATTCAATTACATTTCAGCAATTTTCAGCAAAGTAATTAGTAATGTAATTTAATTACAAAATATGAGTAATTTGGCCAGCTCTGGTCTGCATCTCATTACGGCGGCCCCGAATCGAGCAAATCGAGCTCAATAAGGCTTAACAAGGACACTACGTCTATTGTACGGGGCGAGAGGAGCAGAAAATAAACGCGTAACACGAGCTTTCCGCGACCTGTATTTATTTCCGAAACCGGCTTCCCCGCGTAGGTAAAGAAACTTGCGTTTCGAAAGCAGTCACCCAGTCATCTCATCGTCAGCACTGCGATGTTAAACGGAGATACCCAGTATCCAGTTACTTCGTGCACTTTACATCTAACCTTTCCTATTCCTCAAGCCAAAATTCCTTCGTCAACCGCACACCACGAAGCAGTGGTAAGCCAGTCGCGAAACTCAAAGCCGCTTTGAAAAAGAGCAAATTCTAAGCAGCCTACTTGGCTCATTGTTGCATGACAACGAGAAATTATGGCGAAGCGTAAAAGAAGGTTAAATCATTTGCCATCAGATGGCAGGGTGATTTTTATTTTCTAATTAAGATCTAAAATGCATAAAAATAAAATCTGTCTCTCTACCTGCAACACCAAACAATATAAACAAGTATAAAGCAATTAAAAATAAATAAAAAGGGTTTAATGTAACCAAAAAGGAAATTTGTATTCAACAGCCAATCAACAAAATAAAGCAGGTAGGCAGCGAAACTACGAAATCGGTTAATGCTGGTGTTTTCTCAGCGTGTTTTTATCGAGTAGTTGAAAATATTGTCCATTTAGTTTTGTGCCTCTTGGTCTTGTGCCTTGGTTGAGACGACGACGAGGTTTCTTCACTGGTTTCTTTTGCTTGGGTTTTTTTTTTATCCCCCCCCCCCCCCCCCGCCCTCTTCGATCTGGATGAGTATCGTGTCCGTCCTCTTCGTCTGACTCTTTCGTATATAAAAGAAGACAAATTTGCATTTTTAGGTTTATTAAAGTATAAATTGTTGTTCATTTTATTCCAAACTGTTTTTTTTTCGTGTTCTAAAGCTTAAATTTTGTGATAATAGATTTGAGTATTTTCCTCCCATTAAGTTATGTAGGCATAGGGGTTTATGATTCGCTCAGCGATAGTGTCACTCTGTTTCAGGAGGTATACTTTCCCTTGAGATCCCTCCAATACACCTCTAAGTAATTCAAGACAAAGTCCATTTCAGGGCGCCACATTGTTCCCTTTATACATTAGGCCAATTCAAAACGAAGTCTTTTTCACGTCTCCGCCCCAAAGCACCCCTCGGTACTCTCGGTTTCTGCTTCCCTCCTTTTTTTTTTCAAGAATCAACATCTATTGTAATAAAAACCTATTTCTTTCCCCAATCTTTTGATTTATTATTTATTTTTCTTTTTTAATTTTACTCTCTAAAATAAGATTTATATGACTTCGTTCAATCTCTTACTTGAGTCCCTTTATATTTTTTAAAATATGTAGCGGTTAGTGTATAAACTCTGTATAGCGGTAATGCCGGAAACGTACACTTGAACTGTGACGTATCGGCGATATTGATAGAAGTTTCGAGCTTGCGGGTGAAGTTGCTGGCGATGTACTCGGCTTTGCAAATCCCGAAGCCGTTTAACAGTTTTTCACAAGACTCGCACGATTACTACCGCTGTTCAATTTGGAAGCGAAAAAAGTCTGCGTGGTAAAGACACGACATCTTCCACCATGCAGGCGACGCACACGATACTGGATTGAATTGAATTGTAGTGGCCATATGTCAAAACAAAATCATTTCGTGTCAAATCTTGAATTTTGCTTTAAATAAACATTTTATTATTTAGTTACCAATATACAACAGCATAACAACAAAATTAGACGGCAATGCCTTTGTGATTTGTATTTTTTTGTCCGTACTAAAAACTACACCCACATCCAACGTCGGTGGAGACGAACTTTACTTCCGGTCCCCTGAATTGAGACGAGGAAAGGTACCGAGGACAGGTACACAGCAGGAAACAAAATTCTGCGATGAATCACGCCCTATTCTCGGGCACATTTTTGTTTGCGCGTACACACGTAAGTTTGCGATTCAGAAATGAGTGAATAGGGAGTTTTAGTAGATCGTTTCCGCTGTCCCGCAACGCCGTCCGCAACGAGCTACGCTAGCCGGAACTCTACAGTCAAGGCCATCGGCGCGCCGGCGCAGTAGCGGCTGCTTCGTTGCGGAGGGCTTAGCGGAGGGGGAAACGCGGTCTACGAAAACTCCCTAATGAACCGCTCGAACACAGTCCGCTGGCCGTTGTAGAGGTCTACACTCCGTTTCGCTTCACATCCGACCGCCGTCGCGACACAACCAGTCGACGGGGTCAATCAAGTCGCGATAAAATTTCCTTATCACGGCGCTCAATTTGTTTGTATAGGGTTGTATTACCGGCTATAAAGCAATCACGCATAGAGAAAAAGCGGGATCGCGGCGCATTAACTGTGTGTGATTGGCTTGGATAGTATAACAGCAAACGCAGAAAGAGAATGAGCGCCGTAACGATGCACTTTGGGTGCCGTTTCATTGGCACCTGCAAATCTTAGAGTTTCCTGTGGTGTGGCCTAAATCGATAGGTAGCGTACAAAGCAGCACCACTGAAGTATTCGTCTTATTTCTGCCCCTGTATAGTGGAAACTTTCTTTACTCCCTCTTTTGTGGACACTAAGGTAGAAAAAAAATAGTATCGCGTTATTGTTTCTCATTATCGCCATTTTTTGTATCGTAGTGAAACACTTGCGTTAAAAAGAAACAAAAGATTCAAGGGTTAACCGGAGTCCCCAATATCAGCAGTGGCGCGTGATCTTATCTTGTGAATAAAAACATGCCCCATGTAAAATAACTGTTGTAGACTGTTGTATCTGCGCGTATCTAATAACAGCATACCATGAAGAATGCGCTTTTATGTGTCTGCGTCAAAGTACTGTGCGCCTTTGTCCCGTGTCTCTTATCTGTATACATTGAGCCCCGATTTGATGTACCAGACAGAGAGTTGGTCATGGCGCTGCCAGTGTTGAACCTCGCAATAAAGTGCTTTGCCAGATATGGTGTTTCGGCCACAAATGTAACATAGACTCTCGCAGAAGTCGCCTTCGGCGGGCTGCCATCTTTGTCTTCTGGGCTGTGGAACTTCTTCTGAACGTGCTTTGTTGCTCTGCTGTGCGTGCCACACTCTCTGTCTGGTACGTCAAAATCGGGGCTCGCACGCCTCCACAGCATACTTGGGTAGTAATTCAACTACAGTAATTGAATTGCTGTAGTTTAATTACTTTTTTGATAATTTGTGATTGAAATCAAGTACTTTTGGCTGAAGGAAATTGTAATTGTAATTTAATTACTTCCTAGCGTCAGTAATTGCAAACTTTGAGGCGCAATTACAATTACTTCTGCCGGACTTCGCGGCGCCGACGGAACCTTCTGAAAGCATCAGCGCTCTCACAAATGGCCTAGCACAGGCACGCACAACAACAATAGCGTCGCATTGTTTGTTTTTTTGTTTCTTGCACTGCGCGCTGAGAGACAATCCTCTTTGAAGCCTACCTCAACGGCGCCGTGTAGCGCCGTTTGCGGTGCGAACAAAACACGATATCACAAACATGCCAGCATTGAAAAAAAAAAAAATTGAACTTCAGCTTTCAGCCGAGGTTGGGAATTTTAATTGTCCATGAAGTTTTTTGTTTTTTTTCAATGTTTTACGTCTTTTTTATAGTACTGTCGCATATTTGTATCTTTGTATTATTTTCAAGTTTATTTCTTGTTGGTTTTTGCTTCAGATATTATTTGCACAAGCATTTTGGAAACTGACCTCGCACCTGCAAACATTGTCATGAATGATTCGGGAGCCCGATTCGGCCCAGGCAGCACATCATTGTTGGACCTCCGTTGGCCCAATGTTGGCAAAAATAGTTCCAATATTAGTCTGACGTTGGCATTTTTGAAAACGCCACCCGATCCAATGGTGGTCCAACATTGGTGCCAATGTTCGACCACTGGTTTTCCAACGTTCTAGCCCACGTTGGACCAACGTGGTTTGCGCTTTTTTACCTAATATTGGCATAGAGGTTTTACCGTTGGCTGAACCAACATTGGCATCCAGCGCCTTACACACTGGCTCTTCCAACATTGGCTTAAATATTGGCTATTCCAATATAGGCATCCAGTCTAATACGCTGGCAATTTTTTGCATCCATGTCTATGCCATTATTGGATGCCATTTTTCAGCCAGTTTTCTAACCAGCGTCACAAAAACAGTGCAGAGAACCAAGCTAGTCCCTTGCCCTTTTTCCCCGAACACAGTTTCCTTTCTAATACTAACATCTAATAAATGCAGCAATTTTACCATATTTGGACACTTTAGCAATCATTATAACATGGAAATGAATTGTTCATAACGTTTGACAGTTCATAATTTATTTAAATCAAATAAAAATATTTAAAAAATTGTGCAACTAGGGAGGGGGGCCTAGGCAGACTCGGTGGTAGGGTCGGCGGGTGGCTCGGTTGTAGACAGGGCAGAGGGCTGGGCGAAGGGCTGAGCAAAGGGATTCCACGCAGGGGCCTGGCCACATGATTCTGAAAGAAACACAAGCGGGGGCTTGGATTCAGGTGAAAGGTTTCAGAGGCTTAGATGTCTCTTACGCTTGTCAATAATGAATATCAAAATGAAACATAGCTTCATGATTAATCGCCGCCCTTTAATTTACTATTCGAGTAATCGGCTCAGTTGCTCTTCAAGCATAAAATCTCGGAAAGGCATAGAGACATTTTTATGTTTACTTTTCTATATTATAAGCTTTCTTTTCCAGTGAATTATTTTTCGTTATTTTGTATGTAAAAAAGTTAGCACTCCCTTCTAAAATAAATATTTAGATGCGCAGGTAAGACACCGGGGCCGGCTTGCTGGAATCAGTGTCTCAGCTGAGACTGGGTGCAAGAAAGCCCTGTAAAGGCTGGGACGCGCGAGCGTCTTGAGTCGAGGTTTGACACTGCTTTCTTTCCCCGCGTCTCAGCTGAGACGCTACGACGGCCCAGGCGTTTACTATTGTTTTGTTCGTCCGACTTGTCCTTACTCAGAGCTCGATCGATCTAGATTAAAATATTTATAGTGATTTAAAATATTAATCAAATAGTACGAAGGTTATGTCATAAATTTCTTAGCTCTACTCTTGCAACATCATGGCGTCCCTCAAACTTTCATCCAGCTTCAAGAAGTCTTAAGAATTACATTCTTGCCATTTAAGTTCACACCAATATTTCTACGTTGATTTGAAGAAAAAAAAGTTTTTAAGAGTTACGGTATTTGCGGCACGGAAATATGTAGTTATAAATGTACCCCTATTACCCCCATTATATTTACAATTTATAAATCCAACCGCTGGCCTCCCTCTTCAGCTCACCAGTGTCAAACGCGCTACTAAATTAACAGTTCAATAAATACCCCATTATACGTTAGAACATGACAGCTGAACAGAACTTCATGCCTGATTCAATCAAGAATTTAAAATAAATCACGCACATAAAATAGATTGTCGTGTAAAGACAATTACTGGCAATTACACTCGCAGAGCGCGGTGACATAACTGACACTCCACTCGCACCCAACAAGCCGAACCTTGGAAAATAAGAACTACTCAACGCTCTGTGGTATTCGGCTTGGGACATAGCGTGAGGACTTTTTACTGCAGCACTCATCTACCACCAAGAAGACAGACATATTATAACAAGAAAAATGAAATAAAAATGACTTCGAACACATAAATAACAAATCAGAACGTCTCTCACGGTCTATTAGAATAAAAAGCACTTACAAATAGCGCTGTACAGGGCCTTTCGGGCCGGTCGCTGTGGACTACACGTTGAACTCGTCGGAGATTTCTGGCACAGGGCTCAACACGGTTCAAACTCATCGGATAGTGACAAAACGTGCATTGCGTAGCAAGGGTACCTATCCCCAATAGTCAGGAGGACCTCTTTTTGTCTCTCACATGGAAGAGAGGTCGGTCCCTCGTGTCTTCGGTTCGTCGAAGCTAGTGGTCACATGTATGCCCACAACAAAGGAAGATCACCGGTGTGTAGGCGCTGCCGAAAGAATGTCCATGGTCTTGGCAATCCGCATGTTGAAGATCGCACTTGACACTAAAACGAAATGCACTGCTGGTGATCGGAACTTTAGAACCACCGTTCTTGCCGGTTCCAGTATACGGTAGCGTGGATGGCGAAGATGCCCTCCCCCTCCCCCCCCCCCCCCCCCCCCCCCCCGGTACACCTCTCTCTCTCTCTCTCGAATTCTTCCGTTTGTCTCTGGTGGTATTTGCTATCCGAGTTTCCAAAAACCAATGTAGTAGGGATTGCTTAGACATAATAACTCTACAGCAAGAAAACGAAAAGGGACTGACAGACACAAAGCTTCGAAATCATCTCGGAGCCTAATGTCAAAATTAAAATGAGACAACAATAAACCAAATGCAGAAAAGAGGGTCTAGAGTCTAAATCAAGACTAACATTCGGCTAGACAATAGGGATAGACTCTAATTCAAGACCAACATTGTCGTCTGCTATCAGTGCCTTGGCGCAATGTAGGAGGCATTAGGGCTCTTATTGTGGCACCAGTAGTGCCGTAAAGTCATAAAGCCGTCATTGTATAACCACATTTCAGAATAGTGCCTTGTTCCAGTCAATCGCAAAAACGTTCTTCACCTGACACGAGGTGCAGTCCACAAGCCCGTAGTTAGGGTACGAAGCTTTTCTGTCGAGATCATAGAGTCAACATAGTAATCTATTATGTTGACTCTATAACGCGGACATCGTTTTTCTTCTTTTTTTTTTTCCAGTTGGCGGTCTTGATGAGCCCATATTGCTGGCGACTCCTTAATATGCACACTGAAGGAGCAAAACATTGCCATTTAGTTCTGTACCTTGTTATTGTCTTGTTTGCTTTGCAGGAAAGCACCTGCATTGCGCTTTGACAAAATAAAATAAAATTGACAAGTTGAAAATTGAAAATTTAAAATTGATTATCAATTGATTGAAATTGATTGCTCGAGCAATTTCAACCATCAAATATTCGCAAGCCAATGGAACTGACAGGCCAAGATTGCCCATTTTATACCAGTGTTCGTCCAATATCTGCAAGCCATTGGAACTGACAGGCCAACATTGCCCATTTTATGCCAGCGTTCATCCAATATTCGCAAGCCAATGTAACTGTCAGGCCAACATTGCCCATGTTTGGCCAGTGTTCATCCAATATTCGCAAGCGAATGGAACTGACAGGCCAAGATTGCCCATTTCATGCCAATGAGCTTCCAATATTGGTTGGTCATGGGAGAAGCTGGGCCATCACTGAAGATTCTATATAATGGCATAGACAATATTGGGAGCAGATTGATTAAAGTGGATTATCATTGGAGCTTTTTTTGCCGATGCTCTTCCAACATTGGCCTAACACCTTCTGCTGCCTGGGGGTTCTTATACATTTCTGAGCCATTATAGTTTCAACTCAATGCAAATAATCTTTAATAACAGGATGTTTGTATGTGAACATTGCCACATTAGCGCTGCGGATTTTTTTAATAATAACTATTATAAAAGAATCATATATGACTAATTGTTGCATTTTTATTTGCCGGGCTAACAAGTCTGTCAACCCAATTTTTCCATTAGCGATCTGGCGTCTTCCTGCATAAGAACTAATTTATTATTATTTATTAAAAATATAAGGACATAGTACTTCATTGTCCCAAACTGTCAAGTTCAATCATGAATTTAACAAAATTCATAAAAGGAAAGTACAATACGTGACATTTATGCATCAAAGCCTCCTTAAACATTGGGGAATGAACAAATGTGTTGCGTTCGATACTACTCGTTTAGAGGTATATGACCCAAGTCGAGTCGCTTTGAGAAATAAGTAATTTTCTCGATGCGTAAGGTTTCTGTGCAACGTGGCCCGACTACATCAGTTCTCGTGCAAAGGTAACAGTTGCATACGATACAGTTAACTAGAATAGGAGTAGGGAAAAATAGCCGGCCTCCAGGTGAGGCGCTGCGCGTAGAACCCACAAGGTAGCGCTGGTGTTCGATTCCGGAGCACTCCTGCCAACGAAGTTCGCGCCAAGCGTAGCTGTTTTTGATCTTATCGGTTCATAAGTGTGGCCTATGTAGGTTTTATGAGTGTTTCAAGGTCTGTGAATTTATGTTTAAAGCTTACTTGGGCAATGTAGTGAAAACCGGGGTAACCATGTCTTGCATGCTGGCGAGTAGCGCTGCGTCAGATTTGAGTCAAGAGAACTGGCCTTCTGTCAACTCACTGAGATGCCCAGCCACTAAAATGGGTAGTAACGAATTAACCCCAATACAATTTTTTTTGGATATAACGCTGTTGTGTATAGAACTCAATAACCTGTCTCACAACCACAGGAATGACGTGAAGATCAGTAATGGCTGTGCCCATGACTGATCTTCATGGGCACAGCCATGAAGATCAGTCATGGACAGTCATGGCTGTACCCATCAGTCATGGGCACAGGCATGACTGATGAAAAGAGAGTTCAAATCAGTCACGGTTGTGCCCATGCACATCTGCTTTACAGCGTCTATATGTCAAGGACAAGATCAGTGCCACCCTAGGAAGTTTCCTGAACAAGCACTTCTCCAATTTTTGTCACAACTCAACAGATGGCACAATTTGCCATAAACATTCCAGAAGAACCTGCTATTATGTTTTTTGCGGACTTCAGACAAAACTGAGCAACGTTTGCTGAAATCAGAAGCTTCTAATTTGTATACGCGATAAAAATTGATCATGTTTACACTAACATTATCTTTCAAGCGGTAAAACATATCTATAAAAATTACCTTTTTGTGTCTAAAAAGGTGTATATTTCTCTGCAGCTAAATTCTTTTCTCTTCAAAAACACTAAACGCAAAATTAAAAAAAAAACCACCATGTGCAAACAAGCATACATTTAGGTTTGTCTGTGAGAAGTTCGGATACCTTGTCTTGAAAACTAAAGGTGGTGTATTTGTGCTATGAACCAATGTTTGCCTATTTTTGACATTTTTATTCATTTTCATACGAGCCTTACCACAAACATTAAGCATTAATTTTAATGACATTTGGGACACATTTTGTGAATATACCAGTTAAAAACTGTTACAAATTTTAGCCATAAAAACCGAATAGTTGTGGAAATTGATTGTGAATTGACTGCAATAAATCCTATTTTTCAAAAATGTAGCTATCATATAAGATTAAAATTATAACAAAGGTTACGATATGCAAAGCAAGCACACTATCTACACTTCTTAGAAATGAAAACCTTTTTGGTCCAACATTAAACTCTGCCCATTTGCAATACCAAATCTTGTAGGCCAAAAACGTCACTCTCACACGTTTCTCAGCAAGCAGAATTTATAATATACACACATATATATATATATATATATTTTTTTTTTTTATATCGAGATGAAGACCATTTCTTAATCTCTATAGTCGCATATAATAAATATTCTTAGGAAGCAACTAGGCGTGAGAATAGCGATTCAAATACCTGATTATATTGCCATTTCTTTTATAGGAAGCGTGCTAAGAAGTTCGTTTGTGATCCTTTCTTGAACGTACACCAGAAACTGCGGGCGTCCAGTAAAGAAGAAACCTATGAAACTGTCGTCACTTTTTTATGTTTGTTTTGCATCCACTGACATTGGTAAGAAGAAAGACGTCAGATGCGAACCACAGAACTGGCAGAGCTGGACAAAACAGTGCTCTGCTTTCGTTCAGACGTGATCTGCTACATCTGGGAAAGATTGCTTGTCTGGTTTCCGCTCGCTGACAGCCGAATTCGGCAACAAAGCCGCCGCTCAGGTGACTGCGATGAGACGCAGAAACCCCTTTTTTTAAATAATTTAGTCATGTAGTCGTCAATACACACGACCTGCTCTGCTGATTTGAACTTTTCCGAGGCCTCCTTCTAACGCCTTTGTCGTATAGTTACTCTGTAAGAACCCGGTTTAAAGCCGATGAAACCGCGGGAACGTTGCTTTTATTTCTTTACGGGTGTCATGTGCCGCTTAATTTGTCGGTGCACGATATATCTTTAGCGGGCCTTTCAATAGAGGTCACTGTGAGTTCATCAATTATTTTTTTTTTCGAGACGAGGGACCAAACAACTGGTCATTGGCAGCGTAAGATATATGTGCACGAATATTGCCTTGTATTTCGTTCTTTGGTGCTCTTGTTGGTTAATTAATACCTTAACCTCATTAGACAATGATAAATTCGAGGCTCATTACGCCCTGCGTTTCCCAAGCTCAGCATAGGTTTTTTTCCGCCAGCCAATTGTGAGATGACAAGCTTGGATCAGTCTAAGAGTCATTGTGTCGTATGGGTTTCAAGTAAATAAAAAAAGGATAATATGTGTGCCTGCGTGCGCATACTTGCCCAACTTACTTCTCTAGTTTTAAGCGAAATGAAGCCACTTTGCTGAAAGCCTGTGTTTCGCAAATTCCCCGTAGTATTAATGGAATGTTCCCCTATGGAAAAATGAAGGTACTCTTTGTGTAGGGCTGGCTGAAGTGTATTGTTTCAAAAATAACGACAGAAACTTCTTTTTCTTTTTTTTTTTTTTTTTGCTTGGTGTTCGTTAATCAACTCGATCTTTCCTAGTTATCAGACGTGCAAAGACAATAGGTTTTATTCGGTTGTTGTTTTCGGCTTACCTTTTCAGTGGAGTTATTTTGTACTCTGAGTGACGGTCCGCAACTTTTTTTTTTTTTTATCTTCTCGTAGCTTTAGAACAAAGTGATCCTCTTCGCGAGAGTTTGTGAAAAGAACTTTGCGAAACTGAATTACGTGTCTCGCCAGGCGTATAGCTCGCTTTTTATAAAAGAAAGAAAAACCTTTTTAGGTAGGTGTAAAAAGAAATTTCGCTCGTCACGCTAAATCAAGATTGAACGCTGGATAGGAAGAATATTAAACTTACGTTAGAGGAGAAAATAAATAATAATGAAAAAAATGTTGAAGTGAATATAACTTGCTAAAATATTTACAAAATGAAACATACAATGTAGATTTTGGTCCAATGTCACGTACGGTGCTCTGCTGACGCGAATCTTCCAATTATTGGCGCCTTCAAAGAGTAGGAAGCGTAATAGAGAGGAAAAACATTAAACCTAAACAAAATCTATGAAACCAAATATCATTAAAGCTAGAAACAAAAACAAAAAACACCCTCGAGGGTGCTTTTTTTCGGGTGACAGCAAAGCAGTATTTGAGAACTCGTTAAACTTCGTTGTGTCAGCATTTTTCTAAAGCTTTATTTAGTCTAAGGGCATTCTACGGCTACAAGTCCACCCAGATGGCCACCGTAATAGTACGGTGCTTGGAATGCGCCTTGAAACTGATACGTTTAGCGTCCTACCCCACCCATGTATCGAAAGCGGACCGAAATGACAACAGATGACGTTAGAAAAAAAAAAAAAAACAACGTAAAACGTCACGCCGTCGGATGTGGCGCTCCTGGCGGTAAAGACTAAACGTAGCGGCAAAAAAAAAAAAAAAAGAACAACTACGAACTAACGCGGGTGTCGCTATCGTCGCGGAGTTCAAAGTTCTGACTGCCGGAGTCTCCATGGCCTGTCGAGCTGGAGAGCGACCTGCGGCAGAACAGACGTCTGCCACTTCCACCGTCGCTGCTGTGACACCGCCAGGATCGCAGCTGGCGACAACATGACTCTTGTGTGACGTCATCAGGATGAAACCGAGGGGTCACTTCTTTTCTTGAACGTGGCAAACAGAGCGGTTCAACATAGGAAAGGAGGTGGATGGTTACTTATATCAGTTTAGTGACCAATTTCAAAACTTCCGTAAGAAAGGAACAATTCATACACCTATTCATTCAATTTAATGTTTATTTAATGAAATTAAGAATTGCTTTCCCACATTCTTGGACCGGCTACTTCAAACTCCAGGAATAAACAGGATAATGTATGAACAACCATTAATAAAAATGTGGATTATAAGTAATGCATCGAAATATACACATACATCTAGCAATCGTAAGAGCTTACGCAATGAGAATTTGTACGATAAAGACATTCAATTTAATTTATTTATTATACCCTTAAAGCACACCTTGGTTTTTATCCGAGAGAGGGCAAATAAAATGCAACAAATTTAAAACATTAAAAGAAGAAAATCTTTACATTTGTACTTACATGCTTAAAGGAGTCATAAAAAGAAAATGTATCGAACCCCTCTTAATTTACTTACATACCTTGAAGCTCAAATATGTTGTGTCCTATATTTTACAGCCAAGTATTGCGCCGGGAGTTTAGAAACCGCGTTTAAAATTCCCATGGTTTGGAGATTCTGAAACGACCAAACGACACTGTGGGAACCAGAGGCAACAAAACGTCATCATAACATTCTACTTTTTTTATTGCTCGAACCATAGATTGAAAATGATAAAAAACAATTAATCATTAATTGACGCTTTTATAATATTTACATAATAATGCATCCCGTGATTGCTATTATTCAGTTTCGGTTTCGAATACATCCTGATCTTCTGCCGTTTGGTAACAAAAGCAACGGAAGCTCTGTCGGCTGCTCGGTAGGTTGTGGTTCGTATTTATCGTCGTTCGCATGTGTTCTATGCGAGTGTCAGCGCCCGGCATGCCAACCGTGTGCGTTTTAAAACACTGCTGCAGGACGTAGAGTAGCGCAGACGACATACGGTGTTATACCCTGCCGCGCGAGCCACATCGTAGGGTCGCGTTGCTTCGAGCCATTGGCCACCATGGTCCGGACGACATGGGTGCACGGTGGGTCACGTCTGTTCTGACCACAATTTGCGTGGGACTACGAGATGAATATTCAAGTGCAGCAAAGCCTCGGCCTGGATTTTTGGAAGAGAGGCTATTGTTTGATGTTACAGACAGGTTGTAGTTCGCCTTCAAGGTGTCTGTTTAGTCGTTGATGACACAGAACATCTATGGTATCTTGCGGTCTTAACGCCAAGTTTATTTGCCCTCCCCCCTCCCCCTTCGTCGTATTTTATAAAAACTCAACAGCACAGTGCCTGCACATTCTCACTGCCCCATTTTGTTTCACCACCAGCACGATTGGCACCGCTTATTAGGAATGTGTAATTGGGAACAGGAGTTCTAGAATCACCCCCCAGCTCAGCTGAAATGTTCTCTTGTGTGTGTATGTAGGATATCTTGCCTTGGAGAATCTTGGCCTTGCATGTTCCCGAAAGTGCCTCATTTCACACCAGTCTTCTGGTCATCATCATACATGGCTCGTACAGCATGTGCTGTTCTCACCAAGTTTATATAAAACATATAACTGTCTTTTCTTATGACGTAGCTATCCCGATGGCAGCCAAGCAAAGGTTCCGTGACGGCGTACTCAACATGCCATCCGGAACTGCTACGTAAATAAGCCATTGTTAAACTTCTTCCAGGATAGTTTTGCCATAAGAAAACACACACTGCGCGTGACAGTTTAAAAACATACTTTATTTAATCAATACTAGTTCAAGTACCCTTCCTGAAGCCACAAACTGCACCCCTACATCCCAGTGCTGCACATAGTTCTTGAGATAGGATGTAGAGCAAAATAATTTATAAAGGTGCATTGCCCCATACTTTGCTTACCTAGTTTTTGCCAGTCACTTTCACTGTGATATATATGTTCAGGTAACTGCTGTATGTTTCTTACTAGTCAGAATAGTAAATATATACTATTGTAGATAACGAACAGTTCGCAGGGCAATTTCGTAACTTGAAAGGATATGTCCTCATAAACAGCGAACTTCAAAAATGTGTTCAACTTCTGATTTAAATGTGCACGACGTTCAGCTTTGAATTACCGCTATGTACCTACTGCGATTGTTACGACCCCCTCGTGCTGATTTCTACTGAGACAATTTTTCTGTATTCGCATGACTAATAAACACATAGATTTGTGCGCAGTGAATCATTCATTTGCAAAATACTGATAGACAGATATATATTTATTTCGGCTCAGGAGAACCGCGGCACCGTGGAAAGGCAAGTATAGCCCATCTCGTGAGGGCCAGCGGCGTGAGGGCCAGCGACGATTATCAAATGGTATTGTACAGTTGATTAAAATCTTTTTTTGAGAATGGTTTAAATGGAGCTTGTGGACAAGGGTGAAAGGTTGACAATGCGTTGTGAGAACGTGAAAATCCTTAGGCCTAGCAGCGGTCTTCGCGACGGTGGTCTTCACGGGGCCGCCATGGGCTGCTGACTGCTAGCAGGCCGTACTCGAGCGCCTGGCGAGGGCTACCTGCTTGCCCGGCTTGCAGACGAGCCGGTCGAAATTTTGGCGACGCAGGGAGTCCAGCACCTCCATGGTCGGGCTCCAGGCCGGGTTTGGTGTCGGTGTTGGCCGGGCGGCGGTCTTCGTGATAGCTGGCCCTGAAGTCTCACAGCTTGCGGTGGAGCTTGTAACCGAGCAGCCTGGGCACCCAGCCGATCGAAGACATGATGTGTGCCACTAGTCCGGCTGGCTCTTTGAGGATGAACAAAAAATATGTGTTACGTTCTCTTCTTTTGTCGTTGGGCTTGGGCAACGAAGTCGAAAGCCCGCACAAGCCGCGCCTTCGCTGTCGATGTCGTCGCCGTTTTTCTCGTTGTAGGATGACGAACGGTCTCTCGTTTGACTTAATGGAGTGTCGGCGTACGTCTCGAAATCCAGACGCTGACTGTGCTGTAACAGGTAACGGTGAGCTCAGGGAGGTCGACCATCTTACAGTTATCTGAGAAAAATATCAAACGTCCGATGTCATTCGGGCCGTGTTGCAAAGCTTACTAAATCTTACTGCAGGGTGAGGGTTTTGTACCTACCCGCGTCCAGCGTTTTTCAATCTGCGTTGTCATGTGACACGACCCGTCGGAGTGACTGGGAGTTATTTGGGTCAAATTTGTAACAGAGCCCCGTTGACTTGCCTGCGTGACGTCATTAAGGTGTATCTGTTGCTCTGGCTGCGCCCATTGAGTACGGTCAATGTCACCATTTTGCCCAGACAACAAAAAGTTTCCATTGGTTACTTATCGTGACAAGTTTGTAGAACCGCGGCCGTACTGAGTGCGGGCTCGCTGTCTTACAGCCTGTCCAGTGAGTTATGATAACACCTGTTTCCGAAGCGGCGCTGGCATATGTTCAGAGCCGTTTATACTGAATGAGTTTGGCCAATGGGCAGAGCTCGGTACCCGCTAGAAGCAGCGGACTTAGCGATAACGCCAAATTACGTTACTTATTTGTCTCGTTTATTCCTTAGAAATCGCAGAGTTTCTATGAGTAAGAGGCACAAAATATCGGACGGAAGTAGCCATCCCCCGGTTGTCAGACCACGCTGTTGTGGTTGTCAGGCTGTCAATATCTCCATAAGAAGGTCAAGCTCTCTCAGTATAAACGGCTCTGGCATATATTATTCTCCAAGCGCCACTGGGCGGCCGGGAGCTGCGCCACAGCGCGGCCGCAGTCATAGGTACGAGAGCGAGCCCTTGAGCGCTGATCATAGCTGTGCACGCGTGCTCTCTTCAGTTCTTAGGAAATGCCATGTAATAATGTCCACGAGTATTATTGGTGAGAAGCTCGCTATCTTGGGCGCTTCTGGTTTCCTCATTATGAGTAATGCACGTACTACCCACGCGGTTATGTTTTCATTTTCATAGTGCATAGAAGCTTGACATTTCCCCTGGCTGCACCAGCAGTGAAAGGTGAAGTATCCTCACTCTGGGTTATGAAAAATGACCACCAGGCGGTGATATCAAAACTTCTCGACGCGAATAGGCTTGTAGCAACTAGGTGTCCGCGATGGCGATGTGGCTCACAGAAAGCGAGCCACACGCAAAGACGCGCACCAGTGCGCGGGTGAAAGAAAAAAAAAAAAAGCTCCACGAGATATCACTCGGGCAGGTGGCTCGAGAAAGGTTTCGACGGCTACACCTTCAGCTGGCTGGTTCCCGGTCCGGACGGTATCTGTGAATATATCCTGTAAATAAATGAAGGGCCACCTTGGCCACCTCAACGGGTACGCCCCGACCGTACATCCCGCCCGTTTTTCGACGCCCCATCTTTCACTCCCTCCATGACCTGAACCATCCTGGTGTTCGTGCAACCCAACGACTGATCTGCTCGAGATATGTCTGGCCCAACATCAACCGAGACATTCGCCTCTGGACGCGGTCTTGCTCCTCTTGCCAACGCTCCAAGATTCAGCGTCATACAAAGAGCCCGCTACATATTTTCAAACCACCAGACGCCCGCTTCGACCACGTGCATGTCGATATTGTCGGACCCCTCCCACCATCCCAAGGGTGCCGATATATCCTTACATGCGTGGATCGCTTTACCAGATGGCCAGAAGCGATTCCAATTACGGGCATCACCGCACAAACCGTGGCACAAGCGTTCATCACCAACTGGATTGCGCGGTACCGCTGCCCTTCTATCGTCACCACGGACCGTGGTAGGCAATTTCAAAGTTCATTCTTCGCATCACTGGTGAAAATGCTTGGAATGTGCCACATCCACACGACAGCCTACCATCCGTCCGCCAACGGCATGGTCGAGAGACTACACCGGCAACTCAAGGCCTCGCTCATCACAAAGGACGACAGGACCAACTGGGTGAACCATCTTCCTTTGGTGCTCTTGGGCATCCGGGCCACTTTGAAGGAAGATGTTGGATGTACAGCTGCTGAACTAGTGTTTGGAACAACACTGCGACTTCCTGGCGAGTTCCTTACACACCTGTCCACTCCACCACCCGACCTTCCTTCGTATCTTCAAGATCTACGAGACCTGCTATCCTCTTTGCGACCGACCTTGCCTCGACAACAAACACCACGGAAAATTTTCATTCACACAGAACTAACATGTACACATGTGTTTCTACGTCGTGACTCCGTGCGTCCATCATTAACACCACCCTACGACGGCCCATTTAAAGTCATCGCCCGAGACAAGAAGACTTTCACCATCATCATCAAAGGACGAACCGACGTCGTGTCCATTGACCGGGTAAAACCTGCTTTTATGGCAGCCTCAATTTGCGACACTGCATGCGTGTTTTCATCAGTCACCTTGCAGAAGCCGCAAGACAACACTCGCAGGCCTGATCAAGAACCCTCAAACAAACAAAAAACTGTTTCGTGGAGCAAAACCCTACTGCTCCACTAGGGGGGGGAAGACTTGTAGCAACTAGGTGTCCGCGATGGCGATGTGGCTCACAGAAAGCGAGCCACACGCAAAGACGCGCACCAGTGCGCGGGTGAAAGAAAAAGAAAAAAAAGCTCCACGAGATATCACTCGGGCAGGTGGCTCGAGAAAGGTTTCGACGGCTACACCTTCAGCTGGCTGGTTCCCGGTACGGACGGTATCTGTGAATATATCCTGTAAATAAATGAAGGGCCACCTTGGCCACTTCAGGCTCTTGCCAAATCAAGCTGGAGAAGCCGACAAAGAAGAAGGGAACGCATAAATTGTTTTGAAACTATCGCGGATCCTGCAATACCCTATTCCTTACGTTGTTCTGGAAATGCGACGTACGCGTAAGGTGCTGTTAGAGTCTCGGTGACTGGTGGTGAACTTTAATTTTGAGTATCAGGCCTGAGAATCACTAGAAAAAGCGTAATTACAGCGCTGGTCAAAGACCTGAATGCTGGCTCTCCCCGAAGTAACGGCACGGCACAAAAATTGCAGGGTATGAGCATTCTTTGGTTTATTGATTTGATTTCTATTAAAACAAAATTCTCCTAAACGCATCATACGGGAATAGAGGATCTTACACACACACCGTAGATGGGTACTTTTCAACAACAAGGGTCTTTTTTGGTATCTTTTCTTTTTTCACGTGGTGCTTAAGGATTCATCGCGGGCAGCTGGTAGAAAGAGGGGCAAGAAGTCTTCACGATGTTGACGTGTAATTCGGGACACGACAATACGCAATTGGGCTGCGAGAAACAGACCCCTCCGAGCAGCAGGGCTAGCGGTGTGAAACAGCGAGTATAGTAGGGGGACAGTGCAGAAAGATGCACATGCTTTCTCTTGCCAAGGAAAAGGCAGTCTATATTTTTATGCTAGTAAAAGTATCCGGACGATCAGTATACTGAACGTGGGTTATGTAATGAAGAACAAGGATTCCAAATAGGCATTAGCTCAGAATTTCAACTGAAACAAAAAAAGTCTCACGACCCCTTTAAGAAAGTTGGAAGCGCAGCTCTGAATCCAGATGATTCATGAATAATGATAATGCTACCAGGAAGAGAATTTTATTCAGAAATAAACAATTGAAGAGGTAAAAATTTAAAGAGGGTTATTCTTCGTGTGACCAATTAGAGTTTTTGAGAGTTATGAACGCGAAGTTATATGTGGAACGCAGGCGGACAATGAAGACATATCTCTTTTACACTATAGGGAGTATTCCCTGGACGCCATATTTGTGGGTGCTGTTTAGAGCGCATGCTCAGAACGATCTCACATTAATAGGCTGCTAAGACCGGCACTCTTGATGGTGCGGAATGCACGTTGCAAAAGAACTGTGGAAGCTCGCCGTCAGCACGCGCTCAGCATTCGCGCACACAGCTATGGCAACACCACCTAGACAGAAGGCCTCCGCACCGTTTCCTCTTCTTCTATGAAACGACATCACAGTCGGATCGCGCTCGGTCGGCTATTGGACCCGAGCCCGACTTTCGACGCGCTGATTGGCCACGAGCCGCAGCCGAACACTGACGCAGCACTCGTGCCCAATCTCTCGCCTCGATTGATCTGACTATGATGACGCGTGTGGAGGCCTTCTGTCTAGGTGGTGTTGGCTATGGCCGCCAGTGAATACTCCCTATCGTAAGTAGAGCTAGTGGGGACTTTTAGCAGAGCGTTACCGTGTTCAGCACTACCGTGGAGTCGGGCCTGGATCGTCGTCACCTAAATAAAATATGTTGGTGTATACTACCGGAAGAACAGGTGTAAAACAACATTATTTCGATGTCTTGTCCAGCCCAGAGATCACAACGAGGCACCTGACGTATCGCGTCGCGTGAGCGTGCTCCTAGCAATCGAAACTCCGCTTCACCTTCCAATAAGACGCGGCGCACCCCAGAAACCATCCGAGCCAATCCAGCGTTGCCAGCGTATCATGTGACCACACTCTCCGCACGTCGCCGAGCACCTCTCGCCGGACAGTTGACACCCACGCAGCACTGGATTATTGGCTCCGAAGGCTCGTAGCTCCCGTCCCGGTTCATCGTAAAAGTCAAGCAGAGCAGAGGTAGCCTCCGATACATTAAGCTGAATTTCGAGGAAAAAGAAGGACGCAAGAAACGCCGAATTACGGCAGCAATGGCGTATGTGGGCGAGATCCATACTGGTCTTCCTAGATTTGGTTCGAGAGCTCTTCAATTTTCCATCGGTGGGACCACCAAGAGTGCTTTTTTCTTTTTCTCATCTGTTGAAAGCCCTTAGTTTTGCGCTTTCCCCCGCGTCGCATTTGAGCTTCGCCACAGCGCACTGTCGTGCGTGGGAGAACCAGCTTTTTACAGGTCCACCGAACCGGCATGCGCGGAAGTATCTAAAAAAAAAACTAAAAAAAAACATACTAAAAGGATTTTCTTTTTTTTATGTGGTGCGGCCCACTCTACTTTGCAGCAAGACATGGAAAACTGAAAGCGCGGCTACTGCACTAATGCGCATGATAGTCTGCTGCATTCTAATGCCCCCGCATTTTTGGTTTCTTCTGTGGCGCGACATCGATGCAGTGTATCGGCGCATTTATTTAGCCACGCCGGAAAGCAGTTCCGGTCTCTTTTACGGCCCACAGGTTTTACAAACATGAATATTCGGTTGTTGACAGAAACAATTTATAACCTTTATACCCGGCGTCGACATTTTTTTTTCTTTTTGTACAACGTTGTAAGCCTGGTATAGTTTCCAAAGTGCGGCAGCCCCCGCGCTGCTCAGCAAGCACGTGGCTTTATTTTACATCTCATTTACCTGCGCTCGCAGAAGCACCTTTGACAGCGTTGCGGAAAACACTATATAGCCTTCACAAGGTAGCGCACAAAAGTGGATAGCCGTACGTTGTCGAGGCTATTAGCGGCGAGATGTTTTGGTGGCACCCTTCTATGGTTTCCTCTCGTGACGTCATTACCTTACGAACAACAAGTTCGACAATGTTTATAATTAGCAGAGTGGAAGTTTGCGATCATTTCGCTCTGAAACAAACACTGCAAACACCGTCAAAAGTGAATTTCTTACATTACTCTTATTTCTGTCGATGAGAAAACCTTTGCTGACGTCATAGTTAGCATTCGGCCAATCGTGGAAGGCCGACCACAGCGACGCTTATGATCGCCCACGCCGCCAATAGCGTAGCTTCCCCCATGCCGCAGCTCCGCATTACTTAGAGTGCGGGTGGCTTCGTCTTTCATCTCATTCGCACGCGCAAGTAGCTTTGGAAGCGATGGAGCACTCCGAAAACTACGCTATTGGCGACGTGCGTGATCAAAATCGTCCCTGCGGTAGGCCTTCCATGACTATTAGAAACTTTGACGTGATCTGAAGATTTTCTCATCGACGGAAATGAGGCTAATGTAAGAACGGGATTTTTTTTTTTGTTTTGTATTAGCAGTACTGCTGAAAGAGTGCAACGACACCAACCTTCAACCATAACCCTTGAACTTGTCGTTTGCAAGGTACTGACGCCACGAGCAGAAACCGTGAAGGGCGATACCGAAACATATCGCCGCCAGCGGCCTTGACAAGATAGCCCAAAATGGTTCACTCCGAGTATAGGAAGAATCTTGTAAGGAATATAAGAGAGACGCTTTATAGTTAGAAGAGATCGGCAGGGAGGTTTTCAAGTTGTCACACCTCCAGCACTCACCTTTCTACCTTCAATAACACTTCGTCTTATCGTGACCTTAGAGCGCGCACGTGCTGCCAAAGCGAGGGCGGAAGGCAAGCATTGCCTGTCGGAGGCCGGTTATCGAAAAGAGGCCGGTTATCGCCTTGTGCCGCTTGTTACTTAAGGCGCGTTTGTACCTGCGATGCGATCTAGTCGCGCGATAACTTTCATCGCAAAAGCGACCATTGCGGGCAAAAAGCGACGCGATTTGAGCAGTCGCTAGTCGACCCGACTGTTTTGCGATGCGATCTAGTCGCGGAGTGGCTGAGCCAATCAAAGGCGTTCGGAGCGAGAGTTTTCGAGAAAGGACTCGCCAACGAAGGCGTTGGACTTGCTTATCGCGCACGCCGGTGTGACCATCTATTTTTTTTTTTTTTTGTTTTTGCGATGCGATTTAGTTGCATCGCGCGACTGCTTACATCGCCGGTGGGAATACTCCTTTAATGAGTTCGGTGTTTACCCGACGGTTTGGGGACTGAATTCTTGACGTCGTCTTCCTATACCGAGCGTGTAATCGTTCGGCTCGGACTCGTAAATTTAATTGCTGCGTCGCTGCACGAACACGAGACGGGGCCGAGCGCCGATGTAGTGTTTCGGTTACATCAGCCGAGCGCTGCGCCAGGAACACAAACGAATAATGCGTGAGAGCAGTTGTTACCATGATCTCAACATCTCCCCATGCTCGCGCCGCTGTAGCGAAGCGAGCATATTGTACTTTCTATACTCGTGTTCACTTTACAAACTGTAAAAACGAAAGTCCGTCTTCCGGAATTAAGATTTATGTAAGTGGATCACAGATTAGCTTCGTACCATTTTATCAACGAGTATATACGTTTCAAGCGCCAAAAAACATTGTTCCTTCCTTTGACGCCCAAATCTCGTAAGAGCTACTTCGCGAAGCGCGTAAAGAATGCGTAAAACTTTTTTTTCTTTTGTAGTGTGACAACGAGTGCACACAACCTACATTCATGAGGGAAACGGCACATATTGGGTTCACATGCGCGTGCGCGCGTTGTTGACAGGTGAAGGGATTGAGCGCGGAGAGGAAGAGACGCTTACAGACGATCGATGCTCGCAGGTATGTTATACTGCGTCGTTGAGCGCAGGGAATGTAGCGTAGCGCAAAACGCGCGCGTTTCATTGTCCGCCTGTGAGCAGGAACTCGATATCTGCGACCAATCAGTGTCTGTGTGCGATGCGCTATACGCCGCGTTTGCTACGCTCGACGTTGGAGTATAACAGAGCCTTTAGAGTCGTACGCGCAACTAGTATCGCGAGCGTGGGCTGGGTCGCCACCTTTTCAGGAATTCTAATGAGCGATACGAAACCTAAGCAATGAAGGTTGAGTTGCAAATGCGCTCGTGAATGGGCCGCTAATGGTTAGACATGAGACCCGGAATATTTCCGCGGTCATGTTTCTCCGTATCGTTAGTTGGTCCGTGGTACAACAAGGGACACCAGTCGCCCGACGAGGCATTAGGGCTCGGATTTCCAATTGTGATTAATCACTGGCCGGCAAAAAAAAAATTAAAAGAAATGACCGCATTTCCACGTGGTGAATGATGTTGATTGGGGCAAAGCTCTGGTGGTGCTTGTCTGCGTAGACGCTGAGCCGCAACATGCCGAGCCTTCCGTTCGTTTTCATCCATGTCAGAAAGAGAATGTTTGGTATGGAACGTGGTTATATACGCATTTGAGCATTTGACCGCAGCGCCCTCTCATCTATAAACGTTTAGCCCATGTATGCAAAGTTTAACTCGATTATATACGCATTTGACCGCAGCGCCCTCTCCTGTATAGACGTTGAGCGAACATGCAACGTTTCATCCATGACATCCCCAGCTCTTGAGTTACTACCACATCTCAGAGCCCCCTACTCATCCCGCAGTCGTGGCCGAGTGGTTAAGGTGATGGACTAGAAATCCATGGGGTCTCCCCGCACAGGTTCGAATCCTGTCAACTGCGCAAACATTTCTTTCTTTTTTTCGTCATTTTTTTTTTGCCCTACACGAGCACGTGAACTCACGAGCACGAGCACGAGCAAGATCGATGTGAGCACGGACGCCGGACGGACAAGGCTAGACCCTAAGGAGCTTCGCCCTTAAAAACAAAACGAATGAATGTGCCCCGTTCATGGGTGTAGGTTAGGCAGCGGAGGTTGCCACTTTGTTTCATGTTACTATAGCTATGGTGCTTGGAACGCGTCTCGTATGCCGCGTCCGAAAAAGTGTTCCCTTGATTTCCGCCTCATGACGTCATAGATACGTCACGCTGTTGCCGGCTGCTATCCTGGCGGTGTCGCAGCAGCGGTGCTGGATGTGACAGACGCCTGCTCTGCTGCAAGTCGCTCTCCACCGTGGCAGACCACGGAAGCTTCACCAGCCAGAAGTTGGGACGCCGCGACGACAGCGACACTCGCGTTCGCTCGTGCTTTTCGCCAGCATTTCTACGACCGACCGCCAGGGTCGCGACAACCGACAGCACGGTATCCCGTCTTTTGTGACGTCATTTGTTGCCCCGTCGGGGCCACTCTCGACGTAAGGGCGGAATGCGAAGTCCAAGTTCGTCTGCGTCTTGCACAGGGGATGCGATGATGTCAAAACACCGAGCTCTTATTCGCTGATCGAGAAAAAAACAACAACAACAAATAGTGGGTAGACCTCGAGGTATCTAGCATTGAGGTTTACTCACTATCCTTTCAATCAAAGCCAATCGGAGCACGGCGTCGTTCTGACCGTCACCGCAACTCCTGCACAGGAAGCAGACGACTTGTTCCCCGCATAGGACGCCAAACACGACAGTCGAAGACGCGTTCTAGGTAGCGTTTTCTATTGCCGCGCGAGCTTGGCTCATGGGGCGTCTCCGCCCCCGGAAGGCACTCGTGCAACGGAAGCTGTGGTGGAAAGGTGACCGCTGCGGTTAAACGGTGAAGGAGGGAACGAGATGAGAGCGTGCTCTCTGATGTCGCCGCCACGTTCTCATTTCCTCCTCTCCTTCACCTTCTCTCCGTATACGAAACGCTTTTTCCCTTCCTCTAAGCCGCGTTCCGCCATGTTGACGAAGAACGTCTTCCACTTCCACCGTTTGTCGACACGCAGACGCTTAGCTATTATTGTCGTTTTCGGTGTTGGTGAGAGGCGATGAAGAAGGGCCAATGGTTCCGTCGCCAACAGAAGTCATATCATTTGACCACTGTGGAGCATTTTTTTTTTAAGTTCCTCGCTCGTATTTTTTGTTCCTGCTTTCGCCCTAACAGGGGTGGCAGTGTTGTAAATAAGGAACATAAGTCAAATCAGCACGTCCGATCGGGCACTTATTTTGGTTGCGTAAGTTTCTTTTGATTTGTTTCCTTTTGGAGTCGCTCAGGCCGGCATCTATGGGGCCTACATGGCCGCCGACGGGTCGACTGCTCGACCGCCGGCTAATCTTAAGTCCAAATAAAGACCGGTATGTATAGAAATCGAGTACCGGAGGACGCATTTTTGTGTCGTCTTCCAGTCCGGCCAGGCGCAGTCGATCATTAAGCAAAAACACAAATTCGACCGAGCCGGAGAACACTGGCACCGCGCATTGAAAATACACACGGCAAAACTTCAGCAACGAGATTTCGAGCCGGAAGAACGTCCCATATGAGACCGCCCTGTTTCCGGGGCCTCGTCGTTCTTTGTTCGCGTAAAATTGAAGTTTTCAAAGAGGGATTGTAACAATTAGGGATTCTCCCTTTTTGCCACTAATTTGATAATGTTCGGAACGGAGACTAATCATATTTAAGCGATTACTAGAGGAGACGAGACATAACTCGAAAACTGGACCGGCTCACTTCGTAGCTGATAATTTCCGCTAATTGTATTAAAGCATTATGGAGCATACTATTTATTGATTAATATATTCAAGTCTCTACCGTAGGGTTTCATATAAGGAATGTGCTGCTGAAAAGTGCGATGGTAAGCTAAAGTAACAAATGCACTCAAGAACGACAAAGGTTATACACTCAAGAACGATGTAAACATACATAGAAAAGAACAAAAGTTATACATACAATAAAATAACTTGGAAAAATGACGAGAGCTTTTCGATAAAAAAAAAATAGTTTACGTGACAACGCGGTGTTCTGTATAGCTGTTTTGCCGACTGTGCCTTGCTCTGAAACAGCCCCTGTTTCACTGAAGCCAAATATATAATTTGAAAGGCGCTCAAATTTGCAATTTTTAATTAAGGCATCGGTAGTTATGTTTCATCATTGCGTCGTCGTTTTCCTAATTACGTTTTCTAATTAAAACGTTAATTACTCGGAAGTAATTAAGAGCAGAATTGTACCGAACGTTGTTAATTTACCTAAGAGCCCTGTGGCGAAGATAAACTTTTTTTTTATTTTATTTTATTTTTTTTTTTACCTGCGACGCGTACTTTTCGTAGGAGCGATTCGTCCAGAGTTCCGTGAAACACCCTGTATATCTTAGCGGCTAATGCACAAAGTTCCAGATAGAGTTAATGTAGGTCATAATACCGACCGACAAAGAGCTTTAGAAGTATTAGTAAACATAATTAAAAAAAGTGCAGTTTAGCGTGAATTTACAGTCCCATGCAACAGCTGCGACACCTCATCGAACCCTAATGAATCCTTAGCAGTGTTGGCGATTAAGCGTTACATTGAACACATGAATTTTTTCGGTAGCATAGTAACCTACTCGTTACGTTTTCAAAACAGTAGGGAGTTTTCGTAGACCGCGTTGCCCCCTCCGCTAAGCGTTCCGCAATGAAGAAGTTGCTACTGCGCCTGCGCGCCGATAGCCTTGACTGTGGAGTTCCCGCTATTGTAGCGGGTTGCGGAGGGCCTTGCGGGATGGCGAAAACGATCTACGAAAACTCCCTAGTAACCCATAACGTAGTTACGTTACCTATTTCGAGTAACGGGCAACGGAGTTACGTTACATTTGTTCCACTTTCCCGAAACTTCGAAAAAATTTACTCTTTAATGTTTAATTTTTGTGTGTTTATGGCCACCAAGTCATATATACGTACTTCGCTCGTGGGGCACTAGCTTTGACAGTGCGTTAATAAGACGCGACGCATTTGGTATATGCTTATACTGTGCGGACCTTAAGCGAGCGCGACACACGCTTTGATCAAAGTGTAGCATTTGAGCGATGATTAAACAAAAATGACTGGTTAGTTGAAACCACACTCTCTCTCCCCCTTCCCCCCCCCCCCCCCCCCCCCCCCCCCGCGCCGGAAAAAAAAAAGGAAATGCTTTTGATTGGTAAAAATCTTGAAAGTATAAAACAGAGAGGACGAGGACGGGACCAGGACATCTTTCAGGACATCTTTCAAACAGAGAGGACGAGGACGGGATGTCCTGGTCCCGTCCTCGTCCTCTCTGTTTTATACTTTCAAGTTTTGTATCTATTAACCAACACGCTCGTTTTCAATTGTAATCTTTTAAATGGGTTTCGATTTTTTTTTAATTTTAAATGGAATTGCAAAGCCATTAGTGGCTAAAACCAAGAAGGTGAGAAATTCTACTTTATGTTTTCTTCACCTGGCTCGGAATCCCAATTTTACCACTAGCTCAAGCAGACCACGAAATCACTGGTTCTGGAGTATTATAAGCTTTTTTTCTTTTTTATTAGAAAATGAGTTGTTAAGCTTTAATGACATTGCAGCTTGCTTTGTCAAGCTGCAGTGGCGGCCACTTTATGCCACTTTTTGCCAGAGTTTTCATTTTTTCAATAAAAAGGATAGATAAGTGCGATGTATTAATCGATTGGTTAACTGATTGATTGATTAAATGATTGATCACTCGATCGATCCTTGGCGCGGAAAGGGGGCAGCTGAGCCCCTGCCTGACCTCTGCGCAAGTCCGAACATCGGTCGCAAGTAGACTATTCTCTTGGGGGCCGGTCATTGTGTGGCACACTTGAGCTGGCAACCTGGGATAAAGGCAACGTGATCAGGCGGTGTGATGCTCTCGGTACTGCGCACGAGTCGAATTTCGGTTTATTTCCGATTGGCTTGTTTTTCCAGCTGCGCGTAGTAACTCCACATTCCGTTAATAAAAAAGAAAAAGGAAAAGAAAAAAAAATATATCTATACATATTGCTGCGGGTGGGCCTTGCTGCTACCCGTAGGGAGGCACGACACACGGAAACCAGTTCGACAACACATGTGTTTATTACCTGTCGGCTATCAGCGGCCCCCCACTCATATAGTGGGGGGCGCGGTGCTTTACGCGCCCCCCCCCCCTCTCAGCTTGAGCGCGCGAGCGCCCCCCCCCCCCCCCCCCAATATATATATATATAAGTAGGTAATAACGATTCGATTGACTTGTTTTCCTGCCGTGTGTAGTCACGCCACAATCTGTCCAAACAAATCACGAATCACAAAAACTAAAGAAAAAAAAAAGAACACCCGAGTTCGGACGTCTCGGTTTCCAGAAGAAAAACCGAGACGTAAAAATCCAATATCGAGTAAAGGTCGCTTCGGCAGTTTTCTCTCCCGCCCGACACAAAAGCCAACGCAAAATTCCCCGTTTCAAGACGCTTCACTCTCGCTCGAGAACCTTTCTTAATCTCGGGAGCAGCGGTCCGAGAGAAACGGAGGCAGACACTACGATTGCTCCAGACGTTACCTGTTGAGGACCGTACGTGCGGGAATCCTATACTCAGTTGACCCCTGAGCTGACAGTGCTGTGCGAGCTACGCGCTCGCCGGATCAATACCGCCTCCCATTCATCACATGACCTCCCTCTCTGCTCGTTGGTAAAGGGACGGATCGGTGGTGGCGGAATCGAGACCTGGGGCCCGGAGGCGGAGTGCGTTAGCGCAAAGCAGAACTTGGAACAGCTTGGAACAGCTTGGGCTAAAGTTCCCACCCCTTCTCGCGTCGACCTGGATGAACGTCGTAGCGGCGTGCAAATGTGTATCACTACTGCATGATACACGTTCCAAAACCATAGGTCCTGCGAAGAGCTAGTTCGTCTGCTTCTTGCTCAGGAGTGGTGGTGACGTCAGAACGGCGAGCTATGATTGGCTCTGATTGGAAGGATGGTTGGTAGACCTCAGTGGTAGCTGCCTTGAGGTCTGCCCACTATACTTCCGATCGCGGCCAATCAGAGCTCCGCATTTCGACGTCACCGCAACTCTGCACAATAATGGGCAACTTTGGAAAGGACTCTACCACTGAGCGATTGAGCGAAAGACAGACGTGTGACTGCTCCAACAGGATGGTAGCTTCGGCCATACTGTCAGCTTAGTGGTAAACGAAGTACACCAGATTCCTATCGTTCCCTGTTTCACCGTTCTCAGAGCGACGGCCGCCGGAGAGGCGCGTCGAAGCAGCCGAAGCCGGCCTTGTGTCCTTGAATAACTGAGCCGCCTCCGGGATACTTAGGGCCGCTTCAGACGGGGCAATTTCGCCCAGCAACTTGACGTCGCATCTCCAGCAACACGGGCCGCCCGCGTTCACACGCAGCAACCGAATTGCTACGACTTGCCATCATAATCCTGAGATTTGATTTTTCTTACACTATTTAGACGCACAGCTACGCGCTAAAAACGTGTTTTTATATCTTTGAATGGTGTTGAGAATACTAACTCATCTTTCCCAAATGGTTTATTTCCGAAAACGATCCATTTCAAACCAGAACCAAGTTTATAGCTGTCATCATCACCACCGCAGGGGTGTCACGCGAAAATATCGCGTCCCTGATTGGCTGCAGCCGTTTCAAACGTCTTCTAATTGCTCCGAGTTGCTGCCTCGTTCGAGCCGGACCCGATCTCAGCAATTCGTGTCGATCTAGGGAAAGCTAGAGAACAACCCGCCAGCAACCTCAAAATTGCTAGCGGCGGAGACGAGTATTCCCCACGACCGGTCGCTCACCGGAGGAAATGTCTGGACGATCTCCTTCCCTCGGCCCAGGTCTACTTGCCGCTGCCGAGCAACAGACACCTCCAGAGACGTCCATGAGGAGAGTCGTCTATACTCCTCTGGTCGGCATATTCAGTGCTGACTCTTGTCCGTTTGGTTTTTGTCTGGCAGTCTGTTTAGAATGTACGAGAGACAAGTCACTGCCCTCTCCCCTCCCCCCGGTCTGGTGTCTTGCAAATAGTTGTGGTGAATGCGGAAAGGGCGGAGCAGTCGCGGGGCATGAAATGAGTAGTTTGTATGCATGGAACGTCTGCAGAACTTGTTTACTGAACGCGTTTGCGGCTGATGCGTTGTACTGTTCGATTTCGAGCTGACGGGTTTAGTACGAGGAAATGGGCAGGAAATTTAGAAATCTGAAGCCGGTACGTCGCTGTCGCTCGTTTGATTTTGGGTAGCCGCACGACATCCCCCTAAAGAAACCCCGTGAGTCTCAGTAGACGTTGCCTAAGATTGTTGTCTGGATCCACATAATACGGAGAGCATTTCAATCAGCTTGAGTCCGGTTCCAGAACGACCGTTTTATCAGGATTTCAGTATATCATCCACGAGGGCTTAGTCACTTCACTCTCCCACACATCTTGAACTTTTACAGCAACGAAACAACCAACCTCTTAGCACCAAAAAGCGATTGGATCCAGGTGGGACAAAAATAAACTAATAACAATATTACAAAAAAAAAGGCTTAAGCGGTCTCAGGGACCTAACTTAATCCGGCGAGTTCGTCCTTCCGACCGCCGCGACCTCTTTTGGAAAAGCGTGATGCCACAGATACTGACGTCACTCAAGAACGCCTGACGTTCCAGTGTCCCGCGTGAGCCCGCGTAAGCGGCTTTATTTCGGTTTAATATTTTTGTACTAAAAAAAAAAAAAAGAAAGCTACGCGGTTTGAAGGTAAAGAAAAAAAAATCATGATTTGGTAGTCCTGAGTCCTGAGTCCCAATCAATCGCCCCGCATAAAAAAAAAAACTTTCGTATTTGGCGTGTCGATGACCCTTTAAGACGCTTACAACGTTTCAGTCCCTGTCTTTTTTTGTTCCGAAAAGATGGTGGGCTCACACGTGTTAATGACCGGAGCAAATGAATACGAATGCACTGGCCCCAGGAGTAAATGAGCCGGTAGAAAGGAATGGGCCGGCGCGACAAGCGAGAGTGCTCCTCGCGAGGACATCACTTAGCGTGAGGCACCGGAGACACTCATTCGTCCGAGATCAAAGTCCGGCCAAAAGTCGCTAAACTCGCAAACGCGTTTTTTTTTGTTTTTTTTTTATTCTTGTAATTATTGTTAGGGATTTCGCGAACCTGCCGAGGATCGAGCTCGACCAAGTTTCGACTTTCTTGGAACTTCCATCGCGAAGGTCGAACTAAGTTTCGACTGGAGTTCGATTTTTGTACGCATGCGCAACGATTAAAAACGAGATAACGCCATCTGGCGCAGTGAAAAAAAGAAACAGTATTTGTGTTATTTACTATTTGTTTACAAAATACCCCACAGCGCCGAAGCAATGGAACAGGAGTTTTACAATTGATCAGCACTATCAGTGATATATCAGTACGTCAGCAGGGGTAAATACACTTTAGCAAAGTACGCTTCAGCAAAATAAATGAAAGTCATCCACGCGTCAGCATGCGTCATCACAAGTTGAAACACGTGAGCACAACAGATTTCAAAGATTACATACTAGTATTCACATTTCATCTATCAATTCGAATTAAAATACGAATCACTATCAACTGATACCGGATCTGCGGGCAAATCGTTCCATTCGGATGTAGTTTTCGGGAAAAAAGAAAATTTCATATAGTTTGTCCGGCATTTTATTTCACGTATTTTGTCGCGGTGATCCCTCCTATCTGAGATGTAATGGGGCGTTTTCAGATATACAGGTTTGCTAACTCTGGTTAGATTGTTATAAATAGCATAAATAGGTTTCAGCGTGCTTTTGTACGTCCGGTATCGAGAAATGCCATTCCGATAGAAGCTTTCATTTGTGTGACACTTTCTTTCCTTAAGTATTTTTTTTTTTTTTAGAATAAACCTAACTGCACTATTTTTATGGCCTCAATTATATCTCTTAAGTATTTCACGTGTGGGTCCCACACGGCGCTTGCACACTCTAAGTGAGGTCTCACCCATGCACGATACGCCGCTTCTCTTGGAATTATGGGAGCTGTGCGTAAGTTTCGGATGACTAAACTAAGAACCCTACTAGCTTTATTCAGATTCATATTTATGTGTTGATTGAAAGACAGGTCCTCTGAAAGAATAACTCCTAGATCATCATTATCTTCATTTATTTTTCTTGAAGAACAGTAAGCGCGATTATAACATTGTAAGCTAACTAGGTAGGTTAGATAAAAGGGGGGCAATGGCTTCAACAAATTTAGTAGTATCATTAATACAAACGATGTTGTGAGGTAGTGAATTCCAATCCTCGATGGCCAATGGTAGTGTGGAAGTCTGGTAAGAAACAGTTGATGATCGAATATTGGACGTAATTTACATAGATGATCTAGACGCGGGAAAATACGATGGGGAGGTGATAGCAGTGATTCTTTGAAATGGCTGTTGTGATAAAACATTCGATGGAGGAGAGAAAAGCGTGATACTTGGCGGTGAAGGGAAAGTGAATGAAGGTTAGCTGATTGGCATAATCCTGATATGCTGGTATATGGTGGGTAGTTGTTATAAATAAAACGAAGGACACTGTTTTGGACGGATTCTAGATTAATTGCGAGCTAGGACTGCCATGGAGACAATGTAGATGAGGCGTATTTTAACTTCGGTCTTATAAGAGTAGTATACGCTAATAGCTTTACGGAAGGTGTAGCAAGTTTGTGGCTACGGCGCAAATATCAGAGAGGACGGTTAGTATCAGAAATAACAGAAGTTTTGTGAGTATATATATATACATTCAGGCACTTTTTGTAGCGGGTGCAGTCCAAAGACGTGGTATGAATCAATACTGCTTTTCTTTCTACTAAATGTTATATGAACGCACGTTCCTGTGTTCAAAATTGGTTGCCAATTCCGGCACCATCGATTGACACGATCCATGTTCCGTTGAAAACCGTGACACATCAACTGTATGACTTATTGTTCTGTAAATTACGCAATCATCCGCGAATAACCTGATATTAGCAGAGGAAAACGATGCTATATCAATAATGAAGACTAAAAATAGTAGTGGCCCTAAAACAAACCACTGAGTGACACCCAAGGTAACATGCACATATTTCGATTTTTTTACGTCCCAAGACGACGCGTCGTTTTGTCTCACTCAGGTTGTCTTTTACCCATGTAAGTATAGTATTATCAATATTTACAGCACTCATTTTATGTAACAACAAATGGTGAGAAACCGAATCAAACGCTTCGCGAAAATGGACAAAAATCGTGTCAGTTTGCAGTTTGTTTTCAGCTGCACTAATCAAATCGTGAAAGAGCTCAATTAATTGGGTGCTGCAGGAAAGTCTTTTGCGAAAACCACGTTGATTTAGAGAGAAAAATTTGTTATCTTCCAGGTGTTTCATCACATTACTATACACGATATATTCCAACGGCTTTCATGATATGCAAGTCAGTGAAAAAGGCCTATAGTGTCCATTTGATTTTGATCCAATTTTGTGAACTGATATGATATACGTGTCTTTTTTTTTCTCCTATTCTTTAGGCGATGGCTCAGTTTCAAGAAATTTGCAAAAACATTACATACAAATATTCGGACACTATACACGGTCAAGCTTTGAATACCTGGGGAGATATCTCATATGGACCAGATGCCTTTCCCACCTCTAGGAAGTACTTTTTTTAATACTCTCGAATAAATCTCACTACGTCCCATGCGTCCCAAATAAATACAAACCTGTCTTGATCATACTCTTAAAACCGGGGAGTACAGGAGTGGGACGTGCTGTCAACGCAACCAAAAATATGCGATGTGCGCTGGGACAATGATCAAGTCTTGCGCATTGTCCCTGCGTACATCGTATATTCTTTACCTAATCGCATTCCGATTTTCCTGATTTTCTGGGACGCTTCTTTTGCTCGCCGTAATTGAGTGTCTCCGTGTTTTGCGGGAAAGTGAACCCACCGACTTTTTTCACGCCTACAGCCGTGATTGATGCGGTTTCTTGAGGCCGGTGACTCGTGTTTCGTGTACGTTTTCGCCCGCTAGATTTATCGAACATTTGTGTGCTAAATTTGGGGGGGGGGGGGGGGGGGGGGGGGGTTGGTTTATAGCGTTACATTATGAGATCACAGTGTCACCTGACGTAATGTCGCAAAGTCACAATATTTCCTCTGTAATAAGTAGACAACTTTTCTCAGTGGTAAAATGTTGTCTCTAAAAGTAGCGTCAAAACTTTTCAGATAGGCTTAGCGCAAATTCAGCGTCGCGAGACGCCATGGTGTCACGTGGCGTCAACGAATGCTGTCTCCTACATTTAGCAGGAAGTAACTCCGCTAAATTTAGACACGTCATTTTAGCTGTGTGCGGCAGTGTGCAGCGTCTCGGCTGTCGTCGCTGTCGGACAACACTGTCTATAAGTCTAAATTTGCCGAGAGTTGCTCAAAGTTCGAAGGTTCGCCGAACCAGCCGAACTTTAAAATTCGACAAAACTTCGGGACGTCCCTAAATACCACTTTGCTCGACCTCCTGTCGCGAAATCCCTCTTGATCAGCGCCTAGAGGAAGAAGCTCACGGGACAGTGAGCTCACCTGGAATAGGTCTCTCACTCTCTGCTTTTGTTATTTTATATCTTTGTTTCTAATGTAGATTCTTTGTTCGAAAAAAAAAAAATGCGTCGATGAAACTTCGGTGTTGCCTCATTGGCCCGGGCCAGTACAGCCTAGAAGACAAAGACTGACCATGACGTCACTGTTAGCGGATCTCCGACCCGCCCCCCAGCGGCAAACACGCCGAAGCTCGACGAGCGTCGCCGCAAAGCGGCAGACGCGTCCGTCTTGGCGTCGACGCCTGCTGAGCGTCGCGCTCGCTGTGAGGCCCTGCAAGACGCGCTGGCGGCGACGCTGACGCAAGCTAGGTGGCGCTGCGTAGATTCAATGCAGAGTGCAAGTTCGTCTGCTTCTTGCACAAGGTTTGCGATTACGTCAAAACGCCGAACTCTTATTGGCAGATTTAAAAAAAAAAAATAATGGCTAGGCCTTGAGTCATCTAGCATCGAGGGCTACCCACTATATTTTTAATCAAAGCCAATCAGACATCGGCATCATTTTGACGTCACCGTAACTCCTGAGCAAAGAGCAGAAGACTTGCTCTCGGCATAGTGATGACTTCTAGGAGAGAAGTGCGCACGAATTGGTCCTCTTGGGGGTATTGTACTGGCTAATGGATCACGTTCGGGTCGTCCTTGCTAAACGCGTTTTCTGGTCGGTCAACCATCCTTTAAAACGTTAATGAGCGGCCCTCGTAATAACCCAGCACATCGCAATAAAAAGTGAAAACAAATGTGGTAACTGTAACCACCCACGAAAGCGGTGAGTTAACTTTGGCAGTTTGGCTCGGCCGTTATATTAAAGGGACACTGAACCCAAAACAACAAAAGCAAACGAGCAAAGTTTAAGCGTTTAAACGGGACGCGTAGGTCCCGAAAAAACATTTCTGCCAAACGAAAAAAAAAAAAAAGAAATTTCAGTTTGTGCAGTATCTATTCCACAAGATACGTTCTGCAAAACTGAAATTAGCGTCTACAGGAAGATGGATGTCTCGCAAAGAAAGTTACTTTCGGTTTCGCACCTAACTTAATAGTGACGGTGCAACGATTTTTTTACTTTGCGCAAATACCGCTGATAATGAATCCGTGACGTTTATAACTTGCGGAACACGGGTTGGTCCTTCTCCCCACAAAATTGTCACCGCAAAAACAAGTAAAAAAGAAAAAAAAAAAAAACGAGCACCGCTTATTTTTTTTAATTTGCAGCCAGATTTAGTGGCCACTTGATCTGAGCTCGATTATGTGACGCCCGTCTTTATCATAGCCACGCGCTGGGGTTGCAAAGCACGGGGCACGCGCTGAGATCAAGACATTGTTATACTGCGTTCATAGCCACACGCGCTAGCTGGCTAGCCCACGCTCTTGGCCTTGAGACTTGCGTATCTAGCACGAGTGCTCGTTCTACGGAAGATCGCTTCAAAGCAGCGACTTCGAGCTCTCGTGCTTGTGGCATTGGCGGCAGCATAGCCTCTTTTATACTCACAAAACCTGGCAGTTCGACGACGGAGCCAAGAGTGCCCGGTTTCAGATTCGGAGCGCGAGGATCTGGTAGCACAGAACATTTCTCGGGGAACCTGGTCGTGAGCGCAGAGCGCTTGCGGCGGCGAGAACCCGAAACATGGTTTTCAAACCCGACGAGAAGAGAAGCGGTAGCGCGAGGAACTCGTGGAGCACGAGCGGACGTTCCATCGCTTGGGAGAAGTGCGTTTCGGCGTCTCGCCGCTGCGGGGCGCCCGTCACGTGGCTCTGCTCTCATCCATTGTCTGCCGCTCTACCTTTTCAATCTCGGCGGCCCCTTCTCGTGGCGATCTGCCAGGTTTTGTAGGTATAGAGGAGGCTATGGCTGCTGTCTCAGCTTAAGGGTGAACGGAGTTTACACCACGATACTATTTACAACTCCCCAGTCCAGCGTGCGGTCGCTTTAGCCCAGCACGTGCATGCTCGTCGCTTCCAAAAACGGGCAATTCACGCGCCATTCGCACAATCACTGAAACTGGAACCGGCCTGGAGCCCTATTTTGCAAAGGCCTATATAGTGTTCGGGTATTGTCGTCATTGAAGCGATTGGGAACAAGCCAATACCTGATTGCTTGTGTAGCCGTTTATTATCTCGATCCCAAATCGACGCTCACACAATGCTCGGGTCCTATCTATGAGCCATATTTAAACATTACCACTGGAGGACTATATATGCTAATACTGCGACCTCCGAGATAAGTCATCAGGTTTTGCGAACGAGAAATTGAAAAAAGACGCTCGCTTTTATTCTTAAAATTACACCGCAACAAAGAAATTTCATGCTCAGTCCCACTTGGGCGTCACTAATAGCAGGAAGCTCGAGAAGAATGAAAAGCATTCGAAGTGAATATCGTTGCACCACCCCTTTAAAATATTTATAATGACGTAAACACTACATAACGCCCGTTTTCAGTAACTAACACCATAGAGCTCCATATGTTCGAAAACTCTGTCGGCCTCCATTTTCCAATGACAATGTTCAGAAAATCACTTTTAACTTTTGAATACAATACCGGTTCATTGGTGGCGAAACTTTGGCGTCTGATTCCGAGTGCTAGCTCCATCTGGGCAGATAATGAGCGTTAGGCGATGCGGAGTTTATTTTTTCGGTGAACGAAACCCTGTACATTTTGTATTGAGGAAACCCTCTACAACAACGTGCAATGCTCTCTCGCACTGGGCACTACTTGATCAACAACTGGTATATGTTTTATTGTTTTGCTTTTCGTGTGTGCCAATGTTTAATATGTATGCGTTTATATTTTTTTTACGTGAAACATTTAGAAACTAGGCCCGTTTTCCCCTCAAGAACCGGACTAAAAAAAGTCCGGCACCTCGCAGAGCATTACGAATTTCCTCCTTTATGTTGATAATTAAGAGATACGTATAGAATTTAAGATTACATATATGCAAGGCCAAGATTCCGAGACATTCGGGCTAGTTCCAAAACTTCCCACCACGCGGCGCTCAAAGACCAACCTGCAGAATATTTTTCAACCAGAAAAAAAGTTCCCCTCGCCACACTTCCCATTTCCTCCTCTCCCATAGTTAACTTGACGGCGGGGAGACTCCTTTTGTTGCTGCATCTCGGGGCCAGATAAGCCAAGCTAAGCGCATAATGGGCGATTTGCGGCGGGAGGCACAGCGACCCCTTTCCTCCGGCGATACCAGAGAAGCGCCTGAAACCGAACTCTCCTTTCTGCAGCTTTTCAAAGCCTAGCCTCTCGGTTTTGTCTCTGAATTTTTGTTTTGTTTTGCGATAAGCATGCTTGGCTACTCCGAGCTAGGGTGCCTACATGTTTCCGCTCCGGAGCGGCGGAAACATGTAGGCACCCTACTCCGAGCATTTGACTGCTTCTGCCGTCCATGTAAAGTGACCCAAGGCCATGTGAGGATGGGCATAGGCCAAGAGCCATCGTCCAAAAACCCTAGAGTTCGAAGGAACTACCGCATTTTCCGGACTCTAGCCCGCACCCGGTGCATAGTTCGCAGGGAAATATTTTGCGTCAAAAATAGAAGTGTTTTCTTAGCTAGTCCGCACCCGGTACACAATCGGCACCCAGTGCAAAGCCCGCACTTAGCACCTAGTCCGAACGTAAAAAGTATCATACTCAGCAGACCTTGACAAACGCCTACTGTATTAGGTCACGATGAAGCTTTATCGTACGTAAATCAACATTAGTATAGTCCGTTACTCATAAAATCCTTCACGATTGTCATAGTGAAGGATCTAGAAAAATAAATCATTGTATTGTCCGCACCTGTAGATATTCTGCATCGGGTGAATTTTCAACTTTTCAACTTGTATAGTCCGGAAAATACGGTACTACAGAGTGCATTGTGACCCTGGGTACTTGAAGAGAAAGCGGCGAGCCTTACAAAAAGTGTTTACGGGACGGGAACTCATGCCAGCGTGCGTACTCTAACATGTCCGGTGCTTTTACCCCAACCCACCAGGTGTTGCCTATATAGGACACACGTTGAAATAAACAGTGCTGGGGGCTGTCAAACCGTTGTTTTTGTTCTGAAATTTGACCGAAACTCCAAATATTGAGATCTGCAAAAATCCATAATACGAAACAGCCTTTTTTTTTTTTCCGGTTCCTTGCATTTTTATATTGCGTTTTGAGATCCTACTAGTGACCAGTGCCGCGTTTAGACGTCATATTGCACGTGGCCACACCGGTGACTAGAACTCACCCTTCCGTAAGCAAAAGTTTAAAGTACAAGTTCACCCGTCAAATTTTGGAAGTGTAATTACAATATTGCGTTAATTTTTCTCAACTCAATATCTCTTCTCGAAATGGTTAATCACTTTAGTACAGTCGCCCTTTTGAGATTTCTAGGCGAGAGATGGCAAAAGCACTTTCCAAAACTAACTGTTTTACATTACCGATTCCTTTCTTAAAAATCACTAAAATTTAATTATATCACATTACAAATTACTGATTACTAAAACTATGGGCATTCTCTTCGTATTACATTTAATTTTTGTAGGTAGAGTTTGCTTGTCGATAATGAAATATCAGTCTGCTGTTGCAAACAGTGCAATGTAGGCGCAATATAATATATTACTGTCATGCCGCGAGCTTGTTCAGGAAGCCGCCGATGACAACGAGGTTTTACGATGCGCTAATAACTCCAAAGTATCTGAATCAGTGGTGTCGCCATGCTATACTACAGCGCAACATATGAGATGAAACCATAACCGTGCTCTCGCAAGCTCGTTTTTAATAAAAAAGAAGATAATATTTTTTTTTCTTTAAACTTGTGGTTGTAAGTTGCAACACAGCAAGAGCTACTCAAGTCTATTGTAATGTATCCCTGATATCCGATAAGCTGAGGTGGCGTAACCTGTGCAGCATAAATGCTTTGACGGAATCGTTTGTTCTTAGGATCACGCGTGAGGTGCGAGCTAACCTAACCTATACTTACAGCCAAGAATAAAGGCTCCGAGCATTAATTGGAATGCGACGGAAGCACTTCGACTTTCCGGACTGCCGTGACTATATCTGGAATGACTTCTCTAATCGAGGTGAACCCACGCACACATATACCGGAGGCACTGTTGAAGTTTCAGGGGCTCGGGTTTGCGTAGAGATTATCATTTGCGCCGATACCCGGTTTTCGCTTTGCTAAAATATTTCAACAACTGCCAGTCTTGAACGGGTCAACGAAAGAACTGATCGTTTTCACGTAGTTGGGTTAAAACTATGTGGTTAGGCTACTGTATGGGTGCACTACTAAAACCAATTATAATGACATCTAAAGCGACAATCACTCTCATGTGTACTTTATCTCGTAAATAACACTTTTGCGATTGACAAGTACTTTTGCGCGCGTGCACCGTCGGCAAAAGTCGCACCATTAAATGATCTCCCTTATTTTTCTTTTCTTTTTTTCTGAGCGAGAAAAAAGGGGGAGGGGGAGAGAAGGTTGTTGAGGGTAAAAAATGTTGGAGATATGTGCTCTGATTGTCATGATTGTGCATTTTTGATCACCTAACCTTTACAGCTCCCACATTAACGCGACGTCCCATGATGTCAACCGCAGAAACAGTTTGATCACTACTCGTACATCAGCCTCTGCGTTCGGCTTTCAGGTTATTGTGTACCTTCGTGCGTGTGTGCGTGCGTGTTACTTTGATATTTGTATCTGATATTTGCGAGTGCATATCTCGTAATATTTTCTAGATATAGCGTTTAATTTTTTTTTTGTATATCCTTTCCGGAACGGTAAATCATCTAAAAATATTTTTTTACTCGAGTTTATAACTGAAAATATTTACAACGCTTCAAACGTGCTTCAATGTGAAAAGTTCCCCAACTTCAGCGTGCAATTAAAAGAAAACTTCGTTTTTCTTTTTTTCTCGTGGAAAATATTTTACACTATATCGCGTGGTGTTCCATTAACATGTTGCATTATTTTGTCTCCATGCAAAATGCAGCGCTTCGAAATACACGAACTAGGCCACTTTGAAATTTTTACCCAATATTTGTGAGTTGTTATCTGGCAATGTCTTCAAGATATAGCATTGAACTATTTCTAATATGTTCTTCCCAAGAGGGCCTATCACCTACATGAAAATCATTGCACTAACTAATAACTGGACAAATTTACAGTGCGGCAAACAGCTCCCAGGGCCGAACTCGGTCCCAAGCAATAACAAAAGTTGCAAGTACAAAAAGAAAAACGGTACTGACATTTTCAGTGGCTTTTATTTCTACGCCACATAGTTTTATTGTGTCCAGAGTTTGCGAGCTCAGGCTGAACTCAAGCAGGATTTACCAATGAACCCCTCTCAGCGATCCATTATTCGCAAACACAAAGCAGCGTAGTCTGTTACGATCCGTTCTACCTTAAAATGGACCGCAGCGGACGCTACGAGTCATCGGAGCTAAATCAGTTCTGAGTGTGTGACACGTGACATGCGCTGAGTGTGGAAACACGCGGAGCACGAGACCAAATGAAGCGCTCGCAGCGCTGCATTGGCTGGAACGACTTGCAGCGTCCGGTGTGGTCCATCCCTGGGTATACAGAACATAATCTTGTACCAAAGCAGTATGTCTGACTTCCCGGATCACCCCGAAGTCATCTCCAAGCAGCTCACAAAAGTGTCATTGTATATTGTCAGAATGTCGAACCGGACAAAACCATTATCACGGAGTAACTTCCGCACAGGACAAGGCGAGGCGTTAAGTGCTCGTTCAAGCGGGGTGAGAGCCAGTCCTTTGAAGACAGGATATAAAGCTACGACCCTCGTGAGCCAATCGGGGCATCGGAGCAAAGCACTTGACGATGTACCATTGAAACACGATCCTCCCACGGAGAGCTGTCTCGTGCGTCGCTCCTTTGCTCTGATTGGCCAACGGGGATCGTAGCTTTCGCCGTTTATCAAGTTATGGTGAAACGGAGATACACTCAGTCCGTGTAGCTTTTCTATCTGATCGTTTTTTCTGTTCCACGTATTTTTAAAGTCCAATGTAACGGTTTGAGCGGAGAACGTAACGTGGCTTTTCGAAGCTACTGGAGAATCCAGTGCATGTCTGTTATCTGTTTCAGCGGTCGTTTACTTACAAAAGCAAGCCGGGTGTTCCTGACAGAATAAAGTGCTCCTCGCCGACATTTACGATTCTGCCCCATTCCATAATCAGTTTAAGAAATAATCTAAATCCGAAAGCCCCGTTTCCATACCCCTGCCGCAAACCCCCGCGTTCTGTCACACATCTTCAAGATCCCCGGCTTTTAAAAACCAACGCCCGCTTAACAATTCTCTAAGCTTCTCCCCTTATATTGCTGTCAACGCGTTTCTTCCTACGCATTGTATACATGATTAAGCAAGGGATAGAGTTGACAACGCGACCACAATTACTACTTTTGTGTACTTGTTTATCGAATGCGCTCTCGTGGCCCGAAGTCGTTATAGAGCGGAAGGTAAATACACTGCCAAAATAGTCTGTACATCTGTAACAAATAATTACTAATAATAAACAGAAACAAAGAAGCAGGTCACGGGCCACCGCAAAAACGTCACTGATGGCATTTCTAATCAAGTTAGGTCATTGATATTAGCAACCAACCAGATGAGGTGGTTTTATCCGTGGACTGAGCAAGGTAGGAAAGATGAACTCGTATTTCAAATTAATGATGGTGATTGGGTCCGGACACTTCATCGGAGGCCGTCTCATCGAAGCCATTTCATCGAACGTTATTGAATCAAACGCCATTTCATCAAAGCCGTTTAATTGAATGCTTTAAAAATGTATTTGGAGATCGTTTCTCGTTTTCGGAAATAGTTCCTTTTGCATCGAAGGATAACTATATTCTATGCCATAATTTCAATTAAATGTCAGGACCAAGAAAAGAACTGCTTTTCTCCGGCAATATAATGGTAGTCGCATGAGGACAAGCACGCGTACACTATGCAGTGCTGACTACCCCGCGACAACCAGAAAGTTTCTGGCTCAGTGACTTGGTGTGCGCCGCCTATTTGTGTCACACTTGTGCTACTAAGCTTGTCTAAAGTAGGGAACATCCAAGCTCACAATTGTTTTAAAGATGTCATTTACGCACGAGAAAACCAGAAAGTTTTAGATGAAGCGATGAAAGAGATAAAAAAAGGGTACAAATATTTTCGGACATTTCATTATGCAGGTAGTTCGTAGCTCAGGCTCAAATCAATCACGATTTGCACAAGAAGCTGTCTGGTTTTCGAAGCTTTCTCCCAAGCCTCCCCGTTATTTACAGACTTGGGCTTGAAACATTGAACCCAAACGCAAGAAAGAAAGACATACACGTTTCAAATGTCAAAAGCATCACATTTTTCTCCACTAACCATATCTCGTAAGAACTACTTCGCGGCGCGTATACGCAAACTTGCATTTTTCCAAGGGGTTAAAATAGGTATAGGTTTTCAAATTAGGTGGAACCTAAAAAAAAAAGCATAACCGCGAATTTGTATTTTTTTTTTTTTTGTAAATTAAGAGGGAAAATTTAGCCAAAAAACTGAACTTGTCTGTAGGTCGCGCGACATCAAGCCGTGTGACGTCATTTTCCCCGCTAAATTTAGCGGGCAGCGAAGTGAAGAAGAATGGATGGACTCAATGGGGTGGAGAGTCCTGGAGGCAGAGCTGGAGAAGAAATGCCCGAAAGTTACTAGCGCTAAACCAAGAACGTTTCGCGGATGCCACACAACTGGCAGGACAATTTGCGATATTCTTTTTCCTCTATTGCCCTTCCCGCCCTTTTTGTTTTGTGATGCTCCTGCCGGAGAAGACAAGGGCTAGTAAATAATTGAACGAATGAATAATTGAATCAGTGAATGCGTTCATTCATAGCTGACGGCTCAGGCGTGTCGAAACAGTTTTCGTAAGAGCATCGCACCAAATGCTGCAGAGAACTCCCGGCAGTCTTACCAAAGCCGAAACACCCAGACATTCAGAATTCGATTTATGCTCGCGCATTTCTGCGTTACTCGGGACGATATTTATAAATGGCTCCAAAGTTAGCTAGAGTGTTTCAAAACTTATCGCGCCCGAAGCAGTTTTTTTTTTTTTTTCAAGACTTGCTAAAAATTGATGCAAACCATCGGATGAGAAAATGAATTTTCCCGCGGTGCGGGGTTTGCTCGGCGCTCGCTTTCAATTCTGATTTCGCTCTCGCTTCGTCATTATTCACGAGCTCTTTATTGATGCGCCATTCTCTTAGGGTATTTAGAAAGTTTTTACGCTTTTGCTCGCAGAGCCGGCGGACTGTGTACCGGTGAGAGCCGACTGCCGATTACTTCATGCGCCATAGAATTCAGTCGTCGGCTACTGTAGTTTGCTCTGGAATTCTTTTCTTGAGTTCGCCTTTAAAGCACGACATAAAACGGGGGATCTGTGTTTTCAGGTGGGGATTTGTACGATGGAAGACGGTGTAAGTCTTTCCGCCAAAAGAAGGGATCAAATACGTCTGTCCAAAGCGGCGTAAGACAATGCAGGTACAATGAAAAAAAAAAGAAGAAATGTTCAAGTAAGAAATGAATGGCCAACCTAAAGTAAGTACACTACACGACACTGATAGTGCGAAAGCGATATCGTTGCTTTTATTTCTTCTTTCGTTTTAGTCATAAAGGGCGCTACTAAACTCTAAACGTTCTCTAAGGTGGGACTCCAGTTGATTCCATTTTACCATACTATACACGCAGTTTTACTTTATGTTTCAGCGTAGCGGGACGAGCTCTGGGCTTTCAGCGTCTCTGCCGTGTGATGCAAGCACCGTTCAAGTCAACACGCTCGTGTTTGGGGCTATGGGTTCGCTCGCACGCAACGTGAAAGAGACTGCGGGCATTTTGCTGGTTCCCTTGTTCGCGCTAACCTTGACGCACACTGTACGTGTGCAAAAGCACACTGGGCACAATCGCGTGCATGAACGAATATTGGTGCACGCGAACACAGGCAGCCAAGGACGAGTTACAGCGCTGTTGGACATGCGCTCGAGCACATCGCGCACGTGTGTGCGCATACTCGGGTACTCATTTAAGCTGGGAGGCGCACTGCTTACAGATCATACAAAGTCCAGTCGGCATACAGGTTCGAACGCGAGTCACCGCGAAATTCTTGTTTCGAATGCCGCATGGCAATGAGTTCAATGATAAAGATTGGCACTTGGCATTGGACCCACGGATATTGCGCTTAGTCGTGTTTGCAGACTGTCTTTCGTGTGGCGTATGAAGAGTGTGACCCCTGATTTGCAGTTTAGGAGCACACATACGCGCATCTCACCGCTCACCTCGGGGAGCGCAAAGCGTTGCTAGCCCATACTTCTTTGAAGAGGCTTATTTATTTCGAGCTTTCGTTGAATCCTGTCGACTTATCACTACAGAAATACATGTTCCTGAGTGCACTGTTTCTCTACAAAGAAAGAAAAATTGCCGAAAAGCGGCTCATGGCCTAAAACTTCAGACGACACTAAGGAAAAGTCATCGCGAAGATTGGGCACATACAGGCGCTGTCAGGAATCTCTCGAGACTCTCCTCACTACGGCTTACAAACGCTTACCCTCATATGCTTTGACGAGAGAAGTGAGCGTCCAGACTCGACCAACTAAAAATACCGCAAGCTCCCGCGCAAAAAAATAGGTGTCCCCACTTCGTTTGATCGTAGTAACGTGACAAAAAGTATGAACGCAACGGGCCTCCTCTAGCCAATCAGAGTAACGGAGCGCGAAGCACGTGACAGAGCTCCGCAGGAGGAGTGCACCCCCCGACCATAAGGTGTCGCGTGCATTATTCCAGCGCGCTGATTGGCTCGCTAGGTCCGTATCGTTCGCCGTTTACCGGGTTACGGTGAAACGGAGTATAAAAGGACTTCGAGTTAGAGAAAGAGGCCGGATGGAAGATAAGTTGTCCGGGTGTCCGGGGAAACGACGACGGACCCTTAAATCAGGTCCTCGGGCATCGGTATGTCCTTTTATCCGATGGCCGGATGGCACTACCACCCACGCTCACAGCTCCGGCCCGATCCCCTTTTCCCAAGGCGTTGCGAAGAGGTTCATGTCCTCGGAGATGGGGTTGTTACGTCACGGAAGCTTGATATACGTGCCGCGCTGTTACCCCCCTTTTTGTTTTGCGTGCTTTATCTTTGGATGGCAGTTCACAGCGCCGGTGTTCGAAGCCGGTCGTGGACCTGGGGGAGGCTTTAATTTACTACGTGGTCCCGTCGTCCCGTTATGTTTCTTCTGGGTGACAGTGCGAAAAATGGGCGATGGAGCGTACGAGCAGGTGTGGTGTTACTCGGGCGTGAGGCAGGATGCACTGGGACATGTTTTGTCAGAGAAAGTTGACATGAAAAAGAAAATGTCCTAGAGACTTGCTGCAAGTTCGACGGGGCCTGAGGCGGAGTACAGAACTATTGAACCCGACATTCCTGACGAGTTTCGTGTGTTCATTTAAAAAAATCACGGAGGAAAAAAAAAGTAGCCGTGGGCAGTTAAATCAATGGACAAGACTCCTTTCTTTCTTCCTTTAAATTTCAACCGCCCATTCAAAGATGCATGCTGCCCCAAAAGGACATTATTACAAAACGCGGCAAGAAACCTGAAGTGACGTTCATGATACTTGATCAACCTATGTCAACACGGGGTTCATCGAGTTATAGTCGAGGGCGCATGGCCACGTTTACGTTTCTTGGTTTCTGATTGGCTCTTTGGGGTCCTTAACGGCAAACGACAAATTCTCAATGGCTGCTGGGCGATAATGAAATGCTCGTCGGGAGCCGTCAGTGGGAGTAGGTGTACACGTATGGCAACAATGGGCGTCTACCAACACAAGTAGGCGACAAAGTTGTCCGGGAGTTCCTACTATGCAGTGCTTAGCGTTGCTAATTTACCTGTTTAGTTACTGTGGATGTGATAAGTACGGAACGCTTGTCTCGACCTAGACGTGTCCGACAAAAAAAAAAAAAAAAAAAGAACGCTGTCGTTTAGCCCGAGGCAAGCTCGAGGGGGACGCCGTATACGCCGCTTACTTGCATTGCAAAGCACGCGGGTCAAGGATAAAAGCACGGGTGTAACCCCAACGCCGTTGTCGCTTATAGTTCGTCTCGCCGTGACTTTGCAAGAGGCGAAGGCTACCGACCCAGCGAGCCAATCAGCGCATCGGAGAAAGACACGTGACCATACTCTGTCTGACTTGTTGCGCGCAGTGCTGACGAAGTCCCAGGTGGAAGAGAGAGGAAAGTCGTTTTTGTGCCAATGGTCCTTTTTCCAGTAAGCTTCAGGGCATACGCACCTGGCCTAACTTCCCGCTGTCCCCATTTTTGCTGGGCAACGCTTGTATGGGTCATAACAAACAACGAAGATCAATCGAACACTATGCCAATGCATTCTGACGTGCGGAGACAAGTTGATCTGCCCTTCATTTGTAGTTCGAAGACAACTCCGCAGACGGCGCTCGTTACTGACGGGCTAATCCACTAGGGGGACAAAAACGACGCTTGGAACCTAAAAAAGAGGGTCCAGTTTAGACGGGAGTTCTTCTCCTTCTTTTCCAACTGTATGGGTTACGCTCTCGCACGTGACAGCCAATCCGAACGACGTGCTTCGCCTCCGTCGTTCTGATTGGCTCCAAGGCGATGCACCGTTCGCTCTTTGCCAAGTTGGGGTGTACGGCGGAAGCTTCGCGATCGTTGGACCAGCCGTACGCTCATCTTTCTCCCCATGATCTCGCTTTCCCTTATACTAGACTTGTACACGTTACTGAAAAAAGTAACCGGATACAATTACAATTACTTCACTATAAAAAGTAACTAATTATAATTACAATTACAGACAAAAGAAATAATCGAAAAATTACTATAAAGTATTCGATTACTTCCCACGCTACTTCTCGTTCAACTTTCCTTTTATTACCTTAGCATAATCCTTGGGGTCTCGCGATCAGTCGTCCCCAAAATAGAAAGCCTTGACCGTTTTTGCTTAAAGCTGAGTGAGTGACGCCACACACCCATTTCCTCTTGTGAAAAAAAATAAAAAAATAGCGATGTTTAAACACATTACTCACAAGAGGCAGGTCTCTGGTCTACCAAAAAAAAAAAAGATGTACCCAGGAAAAGAAGCACAGTGAAGTGACCTACTAATCCTCGAAATTCCGTGCTTAGTGCTTTCGAAAAAAAAAATAATTGACCATTGCTTAGAGCTGAGTGACTCCAGCACAACTGACCCCTCCACCCCCCTCCCCCCCCCCCCCCCCCCCAAAAAAAAAAAAAAATTGAGAAAACTTGTAATGGGTAATTTTGTAATCGATTACAACAAAAAATAATTCAATTACAAAGATCGTTACTCCTTAAAGGAAATAATCGAGGCTTTACAAAACTAATGTATAATCTAATCGATTACAAGTAATCCATTACTTGTAACGCGTTACTCACAAGTCTGATACTAACACGCGAAGAGCCAGGTCCGGCAATGAAAGGGGGGTGTTTGATTGGTCAGGTTAGTGCGTAGCTCCCACTGCACTGTCAGCTCAGGGGGCGAACAAGACATAGCCGTCCGTGGCGGTTTTCGATCCCGCTGTCCTTGAAACGCTAACCAGAAGGCAACCGGAACTTTCGCTAATGGAAGATGGATCACAAAATTATGCCGCTTTTTTCTTCTTATTTTTTTCGTTCGGTCTCAAAGCGTTACTAGCGCACGTTAAGTGTAGCTTAACATTATTCATTCTTACTAAAGCGGAAGATGGGATATATCGATATGCATTATGCAAAGTTACATTACACTGCCTAAAAGCGGCACTTTTGAAAGACGGTTTTGTCGTGTTTGTGGGGTGCGCTATCGAGATCGTTTCTGCATCGGTAACTTTCTGTGTCCCGACAGTTTGGCGCTTCGTCTTGACTAAAAGCTGGAAGTAAAAGTGACCTTGAATTTGGAGCTCGGGAACGCTGAAGCAGAACTGCACAAAACAGCGAGAAGTGTACAGATATTTCTTCGGGGGAGTGAAGAAGTGGTAGTGTGTTTCGATACTTGGCTTAAATAACTACAACATGCGTGTCTTTTTCTTTTTTTTTCTTTTTTTTTTCTTTCCTGGGCAATTTTTGTTTTCCGGTTTGAGGTTTTTTTGTTTTGCTTTCCGACTGCAGGCCTCACTATATGATCCGATGGAGCCCGTCAGGAAGTGACAAAATTGCATCGTCAGGGTGCTCTTCCTCTATGTGCATTTGTTATGACCGACGAAACCAATCATGCATAGTAAAAACACCACCATCCGGTGCTTTTTTATTTTCTTTTTAACGAACCTTTTTTGGGTGGTTTGCTCCAGATTTTGTGAAGCCGCATTTCGTGCGGCCGTGGTCCGTGACGTCACATGACTTCAATTTACCCACCTGATTTAGCGGAAACAAAATCGACGTCACGCGACCTCGACGCCAATTCAGTTTACCCGCTAAATTTGGCGGGAAAAATGACGTCACACAACTTGCTGTCACGTAATCTACACGCAAATTCGGTTTTCTCCGCTAGATTTAGCGGGAAAATTTACTTCACGCGACCATAGTGCCAATTCATTTTCCCCCTTTCTCATGTCACGTGACCTCGTACAGAAATTTAGTTTCTCCGATAAATTTAGCGGAAAAAATGACGTCACGTAACATGATGTTACGTGACCTATACTCATATTTTGTTTCCCCGCCACATTGAGCGGGAAAAAGAATTTTTCACGTAGCAACAGAACTACGGGGAAATTTGCCCTTACAAAATGATAAATGAGTTTCTATTACGTTTCTAGTGTATTATTATAAAATAAATTAAAAACTCAATAAAAACTCTGATAATTTTAGTAAGGGGCATGCCCCGCAATTTGTTTTAGAACTTTCTTTCACTCGAGTGTCCTCACTAGAATCGACGGCACACACAAAGCAAACGCTCTCGGATGCCACTAAACTCTGTTATCCCAGTTCTTCGCACATGGCTCCTTTTCCTCAAACACTACCTTTCCTTTACCGTGTGCTAGTTGAGTCCCCGGGACGGACCTCCAGCCAGGACTCCCGAATAAAACAATCGATTATTGAAACATTTCGTTGCCGTTCAAAAATCGCAGGTTATGGCACTGTAACGCGAGGTTGAAGAACGTCATCTTTGTTCACTAGAGGCTTTTCAAAATTAAGTGCCACCTGGTGGTTCCAAACGTTGTTTCACCCTCGGCAAACCCAATGGTGGTCATGAAACTACTTCATCGAGCAACATCACATTCGCACTCCAATAGCAGAGGAGAAAAGGTTCCCCGATCAACTCGTAATTCTTTCTTCATTTGTTTCAGTTTCGATGATGTGAACGTAAGAACTGACCAGTACAATGCGGCTACCGATGATACCCTCGATTAATTTCCTCCATCGAAAGGCTTTATAGAGTCAAACTTGTAACAAGAGATTGATTGGACCACACTCAGAAATAAACGCTCACGCGGCCGTTGCATCTAAATCGTGTGTCGTGTTATACTCACGTTCAGAGCTTACAGGCCTGACATATCCTCCGCTTGGTGGCTAAAGTCCCTTGATAAAATTCACGCAAGACAAAGGCAAACGCATCAAGTGGCTTCAACGGTAGCGTCTTCAAATTCTTCCTTCATTAGCCTCACCAGGGCCGCCATTCGTCCGGCACAGATGCCCCACACTGAGAAGACGATAGTGATCAAAATTGCCAGACTGAATTTCGAAATGAGTCCATTGGTTCGCGATTGCAAGGACCTGTAGTTTCCTCTACGTCCGACTTCCTTTAAATTAGTTCTTTTTCCTTTTTTTTTTGGGGGGGGGGGGGGGGGGGGGCTATAGTGATTTTTTAAAATTAACATGGGATGTAGGCCTTAACGTCAAAAAATTCGGAAATGCAAACTATCACCTAATAATGACGTAAAAATAAATAAAACGTGCTCTGCTAGAGAAGATATACGTGTCACCAAAGTACCGAAAACGTTTTCGTCGGTTGTCACTTTATGCATTCTCTGTTTCTCGGACACATGTTAAGTTCCCGACGGCCGGTTTCCGCTTTTGTTAGATCGAACAGCTTTGATTCCGGGTTTTGAACGCTCAACGCCCCATCGCAGCACCCAAAACCATCGCAATGTCTTTACAAGCACTTGGTGAACTCGAACAAAAACATATAAATAAAAAAAAATGGAGATATGCGGCGACCTTGATTGTCACCCTGAAGCCCAACCTTGAAGCACAGCTCTTATAACTAAAAAAAAAAAATCTGAGGTTTTTTTTTATTTTTATAAGTACTGCAAGCTTGAGAACAAAGACTGTCGCCAGGGCATCAAAGAAATTCCCGCTCCGTTACCAACTTCTTTCATTTTGGTCTTCCTTCAAGTTTGTTTTTTTACTATATCGTTTTCTTGGGACTTCGGGGACATAAAGTAACTTAGGTTGTTGTTTTCGGCAGCAGATGACACGCGTCTGTGGAGGTTCGAAGCCAACAAAAACGATTTTCTAGAAGCGGAAGAGAAAGAAAATCAATTTCTGGACCCGGCTTCCCGTTGCGGATCATATTTCAGAGCGAGACGCTGACGGCTTCGGCAAATTTGGTGTTCGCCGACATATAGTCTCTTTATCGGGAACCGCGGTTCCTTTTCATATTTTTTTCTTCGTGCAATGTGTTGCGGGGGTACTTTAAGGAACGCAGAAGATCACGAACGGATAGTTGGTGTTCTGCTGGTGGAAGCGAACACAAGTGGGGAGACAAGGAGATTGCGGCTGGAATGTTTCTTAGACTGTGGTCAGAAGTGAGGTTGTCTCGAGGTCGCTATAGTTTAAAAACAAGAGCGGAATCATATTGAGGCTTTCTGAAAGTCAAAGAGATCCACATTTTTATCTCTTTGTCTGTATAAGGAACGTTTGAGACGAAGCGAAGCATAGTTATTTCAAAATTTGCTTGAAAGAGTCTGGAGGAGTCTGCTTTCAAAGAGTCTAAAGTAAGGTATGCTCCTAAAAGACTCGGGTCGTCTCTCGCTTTTTGTTACTTAGACGATGTCAAAGAAATAAGCAAGTTAAATTATTGGTTTACCCACCCATGAATGTTTTTTATGTAGTTTCTTTTTCTTATGGTATTGTCTTCAGCTGTATGACATTTCGGAGTATCAGCTTGGTTTTAGCCCAACTTTACCGCGGTTTAGAAAAAGAAATATACAATCGAAACAGAACACAGTTGTTTCAGCTAGTAACGATACACTGTACTAGAATACGGGGTAGTGTATAAACCGGCGCGGCTCGACGATGGGAACTTGTGAGGCGCTCCGCGTGTAGACAAGAATCGCGGCGCTGTAGTCGACAGAGCAGCAGAAAGTCGCGTCAGCCCGCAGGTGCCGCCCCACGTGCGTGTGCAAGCGGTGCACGCGCACAACCACCACTATACCGACCCTGCTGCCGATGCGCCGGTGTTGACACCTATAGTTGACACCTATCGCGATCTATTGGGCAGGAGATCGAACTACAGGGGGCGCTTTATCGAGCTTGTTGTCCCCACAGCCCGTTGTTTACTAACACAGCATAACGAAGAAATGGAACCTCGGCTAGCACGGACTGGGCACGAGCTCTTCGCTCTGACCAGTGCGTTGATCGCTCGAGGAGCGGCCTTCGAATCGACACCTTCGGTTTTTCGGATCAAACACAAACAATAAAATTCGGTTTGTTGTCCCCATAGAGTTATTATAATGTACGCTAGAGGTTCAAGTGGCGCTAGTGTGCTGACGCAAATTGAAGCAGACAGCTACCAGTCCGAAATTGACTTCGGTAATGCATTTCTATGGGAAAAAGTGAGTGCATTTTCTCCCTGCGCTCGATCATAAGAGCAAATATCCCAAATAATTCGTACGTACTAGGTAGCTGGGAACATTTCTCAGTCAGGCCGATAAAATAATTGGTCAGTTACGGCGTTTTCATTTCGAATTCGTCGCATTAAAAACGCTGTTAAAACGGCTTCGTACGTGCATTTATGTGCACTGTCGGACACTGTTAGCGCGAACGCGGCGTCGGCGATTTCCAGCATGGGAGTTAGGCGAACGAAGGACATCTGGAAAATCAAGAGGGGCGGCAAGAACTACGCAGTAACACTGGATCAGTAACTCGCAGTGCATGTACGATCAAAATAAATTGAAGGCCACGTAATTTATTCCGGTTTTAAATAAGTAAGTGCCGCTTTATTCTTTCTGCCCCGAGCGAACCTGCTTGTTCTCCGTTCAAAATACCACCCGCGCGCTCGATAGCTTTGAGAACAAGTGCACGATAAAAGCTGCCCGGCAGAGAAAACAATACGAAGAGACACCTTTCATAGCCCACGGACTTTATTCTCTACGTTTTGAAGGTTTTTTTGCGCTCATGCACGACGGGATCATTTTCATATGGTGACGGGACTGGTATATTATCAATATACAAGCGTCACCGGAATGCTGGCGAGCCTTGAACTCACTCTATATTCCTTTCGACCGTAATTTTGCTTTGAATCGTCGCTTGCTTTTACACACCTGCTGCGGAACACGCGTTTGGGACTGAAATGTAGCGAAGTTAAATATCGTTCACCAATGAAAAAAAAAAAAAAGCGCTAACTAAAGCAATTACACTTTTACAGTGTTAATCAAGGTACATGCTATTCGGTACGACCCAAATAACCAAAGTGTTCCGTGTTATTTTCCGGCGAAGAGACAAAATGCACGCGCGTTTTCCCATAGGAATGCACAGGAGCACCGCAAAAGTAGGCTGGTTGTTGTCTGCTTCAATTTGCGTCACGGAAGTCGCATAGACACTAGCGCCAGTTGAACCTCTAGCGTACATTATAATAACTCTATGGTTGTCCCCACAGCCGAATCGTACCGCTAGAGGCGTGACTGTTTGATCTCGTCCCCTATAGTGCATACCTCACGCGAGCCGCTCCAGTGCCAACACTACCCCATGTTCTAGTACACTGTAGCAACGATACATTTACATGATGGCCGTCTCACTACGAAAACCACTTTGGTCACAGAGGAATTAAAGTAAAACGAATATACTAGAATAAGGTACTAGAAACAGATGAAAATGATGATAGCTGAATTTAACTCTTTGTTTTTGGGTTGTGTGCATGTTTATACAGCCTAAAAGTTGGTGTGCCTCAACGGGCGACGAGTTTCCATGCTGTAGATGAGAAATTTAGCCAGTGCAGTACCACCGCTAGCCCGGGGTCCTTAACGTTCATCACGTAGTAGCGATACACGACCGCACGCCGGTACGATGCTCATCCAGATCGAAACGGGCAGGGGCGGAGAACTCTCTGAAACTCGTAAAAAAAAACTTTTTTTTTTTTTCAGGGAGTTAAATTTAGCTATTTTTCTTTTTATATATATATTTTTTTTGTGTATTTTCGTTTTCCATCAATTCTTTTGTGACCAAAGTGGTTTTCGCAGTGAGATTGGGGAGAGGGGGGAGGATTTATTTATTTATTTATTTATTTATTTATTTACCCTCAAGGCCCCGAAGGGCATTACAGAGGGGAGTGGGGGGGGGGGGGGATTAGGTGACAGGGTACAGTTGTTGATACATGAAATATGATACAGTAATTAATGCACGCTTGCTTAGACACTTCAAAAATATTTACACAATGTTATAACAGTAATAACAACTAGAAAATGGTTAATGAAAACTAACAAACAAGGCATTTTTAAAATCAATAATATTGGTTATGGAGGCTATGTCAGCGGAAAGGCGATTCCAATCGGAGCTAGTACGAGGAACGAAGGAGTTATAATAAGTGTTAGTTTTGTAATTGGGGATACCGACTTTGTACTGGTGATCTACGCGGGATGAAACATAAGTAGGTGACGTTAGAAGTTCATGGCGCATGAAAGGGTTATTATGGTAAATCTTGTGAAATAAAGTTGGCTCTAGGAGGGATTGGTGGCCGAGCCTTCTTGAGGCGACGGAGCAACAAAGGCTTGAATGTTGGTCGCTATTTGGAACGCGTTAGCATAACCGCGCTCCGAAGGCTCAGTGGTAAATAAGAATAGACCCTTTCCGGAATTCAGTCTGGCCACTTTGATCCCTATCATCATCATCTGAAAACGGCATATCTGCTATACTAATGGCGGCCTTCTGTTTACAGATGAAGGAAGAAGTTGAAGATGCTCCTAAGCAGATGATTCGATGCCTTTACATTCTCGACGTTAGCGCGACGTGAAGCAGGAATTGGACGCAAGAGCTGCGTAAGCGTTCATTCCTAACTCGGTCCCAGTCAATCTGTTAGTAGCACTCACTCGGCTTCAAAGCACCTTGATGTCTATATGGGTTGGCGCTTCGTTCCCACTGGCTGCATTTGTTTCGCCATCGACACTAAAAGAGATTGAAAATAATTGTAGTGAAGTGCACATTCTCGTTTACCGTTGACCTTTAAGTGGCGGTGCCCCATTAGATACTGCAGACCACAGGTTCATAGCCGCCATTAGTATAGTAAAAGATAAACTGCCATTTAGTCACCAGATGGCACTGAATTCCGGAAAGGGTCTATTCCCGGGCCACTGCGCGAGGGTCTGCGTGGGGTGCATGTGACGCTACAGAGAAATGATTGAGCGAGATACATTTTGAATTTGTGTGTGAATTGCGGTCTTCGCCTTTCAAACGGTGCTCACTGACATGAAAGGTGTATGGCAACCAATGTGATCATTTTAACACTTTGTATATAGACATACCTTTAATAAAAATCTTTTCTGGAAAAAAAAAAAGGAGATCGTTGGCCTAGTGGGTCAGCGCACACCAGCTCGGAGCACGTGGAGCGAAAGCTCGTACTACAGAACCCAGGATTCTGGGTTCAGTCCCCACCCCTGCCCGTTTCGATCTGGATGAGCACGGTACCGCCGTGCGGTCGTGCATCACTACTGCTTGGTGCACGTTAAAGACCCCAGGCTAGCGGTTGTACTGCAATGGCTAAACTTCTTATCTACAGCTGTGACATCAGACGCCCACTGAGGTAGACTAACTTCCGGCTGTATAAACATGCACACAAACATTTTTTGCGTGGTGAGATGGGCGTCTTATGAATAGAGTTTTAGTAGATCGTGTTTTCGGGCCACGCTACTTGTATCGGGAGCTCGCGCTCCCCCTTCGATGCATGCTCCGAAGCGCGCGACTGTAGAGGTAGCGGGCCTTTGAAAACGATCTACTGAAACTCCCTAAGGTGTCGTTGCTCGTTGAAAGAACTGCGGGTGTCCGTCCCTCGTCCATTTCTGCGTTTCGATTCTTTCTGTGTGAACCAGCGTTTCAGGTTACATCATTACCGGTGACGCGTTACATTTTTCGGTAACGTAGTAAAGCACTCGTTAGTTCTTCGAAACCGTAACTGGTAACGTAGTCAGCTTACACGTTACATCTTCCCAAAACTTCTAAAAATTGGACTTTAATATTCTGTGTGTGTGTCTCTAAGCTCCAAGAGAGATTAATTTTCGCAGTCATTTCATATGGGATTCGGACGAAATAATCACGGACAAAATGGCCCCGAACAAAATGGCCCGGACAAAAGCTGTCCCAGTCAAAATGGTCCCGGTCAAAATAGCCCGGACATAATGGCCCCACGCGCAAACTGGGACAAGTTGGTCCCAGAAATATTTTTTGGCATAGTTGGCTTGCTCCACGGGGGTTAGTCGATTGTTTGTATATTTAATGCAAAATGAACATAGAGAAAGGAAAATATTTTACTGAATACTTGAGCTACGAAATGTTAAGCATCTTAAAGTTTATGCATTTAATTTAACTCAAACTGCATGACAGTAGTTTAGCCAAGAAGGGGGGGGGGGGGGGGGGGGGATCGGTGGCCGAGTGGGCTAGCGCACACCAACTCGGAGCACGTGGAGTGAAAGCTCGCGATGCAGAACCCAGGATCCTGGGCTCAAACCCCAGCCCTGCCCGCTTCGATTAGGATGAGCAACGTACCGGCGTGCGGTTGTGTATCGGGTACTGCGTGATGCACGTTAAAGATTCCAGGCTTGCGGTTGTACTGCACTGGCTGAATTGCTCATCTACAGCTGGGAGACTCGTCGCCCGATGAGGCAGAAAAAAGTTCTAGGCTGTATAAACACACAAACAACCCATTTTACAAGGGGAGCTGTTAAAGGCTAGTTTCCCCAGGATCGTGTCCCCCGCAAAGAAATGTCGACACAAAACTCTGGTTGCCGCCGTCGCTCATAGATGGCGGTAGCTGCCCATAGTGTTGTGTTTGCCGGTTGTCGGCTTGCCGCCGTCGCTCATAGATGGCGCAACCTTTCGAGCCTTTCCACTCTGGCTTGCCGACTTGTGGCCGGCCATTACTTCGTTCCCACCAGAGTACAGCTTTGCTGGTCTTCCTTCTTCACCAAAATAAAAAAAAAGCTTTTTTTTTTTTTTTTTTAATATACAACTTGCAAATAGCGTGTAGGTCTCCAGAAGAATATACAGCGTGTCCCACTGTTGTGTTCACCTAGTTTCGATTTCCACTTCATCTTCTTCACAGTGTTGTAAATAGTTCGATGCTATCATCATTCTTCTCTTCTTCATCTTTCTTTGCTTCTATTGGCTCAATCTAATAAAAGAACAGTCTATCAGAACGCTCGGACCAGACTGGCTGCTCACTTCGCAGTGTCCCCGTAGCCCGGGACACAACATACATTTCTGGCGACGAGGATGGGATCGGAGCAGCTTGAAGAGCATCCACTTTTTGTTGCAAAGGAGCAATTCTGGCGCCGCTGACTTTATGTCCCAGAAAAGAGAGTTCTGGGGCGCCGAAGACACACTTGTTAAGCTTGAGCCCTGCGTCAGAAATGCGTTGAAGGACCTCCTGCAGACGTTCCAGATGTTCTTGTTGAGTCTTGCCAAAGACGACAACGTCGTCAAGGTAAAACAGTACGCCTTGACAGCCATGCAGGATTTTGGACATCATCTGCTGGAACGTTGCCGGAGCAGAGGCTAGTCCAAAACACACTCTTTTGTAACGAAACATCCCTTCGTGTGTGATGAATGCTGTTATGTCACGGCTGTCTGGATGCAATGGTACTTGATGGTAAGCAGCCGCGAGGTCTAATTTTGAGAAGTGACGGGCACCGTGTAGAGCGTTCAACAGCTCTTCGATGTGAGGAAGCGGGTAACTATCAATTACAACCGCTTTGTTTGCGCTACGAAGATCTGTTGAACGCTCTACACGGTGCCCGTCACTTCTCAAAATTAGACCTCGCGGCTGCTTACCATCAAGTGCCATTGCATCCAGACAGCCGTGACATAACAGCATTCATCACACACGAAGGGCTGTTTCGTTACAAAAGAGTGTGTTTTGGACTAGCCTCTGCTCCGGCAACGTTCCAGCTTCTTCACTTCGCAGTGTCCCCGTAGCCCGGGACACAACACCCACAAAAAAGATAGACTTCTTTTCACCACAACAAATTAACGACACATTGCCTAAGCTCAGTCTCTGCCAAAAATGTAGCGCTACTACGAACTAGATGCCAAAATTTCAAAATGAGACGTTATTATTTCCAAAGTTCTAAGGCGCTTTTTGAAAATGTCGATGCGCAAATGGGGCCCACTGTATACACGAACTCATCTCTGTTACGTCACGGCGCGGTGGCGGCGCGTCGGGCGCACTTCCGGTCTGGGGCTGTGGGCGGAAGCCGCCATGGGGCACGTGCATTTCAGTGTTACTTTGGAAGAAACCGGACAAAAACCTGCCCTCTCGTCAAAACGCCGCGACTGGGGCTTTACCAAAAGAGTCGGGAAAGGTTTGAAGGTCAGTTTTCATGCGCGTTTTGCCTGCTCGGTTTGTCCGAGAACGTGAACAGGGGCCGTGAAAAAGGAAAAACAGACGCCGTCGGACCACGATTGCTGGGGCGGGAAGCACTTTGGATTGAATAGACCGATGCCACCAAGCGAACTGCGCAGGCGCGCGCATTCCGGAAGTATTGCCGCCGCCATGCTACTTGTAGTCATCGCTCTCCGGCTTCCCGGCTGAAATGGGCTCATGTGGGCGTACATCATAGTTCGGGAAGCCCTGGTGTTAGCTTGGATTCTCCTGCATATCAGTACTTTATAAGAATTGTGTTGTTTGTGATGCTTTAGTTTGTCATCAGGCCGAAAAAAACAGTTTCAGTCGTCTTATCGCTTTAGAATCGCTTTGTCGTCTGCTTCGTCGTCGTCCGCTTCTTCGCCCTCGTGAACGCGCGTGAACCCACTGCGTTCGCGCGGTGGTCTTACTGCAACAGCGGCAAACACAACAAGGCCACTACTCCCTCGAGCACTCCGAGTGCTCCTACGTCTCAATAAACTTGGAAGCAAGTGAATATCCACCTCAACTTGAAAGAGCACAAAATTCGAGGGACCATCGGCTCGGTGTATATAGCACCGCGGAACACCGTCAAATGTGTCGGTGAAATACTGAGCTATGTAGTGCGCAGGCTTGGGCATAACTTTTATTCGACAATGAAGTAAGACGAGCTCAATAGACATTCTCGGAGAGCGATAGTTTTCTAAAACTCGTTCTATTCTGGTTGAGAGCCTTTGCGACAGGGTACATATGAACTGCGGGGGGAAGCCGGCACACAAAGAAATGATCTACAAAAAGAACCTGCCTTACGACCCGTAACAACTCACATTTGTCAAAATGAAACGTAACCATGAGAGATGCCTGAGAACTTCGGGTAGAGATGAGCTCTTGTGTACAGTTTCTATTCAATTTTATTTGGTTTGCTCAAGCTCTGAACGGTAAGAGCTGACCGACGGAGAATTTTTTTTTCCGCTGTGTCGATTGGTGTTAATACAGAATGGATCAGTAACGCCAGAAAAATTAGGTTGTGGCATAATAGTCCACTAAAAAAAAAAAAGAGTCTGATTTTGAAAAAAGTCGTTTTATTTAAAGTTATATATATATACGTACCGAGAATCGCTGCTCTTTCTTCGGTGATTGTACTGATGTTTTGAAGCACAGTTGTGCTCAAAACATGTCGCATCAATAACAGTTGTAACCACCAAAATGCATCAAGCAAACATTGCATTAAAAACGGTCGCCGCAAGGCAGTGTGGAAGTTCCGATTGAGATAGACCAACAAATATACCGCTATGGAGCGAGTGCTCTGAAAGATTCCAACGTACGGAACACTTTGGTACGCCCTACTACGTCTAATGCCCTGTGTAAGCTTAGACTCTTTAATTATCGTGCAAGGGGGTGAATATAAATTATAAATCAAATAACGAAACAATTTTAAAAACGATTTTTCCTGGCGCTCTTCTACCGCTCTATTTACCTGTTTTAGACACTCTTTTCGTGGGCTGCTTTCTTCCGGGAAGACATAAAATCCGATGCCTTTTTGCCTGGTGCTGTTATTGTAGCACCTTGACACAGAACGGGTGAAGACACCCATTAAAAACCGTGAGTAAACGGCCGACTAAAAGTTTCGTGCTAACCTGAAAATTCCCAAACGCCGGACGTACAACGCGCCTTGACGAGGCCAGAAAACTGGGGAGAACTACAGGTACCAGAATGCACCGCGGCAGCGGTGGCGTCGTGCAACTCCTTGTGAGATCGGTCTATTCACGGATACTTGTGGTCGTCAGATTTATTTGTCTTGTTCCAACATGAATGCAGGAAAACCGTCAAGTTGCATGGACCCCCAGTGAGCTACGTTCAGCGCGTCAACACGTTCAAACGGCCGCCTCATCGTTCGAGCTCTCGTCTGCTCTCTCAAACGTTTCTGCTTGTCGTCTGCTCGTTCAAACACAACTGCCCGTGGACCAAACGTTGACCCGGTAATTGCGATAAGAAGTACAGACCTGACAGGACGTTTAAGTTTCAAGGTTGCTTAAGATAAGTAGGCTCGGTGTAAACAGTGATATAAGGAAATGCTGATAATTGTTACCAGGCCATCACCGACTGGTTATGCCTGATTGACTCGGTTCTATTTTGCTTGCGATTTTCAGTATCGACATCGACATCTCAGCTACGGTTCAGGCGTTTGCAGCCTGAGCGACGCCATAACTGAAAAATGCAAGCAGAACCTCACCATGTGCATCAGGCTTTCATAATGGAATAGCGCGAATTTTACAGGGACAGAGGAAAGAACTGGAAAGGACGAGCGCGCGTCCTGTCCAGTTCCTTCCTCTGTCCCTGTAAAATTCGCGCTGTTCCATTATGAATACATACCAACTCGCCCAGCTATCCTGTTTGCGAAATCAGGCTTTAGCGTCCATTCTGTGGCGTCTACGCGGAATGAATCGCCGCATGTTACATTATTCATGCCGAGTTTTGTGGTGTAAGGAGGCTCGCTAATTTGGCTGAGGCCGCTCAAGTAATCAGACATTGCCAGGAAGACGTGGAATCAACAATTCCAACGCGAAAAAGAGCGCGGGGACTCACACCGACGCCGAAAACATCCCATTCCAATGGTTTGTTTATGGGCGACGGCGAGCTTCTTGTCCACACCCCCATCGCGCATGCGCGGCGTCGGTGGCATCCGCTAGGGGCGCTTCGGTTCCTTTGTAAACGTGAGTTGGTGTATAGTTAACTGGCGCCATTTAGCTTCATGTATTTCAGGGCTTCGTCGGCTGCCATTTCCTCATCGAAAACTTTAGAAGCTCATGTAGCATTTCTCCACAAGATTTCGGTTAGTGTTGAAACTTTGCCATCTGGTTTGGATAATGAGCCTGCAGGGATGCGTAGTTCTTAATAAAAAGAAAAACCTGTAAGTTTTTAGGGGTGAAGCTCCCTAGAGGCTAGCCATGTCCGTATGTCCGTCCGCCGTCAAGTCACGAGCACGTGAGCACGTGCTCCCGTGCTCGTGTAAGGCAAAAAAAAATCCTCATCTTCACGTGATGAATGATGTTGATTGGGGCGAAGCTCTGGTGGTGCTTGTTTGCGTAGACGGTGAGCTGCAGCATGCCGAGCCTTTCGTTCGTTTTCATCCATGTCAGAAAGAGAATGTGTGGTATGGAACGTGGTTATATACGCATTTGAGCATTTGACCGCAGCGTGACATGGATGAAAACGAACGAAAGGCTCGGCATGCTGCGGCTCAGCGTCTACGCAGACAACCACCACCAGAGCTTCGCCCCAATTAACATCATTCACCACGTGGAGATACGGTTTTTTTTTTTTTTTTTTTTTTGGGGGGGGGGAGGAGGGGGCAATTAAATATTAAATAAGGTCTCAATAATATTTGCTATATTCAACCCTAAAACAGTTGCTCCATAAGACGCCATCAAAAATATGTAGTATATGCACGATATGTCCGATCTATCGTGTGCATATATGTTTTCTGCAGGCATACATTGCGCTAATTCGATATTAAAGAAAATTATTTCTCAAGATGTGACAATATTCATTCCCTGACCTATACTATACGCTCCATTCAGAGTGGAGACGACGCCTACAAGCTCATCTACAAGTTACAAGGCCAATTAAGCGGTAGTGAAAACAAAACGGAATAACACTCAACTTGTTTTATCGTTCACCGGCTATTAAGCAAGTGCCAGTTAGTGCGCGCGACCTTGCGTTTTTAATCTACGCGTATGTATTCTTGTAGAAACTTCCAGGCTTCACATTCTATAGTGTTTTGACAACGACTAGAAGCCATAGGGCCGAGGTAAGGATAATAGAAGTCATATGAAGTTATAGGGCTCGTTTTGTTGCTTCCTATAATTTATCCCAAAAAAGTTGCAATATATTCAAATATAGATTCCACGTTCGGAGTTGCAGTCCACTAAAACTCTCAAAGGGTGCCCAAAACATTGAGAAATCAATTGGGACCGTTTTGTACATAACCGTTCTGACCGGGACCATTTTGTCCGGGGCCATTTTGTCTGGGACCACTATGTCCACTCATTCGACATAGCTTCAAAAGTTTTCGCCTCTTTTCCCCGCGCAAGCAAGCCTTCGAGCCGGAATCGCACTGTTAACAGATCATACAAAATACACTCTGTAACACACAGTCTGAGGCATCTTTCTTTCCTGTGGTCAAGCAACATTGGTCGTCGTGTACATACATACCGCTAAGGGCAAGATGTGTGCAGTCAAACTGTTTGCACACATCTTCTACCTTACATATGTGTGAAGCAAAACGTGTTTCGGACATGCGTGAGGCGGGTCCACAGATAATCATGTCATTATGTCTGCTCCGAACACCAAGTCTTTTGTTTGATAAATGTGCAGTGTGACCACACCTTAAAAAAAAAAGTAACTTCTGCTTTCTTTGTCGTTGGACGACAACCGCCTAGTGCCGCTCCCGCTACCCTCGAGAAGTGTTGCACTGAACTCGGTCCTACTTCATGGCGACGTCTCCGGGAGACCGTACAAAGATCGGTGATTTCCGGGCAGAGTTGGAGCTCCTCGGCGTCATGGGAGACATCGACGCTTTTGGAGGCTGTCAGATGAACCGCCTCTGGATGCTCAGTCTGAGGATGGCGGAAGTGCAACTGTAGCCAAAGGCAAGCGGCTTGTGGTGGAGGCAGCGGAGCTTACCGTAAAAGGCAAGCGCTGCTATAATTGACCCCGTCAACGCGGACGTGCGGCTGAAGCTGCGTTGGCTTCCGTTTCATGTGACCGACGACGTTGTGCGGAAGGCCCTGGAGCCTTTTTAGCGAAGGGAACAGAATTCCCCGTGATGTCTGGAGTGACAAAAGCGTCGCGGGCATTCAGTCGACGACGAGATTGGCTCGCGTAAGCCTTAAAGAGGGCGTCACCCTGGATTGCCTCCCACATCAGTTGAGGGTCGCTGGCGGAAACGTCTTGGTGGTAGTGCCGGGGCGACCACCGCTCTGCCTTCGATGCAGGGGCACCGGACACATCCGTCCGGAGTGTCGCGTCCCGAAGTGCGAGCAGAATGGACGTTTCGGGCATGAACGCGTAAACCGCGTGATGACGTTTGACGCCGTCACTGGGGGTGCCGCCACTGCTGACACGTCTAGCTTCGACATGAACGAAGAGGGGGTCGAGCCGATGACAGGGGGAGGCTTGGAGCAAATCACGGCACCACTGAATACGACGCCCAGTCAAGCGGAGGCCATGGGTCCGGCACCCGAAAAGCAGCCGGTCGAACCGGCACCTACAGAGCCCCCTACAGAGGTCTCCGTAGCACCTACGGTGAGCAAGCCTGGCGGCAGTGAAGTCAAAGTTCCAGGTTCCGCTGGCACGGTGAAGAGCCAAGCGTAGAATTCCGCGGAAGACCAAGACGTTGCGTCCGAGGTGGCGACTGACGACGACTACGACCCGAGCGACTCCGGTGAATACTAAGCGGACCATATACCAGTGTGTTGAGAACGACGACCAAGTGCGTCGGTCGGGCCGCAATCGCAAAAGGCCACCGATCAACGACGGGCCAGGTTCGGCACAACGCCACGGCCTCATACGGAAGAACACCGCCTGAAACCTACGGAGGACGTAAGGGCGGTGGGGGCATCTTGTTATTTCCTTTCGATCTTCACCGGCTTTAACTTTCGAGGAATCACCGATATAAACTAAATCATGAAACGTATAAAGTTTGCCATGCTAAACGGAATTAGTTTATTAGTGCAACCACGTAAGTTGTGGGTGTTGAACTTCCTTCTCGAAAAGAAGATTTAGGTGATGTTTCTGCAAGAAACTAAACTGTCCTCGAATGCACAAGTTGATGTTATGGTTCGTTTTGTGGCGCGACACTGAGCGATTTTTATGTCTAACGCTAAGGGGCCTGAGGAGTAGAACGACATCATGGTATGAAAAGGAAGGGGCATAGATGTGTGTCCGGAGATAAAAACATATATGAATGGGAGAATTTACGGGTAGAAGTGATCTACCAAAACGAAATTTACAAGTTGGTGTCGGTCTGCGCGCCGAACGACGCGGTGAACCGGAAAGAAATTTTCGCGTCCTTGCAGCGGTACGTGGACTCCCGTTTATAAAACAGTGCTTGCGGTGCCTTTAATTGTGTCTTGACAGCGGCGGATGTCTCGAAGGGCGCAAAAGCAGACTCGACTTTGATCGAGCTGCGCAAGCTACTTCGAGACTTCGACCATCAAGACGTCACCGAGCTGACGGCAGTACCCTCCCCGGGATACACCCGCTGGTAGGGCGACTTCCACACAAGGTTAGATCGAGTCTACGTATTAAACGAACTCTCCGCCGCCGGCCTTATATACAAAGCAGTGCCCATAACTTTTTCTGATGACGCATGCGTGATCAGAAAAATTACCCAAGCATCGAGGAGAACGCTGGAAGTGTAATCCTACGGTCCGCGCGCGCTGGCTTTCCTCTTATAAAAGATCCGAAAAAAAGAATCATAATAAGGCTTTGACGAACGCGCGTGCAAGGCAAAGTTTATTTTAGACTTTTTGCTTTAGAACAATTGCTATACTGTAGACACCAGCACGTGCAACGCGTGTAACTACACTCGTAGAATTCGACTCGGTGCTTGGGAAATTTATAAAAAAGGTCTATTGGGACGCTGTCTGCTTTTGTGTGCTATCAATACCTGGCCGATTGAGTCAAGGCAATCGGCTTTCCAAAGACGTTGCCATGCCGACAATTATAGCGTTCATTTAGGCTTAGGAATGGTCAGAATCGAAAGGCTATCTAAAAAAATGCGGCGAGGTCATTGCTCGGGCTTTGCGATTTAAGTGAGGTAACACAAAGCGAAAGCCTCCTGCACCATTCGTTGCTGACTAACGCGCCCGATATTGCAGCTACAACGACATATAAGTTCCAAAGCGAGCGGTGCTCACTCACCGGGGCACCGCCATGTTTCCCCGCATCCCTACCGAGCCCAGTCACGTGATTTCAAAATCCCTCTCCTAGGTACTGCACCTAACTTTAACCGTGGTTAGCGCTTCGAGCAAACGGGCCCTGGTGTCTTCACTGAAGACATCAGAAGCTGCAAAGGGTGACTTCTCGAGATCCGCGAGAAGCAGTACCGAGGAGCAATGATTGGCTGTCGCACGCTGGCGTTGGAGCGAGACGAAGGGCCAAGAAAAGTATTCAAAACGAAAGAAAGGAAGAGTGCCACTGAGAAGCGGTTGATGTCACTTCGTGTCTAAGACACCATGGTGACAGAGCAAGAAAATATAGAAAATGACTTTGTGACAGCGTACACAAATTTGTCTACGGAAACTGAACGCACCCAGCCGCTCCGGCCTCTTGGTGCGCCGCTCCTGAAGGTATTAGAGGAGCTGGAAAAGGCAATTAACAAGAAGATTTCCGTCGCAAACATCGAGTGGGCCATCAACGAACTCGCTCCACGGAAGTCCCGAGGGATCGATGGTCTTGGTAGTGCTTTCTATAAGACACTCCTGAGTGAACTTGCTTCGATTCTTTGTGACGGCTTTAAAGACGCCCTGCAACGCAATCTGCTGCCACCACCCATACGACAGGCACTGACCTTTCTCATCCCGAAGAAGCACGGAGGGGGAGAATCCAGCGTAGGCAACGTTCGTCCAATCAGCCTGCTAACTATATACGGACTGCAAGGTGGCAAGACATTCGTCCGACGGCTGGACGTTGGCCTAAGCGATGTTGTAGGCAAACACCAGATCTACTGTCTCGAGGACAGAACCATCGTCACCAATTTACACACTATGCGAATCGTGTGCGAAGCCGCACAGGTCCTCGAGCTGTCCCTTGCAGCGCTTCAAGTCGCTTCAAGTTTCCTTCAAGTTTGTCACTCTTTCTTCTTTGGTCCCTTAGATGGTTATAGGATCAGAGCGCGGCTGCTGAAGTACGTGCAGCTGTTCTACCGAGATGTCTCGACTTGCCTGTAGGTGAACGGGAACAGGAATGCCTGTATCACCATCAGCTGATCTGTGCGTCAAGGATGCCCAATGTCGACCATCCTGTTCGCGCTTAACTCGAGTCTCTGTGCAGAGCTATTGCGGTTGATGTGAAACTCTGTGGATTAGCTTGTCTGGCGGGCTCAGTGAATGTGCTTGCATATGCGGACATGTGACATGACTGTGCTCGTCGAGAGGGCATGCGCCGGCGGCGGTACAATATATCAACCCCTTCTGCAGTGCCTTCGGTGCACAAATGAATGCCAGTAAGTCGATGGGAGCGTGGCTCGGTAACTGGGGCTCTAAACAGGAACAATTTCTCGGCATCACTTTTTCTGACTCGGTCACGAAGTATTTAGGAGTGCATTTGAACTCCGAGCGACTCAGCACGGGACGTGAGGAAATGGCTTTAAGTAGATTAAGGGTCAAAGTGTTCGAGTGGCACGGTAGACAGATGTCCCTGTAAACTCATGCCTTTGCATGCAAAGCGTGTATTTTTGTTTCATTTATGTGGTGTGCGGCCTAAGCGGTGGTTGGTGAAAAAAAGGTTTTTTCGAACCTTTGTCTACGAATTGCGCTCTCTCTCTCTTTTTCCAGAAACGCAGGAACATGAACTCTTTTGGGCATAATTGCGTGCGGTGCTAAGAGTGGGTCTGTCATGGCGAAGTGCGATGTTTCTTGAGTATGGGTCAGGCGAAGGCGGTCAAGAACGTTCTTGTTGTCGAGCGGAGAAACCAGCGTGGGGGCATTTTGTTAAAGGCTTTTCCTATGCCAGTTCACTGATAGTGGTTGCAGAACAGGAGGAACTAGAGCGGCTCAGAATGCGTGGGCTATCTTGCACTACCAGGTGAGGACTGCCAGTTGCTTGCTGTAGTTTTGTCCGCGTCCGGTCCCGTTTGTTTCGTTTTAATTTATAGACTGAACAGGTTGTATTGTGGCCCAGTGTTTCCTTTTCTGGAAGCTCGCATCGTATGTCGGACAGTCTCCGGGTCTTCTTAACCATGCACAAAACCCCGTATCTTAATAATAAATAAAAACTTTCAGCCTTTCCACTCTGTCGAAGAAGGAAGACCTGCGAAGCTGTACTGTGGTGGGAATGAAGTAATGGCCGGCCGCATGTCGGCAAGCCAGAGCGAAAAGGCTGGAAAGGTTGCCGCCATCTATGAGCGACGGCAGATACTAGACAACCGGCAAGCCGGTTGTCTGGTTGCCGCCGTCGCTCATAGATGGTGGTAGCTGTCCGGAGTGTCGTGTCGACATTTATTTGCTGGCAGACACGATCCTAAGGAAGCTAGCCCTTAACAGCTCCGCTGTCAAAAGGCAGTGCGCGGGACTGCCACATGGAGGAATGGGGCTCAAACCCCGCTTAGGCCCCTCTGTTTTATTTTTTTAGCCTTTGCACTTCTGGAAATTTCTGGCCTATTTCCGAAAACCCCCGGAACAAGGTTAAAAAAAAAAAGGAGAAGGGGCGGGGGGGGGGGGGGGGGGGGGGGCACGACGAGCACGAGGTCACGAAGTATTGAAGTCTCAAAGTTTCAACATTTTTTAAGTCCCAAAGTTTTGAAATCTCAAAGTTTTGAGGTCTCAAAGATTTGTGGTCTCAAAGTTTTGAAGTCTCAAAGTTTTAGGCCTCAAATCTTTGAGGTCCAAAATAAAGAAACTTGGTGTTTGTCCAATCTCCTTTTTTCCCATTTGAACGTTTTGTATAAAGTTTTGTTTAAATGTGGTCCAGGACCAGGGGGCAGATTTGTAGGCTTGAGAAGGGGGATTGGGGTCTGCAGAGAAATCTAACGTAGCAGTCGGATATGACATCACGGGCGAAGCGTTGCCAAGACCTATGTTGTTAACTTAATATTTTCAATTTCACCAAGAACTAACATTTCTTCACAAGAAAACAGGTGTATCTCTTTTTTCTCTAACAGTGGCCCTTGTGGGACTTAAAAATAATACAAAGGGGAGGGAAGGGGGAGGTTCCCCCTCCCTCTCTTTTTATCCTTCCCCCTTTTAATTCTGTGCCTGTTCAGAATATTCCTGAACGTACCGCGTATGTACCAGCGGCAGTAACGCGCTGCTTCGAAGCAGAAGAAGATAGCGCGCTGCTCCGTCCCCGACGCAAGATACGCGATACCTTTCTACGTTTGTGGGCACAAGCTCGCATCATTAATCTTTTATTTCCAGTTTGCGTCCATATTTTGTTTCTCTACTATTAGTGACACCGTACCCTTGCCCAATAAATTCTCAAACGATGTCCGTATAGACCTTTCCAAGGCTTATCACTGGGGCGAAATACGCTGAGCGAACCAGCTATATACGCATGCTCAGCATCTGATGTACCGCACAACAGAGCTACTACGCATGCTCAGAAGGCGTTTCATAATCCATCAAAAAAAAAAAAAAAAAAAAAAATGGCGGCGCGCAGGAGTTGATTTTCGAAAAGGTCTATATACTTCAAATGGTATTGCGTATTCCCCACCTGCTTACAATGTCAACACCGCGTATTTAATTTTTTTTCTTCCTCGAAGGTGCACGCTCGTTTTTAACTCTCTTCGTTTTCTGGAATAAATGGGAGACGCAGGAGGGGAATGCGCACATTCGGCGTCCCCACGTCCCATCTCCGCGGCGAAGCGCTGTAAATAAGGGCACCGCGGCAACATATTTATGAGAGGGGATTCCCACGCGGGAACGGAAAAAAGGGGGTCAAGACCGAATCGTATACGGGCCGTTTCATCTCGAGATGGACCGCGGCAGACGGCTACGTGCCATCGAAGCCAACCCATACCACCTAGAATACAAGGCCGGCCCCTTCTACTCATACTCGTCACTAATAGTGGATCCACGCAGCTTTGCCTAGCTCGCGTCAGCGTCAGCGCCATGGTGCGTTTTGCAGCGTCTCACAGCGAGCGCGAGGTAGCAGGCGGCGGCGAACTGCTTCAGCGTCTTTGCTTCGTGAGGCGAGTCGGAGGCCCCCCGACGATGACGTATTGCTCAGGCCTTATCTTCTAGGTGGTATCGAACCAACTCAATCACGTGTGAGTGGCATGCGGGGATACGTCATTATGTGAAACTTTAACGTCGCGAGACGGGCTGGGATGTCTCCTAGCGTCCGGTGCGGTCCATCCTAAAATGATCCGAAGTAGAGAGGATTACGAGGATATGCATCGAATAGCTCGCGAGAGTCTTCTTTGATTTTTTTCAACTGGTTTCGTTGCTTTTCTGTATTTGTTTTTCTTTTGCCGCTTTCGGTATTCTTTGTTATATAGGTGCTTATCTTTTTTCTTTCTTTTCGTGTGGACACTGAGGATTTTTCTTTCCGTCCTGCTGTGAACACGTTGGCGAGTTCTTGGGATCGGGCCTCAAAAGAAGAAATAGGGCCGCGGATGTGTACTTACGTCTTTCCTCTCGCTCACCAGAGGCTTCGTATCGCGACCGAGCGCGCGGTGGCTAAAAGAGGACGTTCAATGTCAAAAAGACCCTGCAACTTTTTTTTTTTTTTTTAATCTACGTTGGAAGTTAGCAGCCATCATTATCTCCGATACTGTAACGCATAAAATAAAGTGCAAAATGCCCGCCCCCCCCCCCCCCTTTCCCCGCAAAAATAAATAAATAAATAAATAAATAATTACATGGTTTATTTTGGACGAAAAAAATAAACTCCGCATACCCGAACGCTCCTTCTCCGCCCAATTGTAGCTCTAGCTGTCCGAACCAGGCGGCACAGTTTCAGAACTAGACGTTACGTTATTTAAAAGTTAACGAATTATTATTATTATTTTTTTTTAATTTTCAGTGGGAAAATGTCGGCCGAGAGGGTTCTCGAATACTTGGAGCTCGGGCGTCAATCAGCCCTATTTTCCTTTTGAAAATTTCACAAAAGCACCTATAATGTCTATAGCGTTTGAATAAGATAACGTTTAGTGCTGAAACTTTGGCAACTAGGTTGGACCTCTACAGAGCTACACTTGAACGGAAAATGAGCGTTAGGCGATGCGTATTTGATTTCTGAAATATTAATTTAAAACGAAAATCTGCATTTTTTGGGGGCAAAACGTTATATTTAAGGAGCGATTTTCAAATCTGACATCTGACGTCACGACATCACGTGACCTGATGTAACGTATCGTGGTAAGGTGACATCAGTGTGGACATGAGCTGGGGCACTCAAAGAGTTGGGGCCTCCCATTCTAAAGCTACCTATTCGAGAGTCTTTAAAATAGGGAGCCCCAAATAGGTTCCCTAAACCACGTGTGGCTTCGCATTGCGCATGCGCCGATGTTATCCGCACGCGCAATGTCACGCTCCAAACCCCAAGGGGCCGCTGTCCTAAAACTCTTTACTTCCGCTTCACGTTTTGCTGTTACTTCTTCCTTTCTGCTCCTTTTCTAATTGCTCCAGTTTTTTGCTTCTTCGACAGAAGTGATAACATATTGTGCTTCTCAGCAAACATCAGGTTTCTATGGTCTGCTCGGCTGGCGCTTCCCGCCGAGCAGGCAGGCGTGCTTCTTAGAGGGCCGCTCTGCTGCCCTTTGAGCAAACGGTTCGAGACAAGGACCAGACAGAGAACGAGACGAGGAGGGATCGAGCCCCGAGAAGGGTGGAGTTGAAGCGGAAAAGAAACACGCTTCGATACTGCGTTGCTTTTCTTCCCGCCCGGGGCTCTTCATAGGATGCTTTCGTCGCGCAGGTCTCGAGGGACTACGGTGATGCGTCTTCGCTGCCGTCTGGCACTGTTTGTGCACCGACAGCAAGCGCTCATCTAGTACGAACAACTGCACCTAAACACGACTGCAACTCTGCGGGTCCGAACAACAGCAGGCGATGGACGCTTGCGTGGCGGCGTTTGATATCCTGCAGAAGGAAAGCTACTGCTCATGCTCCAAAAGCGCCTCACAGCCCAGTGGACAAAGAAAGCACGCAGCGCGTCAGGTTTCTCGCTTCATGATGAGTTGTTGTGCGTTCTTCTTTTTGAAGGATGCCTCGTAAATTGGAACTAGAACCGGGTAAAGAAGCGCCAGTGCCGTCCCTGCAGCCTGCTAGCCGGGCACAGACGAAAAAAAATATTACAGGGCGATTCTCCAATCGGTTTTTGTTGCCACGGCCATCGCCATTTCGGTCCTTTCAAGACTTCGAAGCTTCGAGGGGGTCTTTCTGAACGAGTCGCGCCAATGATCGCCATGGAGCGTCGACGCACTGAAAGCGTTCCTCGCAAACATAAGCGTACTTGGCGCTGTGTATGCAATACACTTCTGAGCCACGCTTATCTTCATTGACTCTGTACAATGATAGTGTTCTTTTGGTTGTGGGGAAATTATTTTTCGATGCCACGCCGAGCACCGACGCTGCATGGGGTAGCGGTGCGAAGATACGAGCTTTTTTCGCCGGTGTGGGGGTACCAAAATCTCGGTATGTATATATATATATATATATATATATATACATACACCTGGCCTTGGTTCCTTAAGAGGGGGCGCACCTCAGAGCCCCATAGAGAATACATGAGGTTTTTCACCAAATTAAAAAAATTCTCAGATAATAATGGCTGCGCGGATCTTCTTGAAAATTTCGGCTTTAAAGACATTGAGTCATTATTGAGACACTAAGCGACTTCAGTGACTTCGATTGGATGGATGCGGCGGAACCCTTAGAATCGGGCGGCGATTTGCGCCACCTAGCCAGTTTTTTTTTTCTTCTGAACATCTATTTAACATTGGGTCATACATCTAGACTACAGTGAATCCGCGCTGTGCCGCCTATCTTGCGTCCGCGTCACTGCAAGCGCGTCTGGTAGCGTCTCACAATGAACGCCACGGAAAGTGTGCAACTAGTGCAACCGTGCAACCAGAGCCATAGATGCGTGCAACCAGACAGTGGCGCCACGGTGCGACTCCTGACAGAAACATTTGGCATTGAACACGGCCGGACTGGCATTAGCCATCCTGCGCAGAAACCAAACTAGTTTTGTAATGAATGCCGGCTCGGACTTGGACAAAGGAGGAGTCTGGACAGTAACACGCAACGCCGACTTCAACTCTTCAATCATCGTGAATTGGGAAGTATTTATCTACTGCGAACATCGGACTTTCGGCCAATCCCGGGCCTTGTCGCCGCTCGCATGAACGCTACCTCCTTATCTATGCAGGTCAGTGGAGGCAACGCTGACACAGCCTGCACCAGATCTTTTGGCCGCATCTGCTTCGATTATTTCGCTATCCTTGTGTCCGGCAGGGACGCGGTAAGCACGCCAGTCGGAGCCTGACATCATGCAGACGCGGTGCCGCTTGACGCGGATCTGGTTCCCGCGCACGCGACCGTGGTGTGGGGCATACGCGTCCTTGCTTGTAAACAGCGTGGACGTCTTACTATCTTCCAGCTTCGGCGACTTTGCCACTTGGAGCGTGACGGGGACTTATTAATGATGACGTCATTCGGCGTCCTGGCTGGTATTTTACCCAAGGTCTACCCTTGGTAAAATTGAACGCGTTCTGTTCCTTCCTTTCTTTTGCTGTAAACGATACCGGTGGTTAGATTCCAGTTTGAAAAAAATTCGCGAGTGTCCACTGGCCCTCCCAAGAGAGTGCTCGATTGCTTCGGTGCTCCGGCCCAAGACGGGCTTTATCTCAGCGTTGCCAGCTCGCAAGCCGTGTCCGCCGACGATCCATCACGGGGTTGCCAACCCGGGCGTTGCTGGCGTCAGGCTGGGCTAGCGCCTTTCTTGATGGATCGAGGCCGCGAACAATGTACTCAACTAATTTTATCTTATTTTTATTAGTATTTTTTTTTTCTTGGGTGGTTTTGCTTAAACGTTTCGTTCGCAGCCATTTCGTCCTGTCGTCGTTGTTGCCTCGGCGGAACATTTCTTGTTCCTTATTTTAGTTCATGATGTACTCCTCACTTCGAATCGCGGAGACTGGAGTCTGGAATCGCAATATGTCCACAAAGGAGACTGACAGCATGGTCGAGCTGGGGAACTTTCAGCACTTTCGGAACTCGACACCGAGGAAACGAAGCAAATGTATCAGGGTTCGACTGAATTTTCCGGCTATGGCCTCGCTATACAAGTCCGGTAGAGTTACATAACTAACTGCATATTAGGGACCAACTTAAAAAATTGGTAAGCATAACAAAAAAAAGAAAAGAAAACGACAAAAACGAGAACAAACGCCTTATAATGTACCTAATGAATTAATCTCGCTGTTGATATTTTATGTTTAGTCACGTTAAAATGATTCCCACTTGAAAAAATCAGGACTGCCTACTTTTGCGGCAAGAACTTAGAAGAGCCAATTGCTCAGTATACAAAAGGAAAATGACGAGCACGATAATATGTTTAGACCACAAAAAACAATATGTGCTTGGACAACGTCATCCCCAGGCCGAGGTTTGTTCACTCTGAGGTTTGTTTTTGCGGGGGTTGTCCGGGCTTGCGCGGCAGCGTATGATCCCACGTTACCTATGTCGCGTGCATCTCCATTTATGTCGGCAATATTCTGACCGCACAGTTCCTCGGCGCGTCCATTTGTTCCGGTTATCTTCGCGGTTGGAGGGGCGTTTCGGGTGTCCACGTGCGACTGACACAATCTCGGCAACAAAGGTACAAACGCGCGTTGATGGACAGCTCTGTGGCGTTGCTATAGGGCCTGGCGACATTGCCGTATCCTTTGTTTCTGGATTTCGCACGCTGAAAGGAGAGCATCACAATGCGGGTAATGCGGGCGACCCAGGGGGGAGAAGGGGAAGGGACGTCAAAGAGGGACAAAGAATGAAGAACAAAACGGTGGGCGTGGTCGTCCGGTGGCGATGCGTTGAAGTTGCTCGATTGCTTGTCAGCTTTAGTTTTAGTTATGCCTGGTGCCAGTGTTTGTTTTTTATTTGGTTTACGGAACATATATTTAAAAATAAAGGAAGAAAGAAACAAACGCACGAGGTGCGCGAGGAAAAGACACATTTGCACTTCGTATAAACCCGGAAAGAGCAGAATGTGTCCTGCATGCATTATGCTCTCGTTATGATTTGCACTGCTTCGTTATAGAATGCTTTGGGAGATTTCAGATGGGATGCAAGCAGGCCACACTCGTATACCCCCCCTCCTCCCCACCCCTCTTCTTCGCCCCTTGTTCGCTACCAAGTTGGGTAAGGCGGGGGATTTTAGTAGAAACATATCTTTTTTTTTTTTCGGTCACGGCGAGTATATAGTTTCAAAGCATGATGTCAAGGAAAATCTATCATGATTCATCGCAGAGCTAATCAAAGAACTTCGTTGAACACACACACACGCACACGCACACACGCACACACAAAACTCATCAGTGCAATCCAGTCCCAGATTAATAATTACTCAAGATCGCTGCCGAACCTCCAAATACAAGCAACGTTTCGCTTCGGGCAAAAACATTAACGCAAATAGCGTTGAACTGAAAGATATTGCGTCTCGGTAAAATCGATGCAGCCCACTTTTTTTTTTACTATTGACGTTTGAGAAATCGTGATCTATAGAAACTGGCTCAGTGTTTGTACTGCGGATACAACCTCGTCCTGATTGAAACATTAACATTTTTTTTGTGTGATCCTTGGATTTCTAATTACTCTTTTTGTATTCGTCCGCGATAGGCCCAATGCAACTTTTTGCTATATAGATATATCTTCCAAAAGAGAAAAAGAAGGAAAAAAGTGGATCTCTATAACGGTATTTTGTTCTGCTTGAACTACTTTTCTCGGCAATAAGACGGGAGAAACCTGTAATCAATAGAAGCCTATAATTTAGGCTTGCACGCAGATATTTCTACCGTCGTGTTTGCAGCAAAAAAAGTTTTTTTTTTTTTTGTTACCTATACAGAGTCTTACTGCAACTCTAGATTTATGGAAAAACTCGCACGGATAGGCGTAGACTACGGGGGGGCATCGGCGCTCGTGCCCCCCCTAGTAAGATCCGGAGGGGGGGGGAGGGCAGAGCCTCCTCCCCCCTGGGCTATGATCGTTACTGAGGCGCTGTTTACGTGCCATGTAACGAGCTCCTAGTAGTGACATGTAAACAAAATAACACACACAGCGACGGACACATGGCGATGTACATACACTGTAAAATGTACCCCCTAAAATAAACTACTCATAATTGCCAGTGTAAAAAAAAATTCCGAGAAAAAGCCCTCCTCCCCTTCCCCCCCCCCTTCCCCTTCCCCCCCCCCCCCCCCCCCCCCCCCCCCCCCCCGTAAACCGTCTCACCAAGATTGGAGGTCATGAAGAAGCTGCCCATTCCGGGAACAAGAATGGCGAATATATGGTGAGCTCGGCGCTACTTTCCCAGGAACCAGTGTACTTTAGGGCGAAGTATAATCATAATTCGTTTAACCTTAAGTCCATATGCAGCCAACATTACGAGCTGATAAGACCAATCGTATACAGCGTGAAAAACGTACCAACATGATTTTCGTCATGTTTCGGTACGTGTACTCTCATTTCTGAACCAATCGTGTACAGGAAATGCCCGGTGATTCACACTTTTGAGACAGTTCGACTGGTCCCGAAGCTCGTTGCGTCGGCAGTGTCCTGACTTAAAAGGGACAATAAAATGCATTTTCGGCTGAGATAAATGCTTTTAGATTGGGATTTTACAAATCGCATATCGTTTAGTAGGCCAAGACAGGACTAGTACACGAGGATAGAAAGCCAGAAGCCTGCTTTTCGGTACGAAAATTTGAAAATATAGTGGACTAATTCTTACCTTATTTTCATCGAAAGCTCGCTGCTTTTTCGGCGTGTGGCGGACGCTCTGGACAGCACGCTGGGAGCGTCTTCTAGAGAAAGAAATCATAACGCAGCTTTGGAAAGCGAGCACATCAGGTAGCGTAGGCGCGCGAACGCTGAGAACAGCACCAGGTTGAGAAAGCCGCAGAAGCTCGACTTCCGGCCGGCGTTCGCTGCCTTTGGTCGTGCTGTGACTTCGCGTGCGCATCAAAATTTATTTTGGTGCTCCGAACGTACCGAAAGCCAGCCGTGACAGCGGGCAGACGACGCAGATTACCATCGCGGAGCAGACGTAGACTAAGCCTAACGTGGCCGACCGAGCGGTGAGCAGACGATGAGGGCAGCGTCGGTGCGCAAGACTGTCTGGGATTGAGTTTTTTTTCCGCAGTCGCTGAGCATGACGTTCATGCTGGGCCCTGGGGTATTTATACGTTCTTGACTGTGACGCATCCGCGGTGCCAAATCCCGTCAGCCGAATCAAATGTTTGGCCGAACTCACCTCAGTCATTGGACAAGGTCACCGAGTCACTCGAACGTATGCGCTCGTCAACAATCAGTCCGTCGACGGGTATTTGGATTCGCGTTCGTGACCAATGAGTGCCGTGACGGTACTTTTTATCATCACCACGTTATCACTTGCGAGTGACAACTTCCAGGTGCGCTTCAAAAGCGCGGTGAAAGCTTGGAGTCATCGGTTCCGGTGAAATACTGCAGGGTGCGGCCGTAAGGACCAGCAGCAGCCTCGCAAAATTCGAAGTCCAAACGTGCGTAGCTGAAACTGGTCACGCGGACGTCGTTCCGCAAAGGGTTTGATACTTATGTTTTAATAGTTCGAGTCATAACCAGAGAAAGTAAAAGAAAAGAAAAAAAAAATATAGCAAAAGGGCGGCCGTGCATTTTGTTTTGGCTCGTCTGCATCCTGGTTTGCAAGCTCCGTTGCAGGTGGCGTGGTGAACGCGAAAACGCCGATAACGTCATTTATGAGAGGTTGCAGGCGACGAGCAGGATGACAGCCGATAAAGAATGGCATTAACGAAATACACGAACCATGATGCAAGTTCAGTCCATTTTTCTCCTCGATAAAAAAGATAAGTTCCAAAGCAGACGAGTGTTTGTTTCGTTTTGGCATGTGCCATCTGCTCGCGCACCTCTGCTTGCTTGCTTGCTCGCATGCGAGCGGAAGGCGCGTGGGGAGGAGCGAACGAATAACCGAACCAATCACTCAAAGAGCACGCGCCGTGATCCTGTTTTTCTTTTCTTTGCGGTTGTTTTAGCGGGTGATAGCAAGTGCACAGACGACGAGCGTCGTGACAATGCACTCTTGGCGCCTCCGTCGGACCGTAGCCTAGGCTGCAATCGGACTTCGAGTGAAAGCGAAATATGATCCGAGTGCAAGCGATGTTTAAGGAGGCAGCTCTGGCCCCAACGCTGGACAGCTGCTATTGCTGGCTGCGATATTTTACCGCAGAAAGTGTCGTCGACACTCCTTGGGTTTCCCGGGGCGGTCGTGGAGGACCCTAGAGGAGAAAGGAAGCGTGGGCCCCTGGTGGGACGTGGTCCGACCGAAGGCGATGGGTTCAAGTTCGCTGGACGCAGAAGGAAATTACGGCCGGTTGTGAACAGTAAAGAAAACGTCAAAATCTCGTAAAAAATTAAATTGAAGGACAGCGAGGTGTCTCGCGATTGCGTCATTCGAATGGGAGACGGTTGTGGGTGCTCCAAGAAGCAGACGTTGGTGCTTAAGCTCGAGACAAATGCGCGTCAAAACTGTCCGATCCGACCTGCGAACCGTGGGAAAAATGGCTGCTCCCCGACTCGACGCACATGACAGTTTGAGATACACGCTTCGGACGCGTGGGTATCCGTGCGGCAAACACCTGGGGAGTTTCAGTCGCATGTCGGAGCCGGACGGATCCCATCCGAAGCTCCAGTGCGGTTAAAACTGTCTTGTCCGATCGCCGTTGCTACAGTTCGCACGTCGGATCGCGAACAATTTTTACGCCTGTATGTCTGGCGCTTTAGAAACCAGTCAAGCTGCCTAATGTAGCTTTTTTTCCTTTGGGTCCCCCTGATTTGATAGAAATAAAGTTATTATTATTATTATGTATTATTATATGATGCTCTAACCGATGTTATGGCGACGTTACCCATGAGACTGGCAATGCAGTGTAGATTTGAGATAACTAACCAGCTACTCATACTGCCCTGCTCAAAAGTCGGCGTGGACGCGTGGGTGATGTGCTCCAGCGATGGATCGTTTTTCGTCTCAAGGCGACACCAAGCGGCGAAAGCTGCAAATGCGATTGTCGCCCGGAAGGCGTCCGGAACGCCTGTTAGAAAAAGCTCGAGGAGGAAGACAATAGGTCAATTTCGGCACTCTGGTTGGTGTAATTTTAAAGACGTCGCGTCGGCTGATATACGGAAGAAGGCAAAGAGGGGAGGCACGTAGCTTATAGGTAAACAAGCCTCGGTGATCCACGCGCTAGCCTTTGCCCATCTTCGATTTTCGTTATGCTTATCGAGTAGCAAATCTGGGAGCCGAGTAAAGGCTAGGTTTTGAATCACTAAAGCTTGTTTAACAACATCGCAATCCCCCCTCCCCCGTAAACATAGGCGATGTGACGCCCGTGCAAACGCGCCAATCGGAGGGCTGATATCGGCTCGTTGCCCAACTATACGAGATTTTTTTAGAATGCGCTGCTCGGTCGATATTGGTGATCACTAAATTGGGACAGCCCGCTGGCAGCTGCGTTTGGCACATTGCTACGCTGCGTCAACGAATGACACCATTTTAACGGATTGAGCGCGATGCAGCTTATATATATATTTTATTCGTTTGACCCCGCGGTAGTAATTTGTCATTCGCAATTGACCCGCATAAACAGACGACCGCTCTCGAAAGGACACAGGGGAAAGCGACCGGGTAAACCGCCCGCACCATCGGTGTCGGGCGACCGGCGTCGATATCGCTTCCTAGAGACGCCTCGCTTGGCAGCCGGTGAAGAGATATGAATTGCGGGTCAGTTTCCTGTGGCTTTCCGGCAACACGTTTCTTTGGCACGAGCCAGTCGAGCACAATATAAAATATATGCATATATATATTCGTGTTAAGTTACTGACTATCAGGTTAAAAAGTGACCTACTTCAGTGCAAATACTCAACTCTGGAAAGTATTTGAGTAGAGTACAAAGTACACTCAAAGAAAAGTGACCCGTTTATTTGCAAGACACTTTTAAGGCCCTTGCACACGTGCGTTTGACTGCGACCAACCGATTTTTAAAGGGGCGATGCAACGATTTTTGTACCTTGCGCAAATACCGCAATTTAGAACCAATCCCTGACGTTAAAGACTTCGGGAATTCTCTTAATTGAATTCCAAGCTTCATGCTAAGCACGGATGTTCCGGTGACTTTCGACGTAAAAAGACAAAGGCTTCCGTAGCGTACCGTGACGTAAAAAAAAAAAATCGGGGTTGTGCGAAGTGGCCTTTAGCCGAGTAGAGTATTTGACTTCCGTACAGGTCTGGACACAGCAGGGCGGCGAGAACGTCGCTACACAACTTGTAGAGAGAGATCTTGCGACCAACCACCCAGTGGGGTGCGATTCCTGCGCCGACTCAACGCTATGCATATACAGTCGCCGGCCGTATAAGCTCCCCCGACCGAACGCCGCCCGCATCAGCGAAAATCCCGCACGCGGCGTGTCAAGCGTTGCCGCGTTTTGGGAGCCGGGCTATTGGGACCAAACCATTGCGTTATCAAAGGGGTGGACGCATAGCTTTTATCAGGATTCTAGCCTTTCGACGTGTGAATCACAAAAACGTGGCCGATTAGAATTGCCGTCTTCGGGTGTTGGCCCCAAGTGTTCGGAGATGATGTTATAACTGCTGATAAAATAGAGCTTGATTAAGGCGTAGATAAAGCGGCAGTGTTCGATCGATGCTGACAAATGTAAAAACCCTATGTTTGATATGATATTAGGCGTGACAACAATGATCCCTCGGCAAGCGAGAAGTGGCCGACCAGGAAGTCATCTGCAAAGTCATCGTGTAGAGAATTACCCATGGCGAAGCAACACGCTGCTGACTGCAGGACAACAGAGTTTCCTCGATAAAACGCGTGCGTGAGAAGTGCCTGAATCTTTATTCTGCTTCGACACAAATCATTTTTTTTGTTATCTATAGCATATCGTTATATATTAAATAAATTAGTTCAAAATCGCTTTTCATTGTCTAGTCTAGGTTTAAGAAGGATTGTAAGAAAAGGGGGGGGGGGGGGGGCTTGTGCGTAGATTACTCTTCGGGTAGGAACCATTTAAAATGACAAACCAGTTTCGCAAATAAAAAAAGTAGCATAAAACAGGTCAGAGATATTATGCAGTGAAGAACTTCGATAAGCCGTCAGCGTTTACCTACAACCAAAAGCGGGATTGTAATCGCCCGTGCTTCAGATTCACGTTCCAAAACGCGGAATGCTATTAAACTTCCTGCGTTCACCCATTTGACAGTGGAATGGTTTAGTCCCAATAGCCCGACTCCCACCAGAACGTCACAACGCAACGACGCGCCGCATGCGGGATTTTCGCTGCTCCGGTCGGCGTTCGGCCGGGGGAGCTCATATGGCCGGCGACTGTACATAATTGCAAGCGGGGTAACTAGACACCGCCATTTCTCAGCTTGTGCGAAAAGAAAGCTCGTGCCATTACAAGCTTGTCAAAGATGTGTTCACGCGCTCGCCGCACGTGTTTGCACTCATGGGGAACCAGGGTGGTAACGTTGCTAGGGGGGGGGGGGGGAAGGGGGGGGGGGGGGGCGCCGGGGGGGGGGGGGGGCGCCATGTTTCCAATAGACCTATCCAAACCTATCTCACCAACCAGTTTGACTACGCCACTGCTACCGCAATGCATCGAGGGAACTTTTGTCTTTTTGCACTTGCGATATCCTCGCAGGTGCTCTGCGCGTGTAGAGACGGAACGAGCACTCTCTTGCACTGCCGTCTGCCTCCTGTGAGCTAAAGTTATGGCGGCTTCAGGCGTGCGACGAACGCTCGATAAGATATGTCTATTGTCCTATACGCTATGCTCCATTTCATCAGCGCCAAAAGTGCTCCGTCACGGCCCTCGATCGTCTTTGCACGTTTGCCATCGCCGACGAGACCAATCACGCACACTGAACGCCGCTGTGATTCACGCTGCGCTTTCTTCTTTATACGTGATTGGTATAACCGGTAAAATCAAGCCCATAAATATAACAAAGAAACAAGCGCCATGACGATGCATTTATTAGCTCCATGATCCCTATAGGATCGCCGCGTTGACTGCGCTCACACATTAAGGGAAACGAGCATAGAATAATCAAGACCCACGAACGAGCACCCCTGTCCAAACGGCGTCTTCGCGCCATTTCACTGTGATGACGTCACAACTCTAGGTGGTAATTAAATCAGAGCTCTCTCCCCCCCCCCCCCCCCTCCAAAAAAAAAAAAAAAATCTGTTTGTACGCATTGACTATTAAGATTTGTTCGCTAGGCTGTGAAACGCTTTCAAAGCATACGCATTTTTTTTTTTTTTGCGGGATGTTAGGCGCATGCGTGCGTCCACGCTTAGTTACAACTTACAAGGCAGTTGTATCGACCTGGTGACAAGCGTCGGATACGTGCATACACAGGTTCACATTAATATATGTGGCTCGCGTTTGTGTTCATTTTTGTCACACGTGTAGGAACTCGTACGGCACGTTCTCTGCAGGGTTTCGAGCGAGTGCGTAATGTATCGTTTTGACGGCTATACAAGCTGGGATACGAATTTCTTAGTTTATTGATTCGCTTACAAGCGCATTTGCAGCGTCCGTTAGGCGGGAACACGGAAGGCACTGGAAGTGACTGCGAATGCGCCGAGTCGATACGCCCAAGAAAGGAAATGCACGTGAAGACCCGTTTCAATCTCTTGCTGAACGGACGAAAAAGGCGAGTGCAGGGTTCTAATTTCGGAGGAGTAAGCTATGGATTTTTAAATAAGCAGGGGACATGAGCTGCCCTTTCTTTCTAAATAACCTCGCAATAAGAAAGCATATGCGGGCATTTGATGATCAGCTGAATAAATGCAGACTCACCTCATTATCGCCCCACCACCAATCAGGTAGACGTGTGAGACGTTAAGGTCACCGCCTAAACAATCACCAAGCGAGAAAATATGAAGCCACGCACTTTACAGTGGTGAATTGGTTGGTAGGAAATATCAAAATTTCGAGTTTTTAAAACCTTTTTTGCGATAATTTTGTTGGAAGGAAATTTCTTTGTGGTGTTTTTGTATTGTTCCAAATCGTTTCTTTTCATAAAAGTACTTCCTTTTTTTTTTTTTTGGTCTAGGCAGCATTTAACGCGTATTTCTTTTGTAATTCTAACTCTAGAGCGGGCAACAATATTTCCGGGTAATAAGACACGCCACTTTCGAAGGCAGCGTATCGACCGAAAACAAAAGCGGAAACAGTCGGTGCGTTTAATGTGGGTAATGGAGCGTCGTACGCGAGCTCTGTATAAGATGTCGCGCGTAATGCGATCCACCCGCAGGCTTTCCAGTCTCAAGGAGCGCGCCTAATGGATGCGCCGTCTTCAGCCGAGGGAAACTAGGTCTCGTTCAGCTTCCCCCAACTTGGAAGGCCTCTTGGGCCTCCCTCGCTCTCAGAGTGCCTCGGCGACACGCGCGTGGCGGGAATTCACGCGCTCCTCCAGCGCACTTGGAAGAGCCGTTAGTGTCCGAGAAAGACACCGGGACTTCAGCTCTTGACAGGAACACAGTCAGTAACACCTAGAGTACAAGGGCTGCGCCTTTCATGCCTAAACGCCGTCACTAGTGGATCCTCGCAGCGCCATCTATAGGTGGCGTCGGCATCGCCGCCAGCGCCGCTCTTATCAAGGAGCGAGATGCTGCCACGCGACAACACCAAGACGGACGGGTATGCCGCCTTGCGGTGACAATCATCAAGTTTCAGCGTGTTTTCCGCTAGGGGGTGGGTCTGGGATCCACTAGCAACGACGTCATAAGTAGGCCTTGGTTTTGAGGTGGTGGTGCCCCACGTGTGGACTTCAGGGTTCTGGCATTCGTGCAGCCGGGCAGAGACTCGGCCGTGCAACCTAGCCACGGCAATCTCTGCGCTGAATCACGAAGTTTTGTCTGAAATCCCCGAAAACGGCTTTCGCGTCCTCCATAAGGGTTAAAACCAGAGCCGTATATAAAGAGAGTTTGGCTGTTCATCGGGAAGTATAAGAGGCAAATAAGGAGGCGCCATTAACCGAATGCGGACTGGGCGTGTTTTAGGGCGCCTTCACAAACCTGAATGTGGCCAACCAGAAGCCGCAAATATTACCCTGGCGGTGGTTGCGAGAAACGAAATTAACAAGCTCGTCGAAGTAACTCTCGGTGACTGAAAATAGGGTGCACGTGATGTTTCGATCACGCGGTCATCCTAAACCATGGTGGAAGAATGCGACTAGCGGAACGATCGGCATAATCCGCACGCCAGGCGCCAAAGGCCGCGAATGTGCCGTCCGGGCGGTCACACTCTATCGGAGCAGAACAGAGCTGAGCGGCGCACTCGTTTCTCACATCTTCCTGCATGATCATAATCCAAACACCACGTGCGCACTATTTTCAATCATGAAGGGTTACTACGTTCAACTCTTACGCGCTCATTAAAACCATGTACATATGATTAAAACTGTTTCTCGCTTCCACCATTAGGGGATTTTTTTTCCGGCTTCTGGTTGGTCAAGAGAGCACGTCAAGCCCGCTTTCTGCGTCTGGTGCACAACCTAGTTCTGCCCGCGCCTCACATTGACCAAACTCTCTTTATACACGGCTCTGGTTAAAGCCGCTGATATCTATGACTATTTGCTGGATCGTGCTTTCCCATTCCCCGAATGCGGCCACGGTCGGCCACATTTTTGGTAGAGTTATAATATCTCTAGCCACACCATAGCAGTGTGGTGGCGCAATCAACCGCCCGTTAGACAGAGTACACGTTCTCCACCCACATCTGAAGGATCGCGATGCGACTTTGTGGAAATCTTGGGAACAAATAAATATTTTTCCCCAAACGTATCCCTGCGCGAGGATATTTACAAAACACTGAATACTTACCGATGATGAGTTCTTGTCATTACGTGATCTCGGCGATTTGATCAGCACGCCGCACAACATGGCGGCATAGTCGACCTCCTTCTGTCGCGACCAGTTTAAAGAATCTGCTTCAGCGACTTCAATCAAGCACGAAACATCATCCACAGTACAGTGTACTAGACGCTCGGCTATTTTTATGGTAGTCTGCCGGCACAGCGCTGTCCGCCATATTACTACGATGGCTAGAGATAATATAACTTTACCGAAAAGATGGCCGACCGTGGCCACATTCCTGTGCATAGGCAGGGCTGGGAATACGCGATCCAGCAAACATTCATAGAAATCAGTGGTTAAAACGATCAAAACAGTCTTCGAGAGAGATTGTGATGCGCGCGGTGGTCGTGCGGCTTGGAATGGACAAGCGCCACGCACGTTCTGTTGTGCGCGTGCGAGGGCGAAGACAACGAGAGATAGAGAGAGAGAATCCGCTCGATGTTGTTTGGAACGCGAGACCACGCTGGAGGCGCACGCAGGGTGCGGAAGTGGAAGCCTTCGGATGACAGACCCGAGCTCTCCGGACTTCCCCCTGACCTGGGCTGGCTGGCTAGAAACAGCGTCTCAGGTCAGACTGGAGGAAAGAAAGCACCGCCAAAGCCAGCGCACGAACTGAGCTGGGCCCATAGCCTCCTCCCTTTTACTCACAAAGCCTGGCAGTTCGGCGACGGAGCCATAGAGTGCCCGGTCGCAGATTTGGAGGGCGAGGAGCTGGTAGCACAGAGCATCAAAGAGCCATTTCTCGGGGAAGCTGGACGTCAGTGCACAGCTTTTGCAGCGGCGAGGACCCGAAACACGGTTTCCGGTCTTCGCGTCTCGCCGCAGCGGGGCGCCAGTCACGTGGCTCTCCTTTCATCCGCTGTCTGCGGCTCCCCCTTTTTCATCTCGGCGGCCGCTTCTCTTGACGATCTGCCAGGCTTTGTCAGTATCACCGTGGTCAGTATATAGGAGGCTATGGCTGGACTCAAGCTGCGTCTCAAGACGCTCGCTCGCCCCAGCCTCTGCAGTGCTTCATTTCACCCAGTCTCAGCTAATACGCTGTTTCTAGCAAGCCGACCCTGGCCTTCGGCCTTAATCAGTCCCAAGCCTCCGCGTTATGCCGGAGTATGTGTGTTCCCCAAGTAAGGTAATAAAATAATAAAAAATAAGTCAATTTATTTTTATTTTAAAATCAGAATAATTTTATTTAAATAATTGTAGCTAGAGGATAGTGACTCTTTATCACTACGTGTATTGCTACACATTGAAAATCGACTCATCAGTCCGTCCAATCACTGATAACAAATAAAGTGGTAAAAAATTACTGTAAATAGAATCTTTCATTAACAACTTTTTATTATTACCGCCATAATAAAGTAAGAAAAAAAAATTTCCAAGTAGCTAGAAAGCTTCATTTACTTTTTCCACGTTCTGATTTGCTTGCAATAGGTTGTTACCTAACTGACGAAAGATTTGGAAGGTAGAAATAAAAAATAAATCTCATTGCTCCGATTTGCTCAGAGGAGCACTCAGAGGAGCTCAGAGGAGCACTCGCTCAGAGGGCTGTTTTCTTGTGCACCATTTTGATATCAATCTCTCCTGCTTGATGATTCTTTGAATTCGGTACGAAACAAATGCATGTAGAAAGAATCGAAATAACATACACTTTGGAAGAAGAAACACAAAAAAAAAAACTTGGCGATTTTTTTGCAAGAAAGGTTTCATTTCAATCATCGTAGTAAAACTGGTCTGATTCAAATCACAATTCAAATCATGATATAAATTATCCTAATTTTGATTCTCCCCCCTGTTCCCGGGGCACCTGTCAAGGCACGGCCTTCCCCTCAACACGACACCCCGAACGGTCGGCGTCTACACCGTACTGCACTCGCAACCGGCTTGAACCGCGCCCCGCAGCGCGTCAGCAACTCCAACGCTCAAGCACCCAAGACATCCAGCGCGCAGGAAGACTAGTACCGGTGCCTTCGTAAGCTATAGCGTTCCTTCTTATTATTGTAATTCCTTTCGCGATTCAGTGCGTCTGCGCAGACTTCGCACATGTTCGAACGTTTACGGTGTGTTACTTATCCAGTGCCTGTTGTTTTATTGTGCTTATTATTGTCTCGACTCAATGTTCGGTCGTGCATGTGTCAAACGGCCTATTCGTCATTCATTACGAGAATCCCATCCCCGAATGTATTCCATTCGCAACCTGGAACCCCTAAATTATTACGGAGATAAATCAGGCCGACCGAGCTTCTCGATACCGACTCTAATGTTAAGCGAGTTGCAGTTTTGAAAATAATCTATCGACATTGGCGCCCGCCAACCACTAGACACAAAACGGCGGCGCCTACAATATTGTTGCGGGATGGAGTGCCGACACGTTCTTGTTTGGTGGCTCTAGCTGTTCCTGTAGGTTTAGTTCTCACCATGGCCGCATGCGACGTAAAGGTCGGATCTCCTCCAGGTGGCGCGAGCCGCCGCCAGATTAAGACTATTCAGCCGTAGGCACGTAACAACGGTATCCACCCAACCATCCGTCCACCCATCTATTCACTCATCCTCCCCAAATAGATAGTTGAAGGCAACGGCCGGTGTGGCCGTTGCCTTCGACCGGGACACACAAAAATACCGGGACACAAACCGGGACACATGAAAATACAATTTTTAGTTAACGAATATCCCACACGTGACATTCACGAAGTAACGGAGAACACAGCAGAGGGATCTCGCATTCCAGGAGCCTCGAGGCGGTCAGCAGGAGAGGGACGAGGGGCGCCTTCTCAGCAGCTCCTCTTGAACAAGGCCATACAGCTGGAGTTCTGACGTCACCCACAAGAGGCCAACGCGGGCGACGAATTGGACACGAGTGGGGCATCAGCATTCGGCTGAGAGTCGTGTTTTCGCTTACCGTAGACAACACTGTAGACACTTTCGGCAAACACTGTTTGAGGCGTGTTTTTCTTCTTTTGTTTTTGTTTGACGGCCCTGTCATAGTGGCCCTACAAAAACTCTCTGCGTACATGTTGCAAGCATGTACAAAGCGAATTCGCTTAATTCGCATATAAAGTAAACCCGCTTAATTCGAACCTGCTTGATATATTTCTTTCATCGCGTCTGCAGAGAAAGTCAGCCTCCTTTGTATGACGTGTAAGCAGTGGGACTGCGGCTTTACCAAACACGACCCCAAACCGAACACTGAGGCAGTGCACGTTTACAGTCTCTGTTTCGCTCCCTTCGGGCCTTCGGCAGGTGACGTAGAAGGCCTCGATGTCTAGGAGGCCTTCTGAAGGAGGGCACACCGTTGGGGACGGGCTGGCTGGACGGGTCGAGGGTGAGAAGTTTGCTCGGGGTGCCAACGATGGGAAGTCCGAGCAGTCTGTTACTGGGCTAGGTGGCGCGAGCTTCCGCCCGTTATCAAGGGTACAGCCGTTAACATCCATCCATCCATCCGTCGAGTGCCGCCGCCGAGCGACGGACGTTCGGTCACCCACCGCTCCGTGTCGCTTCCGTCGACGACGCTGCTTTCTGCTCCGACGAGTCACGCGGCACTCTGTCCAATCGCGGAGGGCGTCCGTCGTCACGTGAGCGTTCCGTTGTGTCCTTCGGGAGACCTGAGTGGCGGGTCAAATAGGCACCCCGGATTAGATAACGATTAGAATTATCTATTCTGAGGGCGCAGGCTGGATTCTAGTGCTACTTCAACGTTCAACTGGGAGCCGTGTGCCAGCTCAACGCTGACGCACACTCTAAAAAAGTCTGGAGCGTTTACTTTCCTGCAAAGCAGGTGGTAGAGCCAATCGCTGTGCTGCACGGAGGAAGCACAGCGAATGACGAGGCTTGTAATATAAACACAAATTAAAAAAAACAAAACACAGAAGGACCCATTGGTGGATTCTTAGAGAATGCGTTAGCATGACTTTTGAGAAACGCCACATACGTCTCCCTTTGGGAAACGCTAACACTGACGCCTCCACTTTTCTGTTTTGGCTTTCTCTTTTGATTCCTCTATATTTTGCTGCTTCTTTTTAGATTCGTTACGGGGTCAGTGTTAGCGTTTCCCAAGGGTCATGCTAAAGAATTCTTCAAGAATCCGCCGATGGATCTTCCTTTAATTTTTTTCATACATTTTCTGTTTTGCCCGTAAAAGTACATCGACCCCCTTGGATACAGTCATCCGTGGAAAAAACCTCATCCATACGACTCATGGAAGGAACCGCACCTGCATCACTAGTGGGGGGGACCGCATCCATCGTTTTAATTACACACACCCATCATACCCACGCACCGCCACTACGGAAACCCAGAGCGAAGAATAACCGGTGACGGCAGAGGAGGCAACTGAGCACGGCCGCATTCAACCGCGACGCAGCGCGTCCTCTTTGGCCTCGCACTTGCTGTGAGCGCGACTTCGACGAGAACGAAAGCGCACGTTTCGAGGGAACCCGGCGTTGTCTGTCAGTTTGTCAGCGCCAGGGAGAGAGGGAGAGGTTGACACGTGCTCACGTCAGCGCTTCGGACCAATGGGAACGTCGCACGCGTCACCCTCTCCCCTTCCTTCTCCCTCTTTCCCCGGCGCTGACAAACGAAAGACACCGCCGAGTTTTCGTCAAAACAAACGTTCTAATGGTAACGCATAAAAAAAAAAAAAGTTTGCGCCCTGACTATACAGCACGTTGAAACGCCATGCTCAGGTCGCATCGAATACTTTTTTTTTTTTTTTTTTAGGTCTACAGATATCAGCCTTGTCACTGACCGAGCTTCCTCCGTGGAGCGCAGCGATTGGCTGTTTCGAATGCTTTGCGGGAAAGTAGACGCTTCAGGTTTCTTAGATTGCAGGAAAAAAGTTTCACATGAAGTCCGGCAGCAGCTGCGTACGCTACGACCGACTAACCACTCGCGCACAGAAATAAAGCGCACAATAGTGGGACATTCGATGTGCACGATTGGTTTAGGCAGGGATAGCAGACGTAAGAAAGACGACGAACGCATTGACGACACACGTTTGGCGCTGCCTGCTTGAATCCATCGGATCATATGCCGTCGGCTGTGGTCTTATACTTAAGCCGGAGTCTCACTGGTCACACATCATACAAGAGACACGGAGTTTCTCCGCGGACATGATGGAAGATTTATCTGCAGACACCCCTCATGCTGCTTTGTCTGCTTCATACGTAAGTGCGCTTAGAACATGTCTGAGGACATTTTTTAAAACGTGAATGTTTTGTGTCGCAGAAAGGTCGGCGTCGCCGTCGGTGGCATTGTGACGGGAAAATCCTGATTGGTCGATAGGGTCATGACGTCACACAAGATGACATCGCGCGGGAATTTTAAAACAACCCATGACGCTCACGTGAAACGTGACGTCACGCGTGGAAACGAAAGGGATTAAAACGTGACATGTAATGCGCATGAAAGGTCACCGCATGTCTCAAATGATCTCACTTCTTGACGTAATTCATTTGCCTTAAAAAAAAAATTGAAGCGTTTTAGGCGGGATTCGAATCCACGACCCTTCGGTTGCGAGTCAGACACGCTACTGACTAAGCCACGCAAGGCACGCTTGCACGCTTGAACGGCGAACGAGAAAGTGATAACGTTATCGTGTTCCACCCTTAAAGGCGAAGCTTAAGCGTCCTCCAAGTATTTGTATGACCAATGGGGCAAGGACGAAGGACGCGTCAGACAGTGTCTGCTGGCTGTCTCTCGCAGGGTGTATCAGCGGTGTGACAACTGGTTTAGGGTGAAACGGAGGGGGGTAAAGTCAGGTGCTCCCCACCCACCCGACGTCCGGCCGTCCCGGGGGTCAGACGTGCGAGTTCCGGACGTGCGCGTCGGTCGAGTCCGTGCTCCGGAGCAGCGTGCCGCGGCGGTGCTGCCGGAGCTGGAGCCGTGTCGAGGAGCGCTGCTGCTGCTGCAGGGACTCGGTCATCGTGCTGCACTCCGAGGGTCGGCTCACAGTCTGCTCGCGCCACGAGCGCCGGGGTGTCGACGGCCACCAGCCGCACAGGCGCTCGGCCAGGCAGTTGCAGAGCCCCACGGACCTGGAAAGGGGAGATCGCGCCGCTCACAGCTATACGGCCAGCAAGTGCTCCAAAACACACGTCTTTGACACATCGGGAAGGAAAGAAGGGGCACGTCAATCGCACGACAACGTGTCACGCTAGCACGCGGGGACGCCAGGACGCACGCGTCTTTGCGGCGACTCTCGCCAAGTCTGTTTGCCGCTCAGTGATCGTCGGGGACCCGCTGAAGATGACGTTATAATCAGGCCTTCTCGATCCGTGCTCAACGCGAATGAACGAGCCCCCCAGCTAAGGAAAGCTCTTGCGAACAATTTTCAAAAGGTCCGTAATGTTTCTGCGGGTTCCAAGGCGCCCGCGTGGAACGGGACTCGTCCGACTCGCTCGCACACATCACGTAACGGGCCGTTCAGACACTTGCAACCGAGTACGACCGAGAGAGACCAGACTAATTTTTAAGGCTCTTGTGACATCTTAGGAACGGATGCGCTGCTGCGGAGCTGGTCCTAAGAAGTCGCAAGAGGCTTAAAACCTGCCTTGTCTCTGTCCGTCCTACTCTGTTGCAAGTGTGTCAACGGCGCTTAAAGGCCCGTTCACACTCTTGCGACCGAGTAAGACCGAGAGAGACCAAACCGGTTTTTAAGCTTCTTGCGATCTCTTAGGACCAGCTCCGCTGCAGCGCATCCGGTCCCAAGAAGTCGCAAAAGGTTTAAAAACCGGTCTGGTCTCTCTCGGTCGCAAGAGTGTGAACGGCACACTTGCGGCCTCTGAGAACCGGGTGCCTTTGAACCTCTTAATGCCAGTTCACACTCTTGTAGCCGAGTACGCCCGATAGAGACGACACCTGTTGAAAGTTGAAATCTCTTAAAATTTCTTGGGACGAGAGAGCACACGGCACGCTGGCGCCATCTATGCGGTGACCTTGGAACTGCATTTCACAAAGAGCGAAGGTTTTGCGGGATTTCCGAGGTCAAATGTGCGTAATACCTATGAGAAAGGCTCGCTTATAGCGTTGACAAAAGTTTTTCGAGCCAAGAAAGAAAGGATAACGCGCGAGAGAAATAGAAAATATGCCGGACCGCCAAGTTTACATTGCTACCCAATAGATGGAGCCAGTGTGTCGTCTTGTAAGATATATTAAAGCCCCGTTCCCACACTTGCGGCCTCTTAGAACACGGTGCCTGGAACATCTTAATAACCCTTATAACAACTGGGCACACTAGTGCCATCTGTTGGGTAGCAGTGTAAACTTGGCGGTCCGGCACACTTTCTATTTCTCTCGCGCACTAACCGTTCTTCCTTGGCTCTAAAAACTTTTGTGAACGTTATAAACGGGCCTTTTTCATAGGTATCACGCACATTTGACATCGAAAATCCCGCAAAACCTTCCCTCTTGTGAAATGCAGTTCCAGGGTTACCGCATAGATGGCGCTAGTGTGCCAGTGTGTTCTCTCGTCCTAAGCAATTTTAAAGGGCAACTCCGCTTCTTTTCCAGTAGTGCAAAACTATACAGTTCTCTTTGTTATCATCTACAAAACCCCCATGGCAAATATTACGACGGAATTCCGCCTAGAAGTTCATTAAAATCGCTGTCAAAGTTTGACAAGCACGAATCCGCTGGTTTCGGATGAGACGTGCGGGCCAGACAACACTGCCCGGCTGCATTTCCGCTTCCTCCAAATTTCTTCTCCCGGCACGTCCGCGACGTCATCAAGCATGTACAGCTTCTTCTTCTTTTTTTTTTTTTTCAATTTTGTTTTTTATCCCGGGGAGAGCACGGGTGGCGCCAGCGCCGTGAAAGACGTGAGTGTACTGATAAGCCGATCGCCTCGTTGAGCGCGGCTTGTGTTACATGGCATACTTTTGAACACCAATTAAAAGGAGGAGAGGGAAGCTGCTTTTGTAAGAATTTTGAGTGACAGGTTAATCTTCTATAATCTTCTGGGAGGAGAATAGCGACGCCTGTGCTAATCCAGGAGGCGCAAAGGAGGATCCTGATAAGAGGGGAGCTCCTTCTTCCCCTTGTATATCACGTGGGTGTACATGCTTAGTGATGCCGAATATACAATGTTGTCCGGCTTTGCCACCGTTTCGGTTTCAGTTTGTGATCATGGCTAGAGTAAAATTACACGAAAAATATTTTATTTTTCGCGAAACAAAAGATTGGGGATTGTTTTTGAGTGCTTCAAAAAGCAAAATCGGCCACTATCTCAAAATTTTTGAAATTAAGCGGAGTTGCCCTTTAAGAGGTTTCAACTGGTCTCATCTCTCTCGGTCGTACTCGGTTGCAAGCGTGCGAACGGGCCATGCGAGACGACGAAGCTCTTCTTGGAACAGTAGCGCGGGCCGGCGCGGACAGCTTGCCTGAGATTCCTGCAGAGGTTTGTGGAGAAGAGGCAGTAGATGACCGGGTTGGCGACGCTGTTGAGCGGCGCCAGGCTCTGTACGAAGGTGGACACAGCAATGGCCGTCTGCGTCTGCGACGTGTAGCCGTACACCTGGAGCAGGTCGTACACGAAGTACGGGCTCCAGCACAGGATGAACACTGCGCAAAACGGGCGGGGACTCGCCGGTGAGGAACGGATTCACGCTGGCACGTCACGTGGCCACTGTCCGTCACGTATCGCCCGTCATGTTTGGGATGTATCGTTGGCTCGATACATCTCGCACTTTGGTAGAATACTTTGCAATAGTCATGTTTATTAAGGACTGTATAAGTGTGTATTTCTTGCACGAATGTGTCACGAAATGTTTTTTGTATGTAAATTTATGTGTATATTTCTTATTATTACTGCGTATATTTGTTTGCTGCTTTGTGTACGTTTTCAGATTTATCACTTTCTTGCAATAATCCCCTCTGGGCGCTGCAGGGTAAATTAATAATTATTCATTTGATCCTCGAATTATTGAAAAACGAATGATGTAATTAATGCACTAATAAAGTAAAAAAGACGAAGAAGATATTTGGGTGTAGTAAAAAACCAAGCCCGTGGCACAAAGGCAGACAAAGTGGGTAGGAAATGGACCCACCGAAGACGATGATGAGCGTCATTTTGATGGTCTTAATCTTGGCTTTGGGGATGACACCGCGAGAACTAGTCCTCTTGGTGTCCGAGTCAGGTTCGCCCGTCTTGTGGTTGTTGGACCCTGCGTTCACGTCGCCGTCAGCCATCCGAGTGGACAATATATCAGTAACGGTCGTCCCTTTTGTCCGTGAGGCACGATGGGGCTAATTTTTGCCACCTAAGTCTTCATTCGTTGTAAATTTGCGGGTGTATTACACACTGAGATATTTGTATCGCTTATCTTCCTTTGTTTTAGAGCAGTGAGGATATGCAGCTTATTGAACAAAATAAAAATGTCAATCGCCCCCCCCCCCCGCCAAAAAATAAATAAAAATAAAGTGTATACGAGAGAAACAAAAGAACGAAATAACATATTGCATTTTGTAAAATGATTTGTCGTTCATTTCCAGCTCCACTTATTTACTCGCGAGATTGTATTTCCCGAGCTGCCATGTATAGGCAGTCGTTCAAATAGTGTAGGAGATGAAGGGGGAAAAAATAAAACATTCAAATATCCGAAGCTAGACCATATCAATCAATCAATCAATCAATCTTTATTTTTTGCCTTTTAGCCAACGGTGCCCCATACAAAAAGCTGCCAAAGGCAGCTTGACCGGGTCTGGGGACCGTTTGGAGATTGGCAGCAGGACTAACTTTCAAAAAAAAAAAATAAAACACACTGAAATATTTTTATACAAAATACCAAAATCAAAATACCAATATTTACCAAAAATACTAAGGTCGCATACAAGCCCACAAACCAGAAAAATATACGCACAGCTTCTGTTCATAATATCTACAAAATATAACACTTTTTAAAAGAGACATGCGGTTAGCAAGAAGCGATATATCAACAACAAAAAAAAAAGCGTACGCAGCCATTTTTCACATTACACAGAAAAAACTTTTTAACAAGAATAGATATAAAACACCATAAAATCATTTCACATTTATTTAAACACAATGTCCGACAGGACTATAAGAAGTACATCAATAATAATTTCCTTCCCATGTTATATATATCAATATTGTTGGTAAGTAAATGGCTAAGTGATGAAGGTAGACGATAAGCGATTGACTGATAAGTATAATTAGTACGAGCTCGAGGTATGATCCATCTTTCCGAGAGGCGCGTGTTGATGCGATGAGGATGTTCGGAGAGGTTCGCCATTTCACATAAAAACAAAATATGGTCAGGAGTTCAAAAGCGGAAACTATGCAGCAGTCTATAGTCGTACATCTTTTCAATGGTAATTACTTTATATTGGGCAAAAAGGGGCTTTGTATGAGCCATGTAGTGTTCATTGGCAATGTAACGGAGCATTTTCTTTTGAAGTAACGTAAGCTTTTTAATATTTATTTGAGTAGTCTTCCCCCAAATAAGATGACAGTAATTGATGTAGGACTGAAATTGTGAATAGTAAATTTGTAGTTTAACATTAACTGGAAAAACAGAGCGACAGTGTGACATGATTCCAACCACTTTGGACAGATTCTTGACGAGATAATCGACATGGTCATTCCACAAAAGATGCTCAGAAAAAAATTATTCCGAGCGTTTTATGACTTTTTACTAACTCAATTGGTGCAGAACCAATTGTAATGTTGTTGTTAATGGCTACAGCTTTGTTCTTCGGTCGAAAAAAAAAATAGCCTTTGTTTTCTGGATGTTGATCTTAAGGCCATTGCTGTTGGACCAGATAAAAAACCGGCTAAGGACATTGTTTACGTCGGCTATTAATTTTTCAACATTCGTTTCAGCAAGAAATAGGCTCGTGTCGTCAGCATATATTATATATTTTATTTGTTTATTGGTGTTGACGATGTCATTAATATATATGTTACATAACATAGGCCCAAGAATACTGCCCTGGGGGACACCACATCGCACTTTAAGAAAAGGTGATGTATGACCGTCGATCACAACACATTGGGCACGTTGCTCAAGATAAGAGTAAAAAAGAGATAGGGTTACGCCACGGACACCGTAGCAGTATAGCTTATCTAATATAATTTTATGGTTGATGAAATCGAATGCCTTACTAAAATCTATGGATATGCCTAGGGTAAATAATCGCTTTTCTATATTTTTCAAAATAATTTCCTTTTGTTGAAGTAATGCAGATTCTGTAGACTTTCCTTTACGGAAACCAAATTGACAATCCGTTAACACAGAATGCTTATTAAAGAAAAAGTTTAGGCGTTTTAAAATAATCGTTTCAAGTCCTTTGGAAAATACTGGAAGTATAGAGATAGGTCTGTAGTTCGTTAGGAGATTTCTGTCTCCTCCTTTAAATATAACAGATACTTTAGCTAATTTCATTTTACGGGGAAATGTTCCTGATGACAAGGCAAGGTTCAAAATGTGCACCAAGCAAGGTGCGATGTTATTAAGAACAAATTTCACAGGCCTAACTTGTAAGTCATCTGTATCGCAGCTTCTACTGTTGCTGAGACCCGCAATCGCGTTATATACTTCGTGTTCATCAGTCGGCGTTAGAAAAAGTGTCTCGTGTAATGTGCGTTCAATAAAGTTTGAAGCATTGACATTTTGTGGTGGTGGATTTAAATTTACAAAAGCTGTGTTAAACTGTTCTGCTAACAACGTTCCCGACGGTTTTAGTCGCACGCGTGGCCAAAGTCACCGTAAGCTCATTAAAGAACATGTGGCTTAACTATGTTCACGCGTCTTTCTTCGCGATTGGTTCTTCGGTGTTCTCGTCTGTAAATGCCGCAATTTTATTGGCTGCCGAGCGAGGAGCTTGCCACACCCTGCAAGCTGTCCGTGACCCCATCTGAGAGCTCGCTATTCGACAAGGGCGTGCGGCCCACCTGTCTTGGCGGACGGCAGCTTCGGGTAGGAGAGTATCTTGCTCTTGGTCCAGATGGTGTAGACGATGACGGAGTAGCAGGCGGTGATGACTAGGGCCGGCACGAAGAAGAGCGAGCAGGCGACCAGGGTCATGTACAGCTGCCACTGCCACAGCTCCAGCTCGATCCAGCACTGGAGCCGGCCCCGGACCAGGGCTTCGCGGCTCAGGAACACCGCGGGCACCGACATGGCAGACGAGGCGCCCCACGCCAGGCCCACCAGGCACCGGGCACGCTTCCCTGCCGTAGTCCGGAAGGGACGTTTCTTTTGTGATTTCGATCGGCATCCACGTTACTTCCCAATGGGCAATTTTCAAAAGTCCACCGAGCAACACTGGCAATCATCACTGAATAAATGTTGGTCTTTTTAGACCTAGGCTAGGTGGTGCAAGCTACCGCCTGTTACAAAGGGTATAGCCATTAACGTCCATCTATCCGTCCATCCATGAACAAGAAGTGCACAATTGGATCCGAATCCTCGCTGAGCGCTGACGCAAACCTCCTGTCCAGTGATCCGCATTGGCGCGGACTTCTTATGTGGAATTAATCTTAACAAAACACCCCAATCTCAGAAATGTGTCCCTTTGTCCGTCCACTCCCCCGCTAAATTTAGCGGAGAAATTGAAGTCACGTGACGTCAGGGTATCACGTGACACAAAGCCGTGACGCCATATTGTCACGTCACGTGACCACCAGGCGTGACGTCAGGTCACATTGGACACCATAACCTAGCACCGAGACGTCAATTTCCCCGCCAAGTTTAGCGGGCAAATTAACGTCACGTAACCTGAAGTAATGTGACGTTAGGTCTCGTGATGACGTCATGTGACTTTGGGCCAGGTGATGTGACGTCACAGTGTCGAGTCGTGATGTAACGCGATATCATTGCGTCACGTGTGGTGACTTCAATCACGCCGCAAAACTTAGTGGGGAACTTAATGAAGAATATAAATGTTTCGTTTTCCCTCCGTCGAAACGAATGTCTAATGCCTTTTAAATAAATTTAGACGATCCCTCCTTAATTACTGCATTATTTTTATAATAGGACTTTGAGGATATCGGTATCTGTCTGGTATTTGTTCCTTATTGGGAACGAAATGTCACCGACAGGAATTAACTCAGCGTCTCAGACGGCGTCGTAGGCACACAGAGCAACACCGTCAGCACGAACATGTAATTGCCTGGTTTTGTTTTTGTTTTTATGTTTGATTTGAAAGGCCGTACGACAAGGATGGTAGATAGTGTTTATTGAGGCTTTCAACTTGAGAGGTAAACGTTTTGTATTCGTCTATGCAAAGAATGCGAAAAAGCGTGGATGTAGAGTTTACGCAAAGGGTGCGGCACACTGGCAACCTCACGCGGACACTGCTTGTCAGCAACGCAGAACGGGCACTTCGTCACGGTTTGACATCACCCAAGGCAGTGTAGAGGTAGGGGAACCCTCATGGATATACTCTTGATACTCTTGAGTTACGCGAGTAAATTACGAAATTCATTCACTCACGCCGGATTTGGCGGTGTGCAACATCTATCCGAGTAGCGTGCCTGTTAATCATTCACGTCACCATAAATCCTAAGATACCCCCAACAAATGCTCTAGTGCCCCTCATTAAAGGGAAGATGGGGCACTTCTACATTTGAGAAAAAAACACTTGAATTGCGTTCATTTGGCCTTTAGATTAACAGATATCAAAATTGTATTTCAAGGCGACGCGCCGGAGAGCCATACGAGCAATTTCAAAATAGGACTGAAGCCCCGCCCCCCTAGCCTTGGGCAGCCAAAAGAGCCGTCGATGACGTCACGGACAGCGACTGTCTTTCGCGTTTTTCTCGCGTTTAAGAATACTTACGCAGCAAATGGTTTGGGTATTCGGGTTCACGGGGTAAAAATACACTAGAATTCACTTCTAACTCATTTTTTCCAAGAAGCTCCGTAGCTTCCCTTTAAAGGGCTCTGTAGAAGGCATTCGGTACAAATTCCTACACAGAATCGACGAACCAACGTATGCAAACTTGGAAACAGCGCAAAAAAGACAAGATACAAGAACGAGAAGTGAACGAACACAACGCTGTGTTGGGCTAGTTGGTTCATAATGCAAACTTGGGAACAGCGCTTCTTGTTCTTGTCCCTCGTCTTTTTTGAGTTATGAACCAACTAGCCCAACTTCACGCCTTGTTGCAACCAACGCATGCCAATGGGCACGAGCAGAATTGAGATCATGACGTGATTCGCCGATTTTCTAAAGGAGTTCGTTCCGAAGGTCTTTTAGATGCCCGAGAAGCAGGGGTGCTCTACTAATGGAGAAAACAAAAATGCTAAACAGTAGCTCCTGCTAATTTAGTTAAAGTTAGAGCTAGTAAGCACAAACACAGCCAGAAAGCGTCTACTCACAGCTTCCCGAGAAGTTCATGGGGTTGGTGATAGCATCGTAACGGTCAATGCTCAGGGCCACGAGCACGTACGTGGACGAGTACGTCACCAGGATCTGTGCAAACACACAATTTTGTTCTTCACTGCTTGCAGGGGCCTCTGCGTACGGGGGGACAAACCATCAAACTGCAGGTTAACTGCCACAAATGAGAAAAGAGCGGTAAAACACTTCTCGGTTCATTTCATATAGTATTGCAATGAGAGAGCTTCGAAAATTGGTGGCGTCCTGTAAGGTCACGTTATCATCCGGGAGTGAATTCCGCTCGGAAACTGAGAGCTGTAATAGAGAAAATTTAAAGACGTTAAATTTAGGGGTAGTGAGCAGAAGTTCGTTGCAAAAAGCAGTTTCGATATCGGGCTTGTCAAGCCGCATGGTTGGCCAAGTCACTCGCGCATGAATGGCGGACGCTGGCGGGTGTTCTTTTGTTCACTCGCTTCTTTTCACTAACATTAAAGTGTGTTTTATTGAAAAAAAGTAATAGAGTTCGTTTCCTAAGTCCCACAGAGTTTGCATGAGTTGTCCGCCATTTTGGGGCTATGACTCACATGAATTCTACGTGATATCTCTGGAATTATGAAGAAAAAAAAGTAACGTCATTTTGTGTTATCGCGAAAGCAGCTGGTTCTAGCGGGCAACAAGCTCCGCCCATTGGTCAACCTCTCTCAGTATAAACGACTCTGATGCGGACCACAGCCGTTTATATTGAGAAAGTTTGGCCTTCTTAAGAAGATTTTGTCTGCCTGGCAACCACAGCAGCGTAGTCTGACAACCGGGAGATGACTACATTCGTCCGCCATTTTGTGGCTGTGACTCATGGGAACCCTATGCGATTTCTCAGGAACAAACAAGACAAAGAAGTAACGCCATTTTGTATTATCGCGAAATCCGCGGGTTCTAGCGGGCAACAAGCTTCCCGACCATTGGCCTAAATCTCTCAATATAAAAGGCTCTGACCTGGAGCGTACAAGCGAGACACTCTGCGGCGACCTGCGAGAATACAAATAAAAATTTTCCTTTTTTTGTGCGGATATGCTTGTGCGTGTATAGTTGTGGAGGACAAAGCGAGTGGCTCTGTTTTGAAGTTCGCGGAATAAGGCACTTAATCGAGGACAAAGAGCTAAAAGCGTCTGAAAACCACAATGAAAACATCAAACAAAGGTTAAAGTACGAAAAAAAAAAGATAAAAAAAAATACCGAAAGTGGAGTTCGGATTTCGTTTGCTCACATTTCAGCGAGCAAAGCGTAATTTTTTCTGAAAATAGTAACGTGTTTTGTTCGAAGCCATCGCCGACAAAAACAGAGTTAAAAACAAAAAATCGCTTCTACACATGGCTGGCATTGACGTCACATAAGCTGCAATTGTGGTGGCCTTGCTCCCGAGCCGATAACACCTAGAAGACAAGGCCTGGCGCGTGACGTCATCATTAGTGGATTCCCGATCCTCTCCCAAGCGGGAAACACGCTGAAACTCGGACGAGAGCCTCCGCCAAGCGGCATATGCGTCCGTCTTGGCGTTGGCGGCGACGCTGACGCAAACTAAGCGACGCCGCGTGGAGCCACTTGTGATGACGTATATGAAAAAAAAAAAGCACAGACCTTGTGTTATAAATGGCATTTTGCTGGGTACGTTGTCGGCAAGAACAAATGGGAATGATGAACACCAGCATAAGGTGATAACGTCACGTGCAAGCCGTGCACAGTTTGTTTCACGTCACGTTCGAGCAAAGCCGGCGCTGTTTATAATACCGAGAGATGACTGTATACCTTGTGACACCAGGCGTAGAGCTCTAATCCCGTTAGGACATACCCGGCCCTAGCCTGCGACTTTTTCCCCCACACGTCACGAGTAGTGGACCCCAGCGGCACCGCCTATAGCTTGCGTCAGCGTCACCGACAACGCGTCTAGCGGCGTCACACAAGGAGTGCGACGCTAGCAGACGGCGACGCCCACACGGACGTGTCTGACGCTTTGCACCGTCTCCCGTCGAGCTTCAGCGCGTTTGCCACTCGTGGGTGGGGAAAGGGGGGAGGGATTCATTAACGATGACGTCATGAGACGGCCTCGTCTTGTAGCTGGTATTGCCCAAGCACATCGGGGTAGCCATCATCCCCGTTGAGTGGACCGCCCAGTGCCTTCATCGTATGAGGGCTATAAGCCAAAACTAATATGCTCGAGGAGGATGTTTGCGACCGCGTTATGTTAGGGCCCGAGAAACACTGGCGACAATGTGCGCCCAATTAGTCTGTAGTACTATAGCTTGTCTCACGTTTATTGACTCACCGGGTACGAGAAATCACTCGAATCGTAACACGACGGGGTTCCAATTTTGGTCATCGCTGAAGCGAGATCTAATTTGCCTCTCACGGTGTCAGCTGATATAGCGTTTGCAGAAGGTTCGTCTGCTAACGCGAGCAAAAAAACGCGATTTGTATTTGCAGACAAAACACCAACAACACCAACAATAACAAGCCGAAATTGAACGACAATAACAAAGAAAATGGGTCGTCTGCTATGAAGCGAGTGCTACGGCCAAGTAAAATTGAACGCAGCTTAAAATTTAATCGCCTCCTATTAGCAACTCTCAAGTTAATAATATAATAATAATAATAATAATAATAATAATAATAATAATAATAATAATAATAATAATAATAATAATAATGTTTATTTTTTATCAAACAAATGAATGAGGGGGGCCGAGGAGAAACGCTGCATCATGCAGCTTGATGAGTCGCCGGCCCCCTTCTCACACAAACAGCAGTGGCACAAGCAAAAATAAACAAGACGCAATGACATTCAAAAAGTAATCAGGCGGCAATATTAACGTTTTTCTTAGTAACATGACACATACATTGAGAGTTCTATGTAACTATGTATTCATGTAATACATGATACGTACCATATATGCATTGAGAGGATATATGCACAGAAATCACGAAGTATTATACATTTCAAAGCTCTGGAAAGTACAACTAAAAAAACACACTGGAAAGAAATTCTCGAGTATCTTTTCTCGATGACTTAATAGGATCAATATTTTGAAGCTAAGAAAATTAAGTAGGTTTTGAAGCGCATAAGATAACATTTGCTCAGCATAAGTCGTTCTAATATTGGGTAACTTCCAATTTTGCAAACTTCGAGTGGGGTAAGTCGGCACTTTTGAAGCTAGAGAAGCCAGGTCAATCAGATTAAGATAATATGTTTGTACTTCAGATTTATGACACACACAAATGATATTTATATATATACTATTACCATTAATCAATTTTAATCTTTTAAATAAGGGTTCACTAGGGTGGCCGTATGGGACATTGGACATGTTTCTTAGCATTTTTTTTCTGCAACAGAAGTAGTTTATTTCTGTTTGTACTTGTGCTATTACCTCAAACTAGGTGGCAGTAGTTTATATGAGAGAAAAATAAAGAGTTATAAATTAAAAGTTTGACATTTCTTGGCAAAAGATGGCGGTGTCGATACGTCAAGCCAACAACATGCCATAGTTTAAGCAAAATGTAATTACTATGATCGTCCCATCGCATTTCATCCGTGAATACAACACCAAGACTCTTAAAGCTAGTGAGGACTTCAATTTTAGTCGAATTTAAAACGATATCACAGGTAAAAGTAACATTCTTGTTTTTTTTTTGGGTGAAATAAAACCGCTCTTGTTTTATTTTCATTGATTTTTAGAACATTACAACTACACCACTTAACAAGGTCTTTAAGAGTTTCATTTGCGCTATGTATTAGTTCATTACAGTTATTACCCGCAAATTGTAAACTTGTATCGTCCGAGTAAATTACATGTTTGATATTTTTAGTTAAGTTCACGATATCATTGACATATAAATTAAACAAAAAAGGACCTATAAAACCAAATACGATTGGTTTTATATTAGACGAATAGCCATTTATATGGGCGTATTGCTTACGATGTAAAAGATATGAGGCAATTAAAGTTGATGCCTGTCCACGAAAACCATATTTTTTAGTTTTTTTATTAACAAATTATGATTTAGATGATCGAACACTTTACTAAAATCAATAAATATTCCAAGGGTCATTTTTTTCTGCTCCAAGTTTCCCAAAATATATTATTTTTGCTCTAAAAGAGTAAGCTCGATAGACCGGTCTTTACGGAAACCAAACTGCCAAGGATTGATTTTATCTGAAAACTTCACCATGCGTGAAAGCAATATTTTTTCAAAGCCTTTCGAAAACACCGGTAAGATAGAAATAGGCCTGTAGTTTGCCCATTTCGTTCTTGTCACACTTTTTATAGAATACGCTGACATTAGCTATCTGCATATTTTTGGAAACACCCCGAGCTGCAAGCAGAGATTAAAAATGAGTGTCAGACAGGGTGATATGATATCTATTACATGTTTTATCGGACCTATAAGAATCTCATCAGCGTCACAGCTTGCACTATGTTTAAAGGACAAAAATGTGTGTATCACCTCCATATTCAAAACTAGCTCAAGAAAGAACGTACTTTCATTTTTAGTCCAATATACGCGCAAGCGTTTTCACCTGGATTATCTTTTGCCAAATTTACAAAGTGGTCATTAAAAGTATTTGCTAGTAATGTTCCTGTAAGTTCTACATTATACAGGCGGATTTTCTCAATTTGCTTTATTTCGTGTGAACGATTCGGGACATTGTTAAGTTTTTCCACGTGACGTCTGATCGCATTGCTGTGTAAACAAAGTTGTTATTAAAGTACTTTGCTCTAGCATTTGTTAATTCCCTTGTAAGTATGTTACGGTATGATTTAAATGCTTTAAGATGTTCAGGGTCCTTTGTGTTTACGAATATCTTGAACAAAACATTTTCCTATTTATTTTAAACCAAAGTTCTGGGGTTATCCATGGTTTACGATTTCGTTTCGAAATTTCATAGATTTATATAGAAATCACGTTTTGTGTATTTCCTTAAATTTGTTCAAGAACACGTTATATGCTTCGCTCGTGTCTACTTCCTCATAGACCTGGCTCCAGTCCATGTCCAAAAGTTTATTTTTAAATTCATAAAGGCTATTTGCTGTACTGCTTTGAAAAGGTGCACCAAACCGCTTCTTTGTAGTTTTAGCTATTTCCTTTTTATGCACATGAACACGCCTAGATGGTCACTTATGTCTGTGCTTAATATCCCTGATTTTATGCAGGTTAAGTCAAAATTTGGAATAAACAGATCGAGGAGTGTTGAAGAGTCAACCGTAATTCTTGTGGGTGATTTTATGACATTTGTACAACCACTAATATTAATTAACAAATCCATCTGCCTTTTGCTTGGGGTGTCTAGAAGCATGTTCAAGTTGAAATCTCCACCCAAAATAATATTATATTGATTTTCCGTAGCAAATCTAAAATAACCTTCTAGAAAAAAAAAAAGAAACTAGATTTCCATTTGGCGGTCTATAAAATACCGAGACAATACTGTTATCCACTACTAACGACAACACTTCATAATCTTTAGTAACACATGAGTATTCAGGTAATAATTCACCTTGCATATTATTTCTTAACATTAACAACACACCCTTCCGCGCCCAGTTGATCTGTTTAAAAAGTAGTTGCTATACATTGGTAGTTTAAAAACATCGTTTTCATCAGAATACCATGTTGCTGAGAACATGATAACATCAAACTAAAAACAAAATTCATAAAAAAAAAGCCAAGCTCTGTAGTTTTGTTTCGGGCAGACCGAGTGTTTAACTGCATGCATTTAAAAGAACTTGGGTGCTCATTTCCCATGTGGTCACTTAGTTCAGATGTAGAAGAGTAGATTAGTTCTGCCATAGTGGGTTAAAAGACAACATCAAGCAGAAAACAACAACAATACTCACTTCGAGTACATTTCTCATCTTCAAGAGACTTAGACATATCAAGAAAAACATTTAAGGAACATTTAAAGGAATAGCAATTGACACCAAAGGCTTTACACACAAAATTTATTATTGAATATTCAAAGAAAGCTTCATAAACTAAATAAACAAAAGAAATACCGACTTTCCCACCCTTTTTGTATGCTTGGTATACTCTCTCACGTTTACATCCCAAGAGCTTCACACCAAAATTTCTGCATAAAAACCAAGTTTTACGAAATGCCAAGTTATCAAATAAATAGTTCATATACATACCATCCACAACTTGCTTATCGCAAAAACTCGTAGTATTTAAATAAAGAAATGAAAAAATATTTTTGTAAAGGAAAACAAACACTAGGCCGATAGTGAAAAGTAAATTGTGCTTCCATCATCCAAGATCAGATGTAAACAAAGGCACACCTCAGAGCCTGTAGGCTGTTCACACTATCTTATCAAGATCTGCTTCACATTCGATTTTGATTATACGGTACCCCTGTTTTTTTCGTGCGAATCTTACCGTTCCTCTGCCAGGCAAACTGATACATTTTTTTCATTGGCTTTACCTTTAAGGATCCAGAGGAGCTTTTTATTCATGGCGGTCAGGTTGTCAAGAAACCAGATACCAGATTGCGCATCTTTTAGATATTTCCTTTTTGCCAGCCACAGATCTTGGGTTGCTCGTGAGACAAACCGAACTAGTACAGCAGGCGCTTTTCCATTTTTTGCTGGAAGCCGGTGAATGCCCTCCACACCTTTCTCGGTTAGTTCTGGCAGTTCTCAATTATTCGCTTTGTCATTCAGCTTATTCAGAAGATTCTCATTGACGTTTAGGGATAGTCCATGAATTTCCATGTTCTGTTGCCTGGTGTACTGTTCTAGGCTGTTCGTTTTATTTTTAATTTGCGAATTTCATCATCATTCTTCTTTCCTTCGACTTTTCCCACGCGTTTTTCAAGGCCAGTTATTTCTTTGGATTGGTGGGTCATTTTCTTTAAGATTTCGTCGTACTAACTAGATACCAACTTAGTTGACGCTTCGATTTGATCAACTGTCTCCTTGATTGACATTAGTGAATCCACTTTCGCACCTAGAATCGTAATTTCTGCAAGTTTTTTGTTAATAGCAGCTAGCTCCTGTACAAGTTGAGGATCCTGCACCTGGCTCCTGTTTTCCAGGGCTGTGTATGCCTCGGATTTTCGCTGTCAAGCAAGTTTGGCAGTCCTATGCATTATTTTTTTAATTTTTATTTTTGCCTTTGGAATTACTTTTGCACGAGCATGACCCTACGTGATAGCCATATATGCAGTCCGAGCATGTTAAGAACTTTGTAACTTCTGTCGGTAGTGGTTCGTTACATGACAAGCAGAGTTATGGGTTTGACATAGTCTCATTCGCCATTTAAATGACAAGTGAACGAAGACCAGCACTTACAGCAGTTCACTTCTGCTGCCGAACAGAAGCTGACATCCACCCATGGATGATGGAGTGTCAAGGAGAAGCTAGAGCCGCTCGATATGGCAGCGTAGCTGCCAGAGTAGCGCCCCGCTTCTCCCTGCGCCGCCTTTCACCGCGATTGGTCACACACAGTACCATAGCAACGAGCCGAGCTGGCACTGATCCCATAGCAACTGAGTGACTACTCGTTACGTGACCTCGCCGAAGGCGTGATGTCACTGGTAAGATGGCAGCGCCCAGAGCTGGTAGATGCGAGTTTGTTCGGTGTGCGGAGTCGTGATGTGCAGCTGCTTGCCGACGATTCGGGTCTTCTTCGTGAACATCAGAACGCGAAGATCTGAAAGAATGAGACTTAATACCTTTTCTGTGCAAGATCACTCTGGATATTAGCACCTGTGTGACAGAATCAGTCATATCGACGTAGTGGTGCTCGGATTCCCGGATGTGTTCGAGGATCGATAAGGCTTTTAGCATGCAATTTGCGCATACTCTTCGCTTTGTTTCAACGTTGGAGTGTCTGAGAACCGATGCGAAATGTATGAGTCGCAAGTTGGGCCTTGGTGAAGTTTTTTCAGCCCCAGGTAACCGCATAATCACAGAAACGTTTAGCGAGAAAGCTCCTCTGATGTTTACGTTTTGTACTAATCAACGATTTTACGATATACCTTTTAGGATAAAATCTTCACCTTTTTCTAGCTCATTGAAAATTTGAGGTTTTTGAGAATTGAAACGAAAGGTATACCTCGCGTGTAGGGCCTAGGGGAAATTGTTTCAGCCCTGGGTCACCGAACAACCACAGCAACTTTTATTAGCGAGGAAGCGCCTGCAATTTTTAACCTTTCGTTCTAATCGACGATTTTACAAATTGGCAGTTCTGAAGACTTTGATATAACGTGCTTTTGTTGCAATCGATTGCATTTGATCGCAGTGTTTTTTTATTTATTTTTTCAAGTGACAAGCTGGCGTTTGCTCAAATGACGTGTATGAAGTTACCTGTTATATGACAATGCATCAACACATACTATTAATCTTAGATGCTCAGAGCTGGGTTCGTCTTTGTAATTAACAACTTCAAGTTACATACATAATTATTTGTACGTGTAATGTTTATTTCCTGTAGCTGCACCCGTTTTGTGCTCATTAATGTCAGTGTGCTGTGATGTTTCATGTATGTATGGCTCTAAATATCCCCTTTGCAATGCCTACAAGGGCCAAATTGACGTCAGCTGACCCCAGCTCACGCATCGGACACGAGAACTGCGTCACCTGGACGTATGCGCTCGTCAGCAATCAATTCATCGGCGATTATTTGAATTCGCGTTCGTGGCCAATGAGCGCCCTGACGGAGCTTATCATCACTTGCAGAGGCCAAGTTCTATGGTGCGCTTAAAAAGCACAGTGGAAGCTTGGGATCATATCGCACCGGTGCCCTAGCATGTCACGACCGCGTGATTTCACAGCTCGCTTTTGAGTTGAGGACAACTGCAAAGGAAGAAGTTAAAAACACATTTTATGGTCCCTTTAACACGGATAAGTGTGCTACACCAGATAAAATATTGACTTTTTGCATGCCGGTAAACTTCCGGACGACCACTTGGCCTGTCGGCAAGAACACCTCATATCCGGCGTCCGTCTCTTTTGATGGCGTTAGCAATCCTCTGGAGACGACCATGCTGTCCTTCTTGGTTGAACACCGTTGGCTGTTCATCGCCCAAAGAAGTGTGAGACCGTCGTCGACGTCGCCAGTCGGTGAGATAATGTGATCATGAATGGATGATTAGGTCTTGAAGAAGTATGATGCTAAGCATATATTCCCTGACACTGGGGCAGTCGAGCAGCAGTCATGTCCCGAGGCGATCATCCTGTCGTGGCCGGCGTAATCGGATTTTGTTCGATAGGAGCGAAGTCCGAAAGTACAAGGACGGTACGTACGTCCCACAAAGCGGCCGCCATGCCGGCGGCGCGGAAAGCCATTCGCCTTGTCAGTGCACCTACGATACTTAGCAGCTCTCGTCTCTAGACAGTCCCCGGGCTGCAAATCGCCTCACTTCTAAGAAGAAACGGCAATCATTCCTCCAGAGGCCCGTGCCGTACCGCCATGCCAAGCGTCTCTTGCCACTTTTCAATCAACGAATGGGGATATCAACTAGAAAAAAAGGTGCCGTCTGGCGTCGCTAGTAGGACGGTTACCATGGCAACGTCCCAGGCCCAAATTAGAGATCACTATCGGCGCTTCTGACGTCGTGCATCTAGAAAATTTTGCGTCGTGTCGCTACTCTGGCAGCTACGCTGCCATATAGAGTGGCTCTAAGGCTAACAAATCCGCTGAAAAAAAAAAAAAGCACTGAATTGATTTTATTTCGCTGATGAAGGTACAACAACACTGTAGGTACAGCCAAAGCCCTTTCATATTTCAAAAGTAGCGCAAGGTGCGCCGATGCACGGGGCGCGTGCAACGTGCAGCACTTAGGAATATCATGGCGGCACAGCACAGCAGTGAGCTAGATTTTAGAAGCCATGTTCTTCCCAGAAGTGGCCCGCAGCACGTGTCTCGAGCATTTTACAACAATGAATGGCACCACTTTTTCCAGGATAGAGGGGCTTTAGGTGCAACTTCCCGGAGGCGAAGTATGCTCAAAAGTGGACAACGTCACTCGGCTGGTTCTGACCTATCCATGTCAGGCTACACTTTGATCAGCCGAGAAAAACGAAAGCAACGACAGGGACGTTTTTAGGTAACTTCTGCCATACCCTATGCTTTACCGGCGGAAATAAGAACGACATCAAACTGTCAACTTCGACGGTGTAGATTTTTTTTTTAATGCAATTACCCCGAGCTTTTCCCGCGCTTTTCAAGACATCATGAAACACGTGGTCGCAGCTGATGATTTTTGTCATTACGTCACACGTGTGAGCCATGGTCGTATCCGCACGCTCTCTTACGTGCTGCTCTTGTTCGGCGTCTGGAGAGTGATAGGGATTTTTCGCCCCTCCAATGAAAAACGTCACAAGATAAAACAGATCCGCGGGTTTGTGAGAAAACAAAACTTCGGGGTAATGTTTCGGCTCCTCCTCCCACTACATCAAAACGCAAAACATCTTTGTGTTTGACGAGTTTGGCGACCCTGGAATGAACCGACGCATTCACTGATTTTGGCGAATCCATCGGCTCACCACGCGAGGGAATCGGTTTCATACATTAATCTAAAATAGCCTGGAGCTTGCTCTTTTCCGCAAGTCACTCGGGAGAGCTAATCACCGCAATTTTCGCGAATGACGACGGTGATAATATTTAAACACCCGAAAATAGTCGGCGCTGTAAACACAAAACACGGTGAAATGTCGTGCTGTGTCAGAACACAGTGTGTTGTTTAGGTCTAAACTTACGTTCCGCATTGTAATTTGGCGTGCGTTGAATGCAGTAATTGGCCCTTTCAACTGCTCGGGAAAGTTGACGGTTCAGATGTTTTTAGATTCATGTTGTCCTCTCAAGAATTCGGCACACAAATTAAATAATTGAACCGGCAATCTTTTTTTTTTCTTGTAAAGGCATGCTTTTGATATTCCTGTATCCTATAAATTGTTTTTATTATATATATATATATATATATATATATATATATATATATATATATATATATATATATATATATATATGTGCGTGCGTGCGTGCGTGCGTGCGTGCGTGCGTGCGTGCGTGCGTGCGTGCGTGCGTGCGTGCGTGCGTGCGTGCGTGCGTGCGTGCGTGCGTGCGTGCGTGCGTGCGTGCGTGCGTGCGTGCGTGCGTGCGTGCGTGCGTGCGTGCGTGCGTGCGTGCGTGCGTGCGTGCGTGCGTGCGTGCGTGCGTGCGTGCGTGCGTGCGTGCGTGCGTGCGTGCGTGCGTGCGTGTGTTCATTTACAAAGAAATAACCCTGCAGCGCCGAAACAGGTACAGCCGAGTATTACTAGAAAAAAAAAAAAACACTGGTTGGTGGTAAAAAATCCGTAAAGGCTGTTAATTAAAGGCAAAATCAAGTTTGCAATAAAGGCACGTCAAAAACGTGACTGAAGTCCATCGCATGAAAGGAAACATCGAATCAGCGTAAACTTCAGAATATGTGTTCCGCATGGCTTGCAGCGGTCAGACGATGTGCTGCTTGCTGCTCTCGCCAGGTGTTCCTTCGGTAGTTCGTTAGAAGGATGGAAATTTCTGCCTGCTTCCCTGTTTACACAGGACAACTCTTTCTGCGTAACCTGCTTCTAAGAGGGCAAATGTAGCGCTAAAAGCCTCGCTTGGGTCACCACATTCACCCCTGACAAAAGAAAAAGACGGTGCCAATCCGCAATATGTATGCAAATGATGCGACAGCCACCAAACTTTTGTTCAGGATATTTTGATACTTTGGCGGGCCTGTTTTTTCCTTATCATTTCCAGCGTTTGCGACTAAAAGATTCGTAAAAAATATACAGGGGTTTCACGAAAGGTGGACAAATTCGATATTGCGGAAATTACGCATCGCACAAAAAAAAAAAAAATGCTTGTGTCATTTTGGTCTTAGGCCGGGGTTTATTTACGAAAATTATTAAAGTTCGGAATAATTAAGTTGTTACTTATTTTCGAGTAATTAATTTTATTATTTTAAATCGAATTTAAGGGCCTGGTTTTATTTGAAAACTTGCTGAGCATCATCGAAAAACACACACACGAAAAAAAATTGGAGTGCTATAGAAGGCATGCGCTGCATTTTCCAGCTTTCTGAAAAACAGCACAACTTCGAAGGGTTTTTAAGTTTCGGTTTGCAATCGGAGCGCTTCTCGGCACCGACGGCACCGCGCCCCGTAAAGAAATAGTGCAACCAACACCTGCTTCGCTGCCCTCGCGCAACAGAGCAGAGGCAGGTTGTACTATTTCTCCACGGGGCCGTCGGTGCCGACAAGCACTGCGATTGCAAACCGAAACTTAAAAAAACCGTTCGAAGTTGTGTTGTTTTTAAGAAAGCTGTAAAATGCAGCACGTGCCTTCTATCTGACTCCAATTTTTTTGTGTGTGTTTTTCGATGATGCTCAGCAAGTTTCCAAATGAAACCATGCCTTAAACTCAATTTAAAGAAGAAAATAATTACACGAAAATAATTAACAACTTAATTATCCCGAACTTTAATAGTTTTCAAAAATAGGTTCCCTGCCTAGGACCAAAACGGCACAAGCCTTTTTTTGTTGTGATGTGTAGTTTTCGCAATATCGAATTTGTCCACCTTTTGTGAAACACCCTGTATATATATATGGCAAATCGTTGGGCAATTCTGTTGGATACGTTAAACGTCCTAGCATCACAAGTACAAGGTGTCACAAAAAAAAAAATCCACACGTATTTTTTTTATCGCAAAAATAAACTAGGCATCGCTGAACGCTCATTCTCCGCCCAAAGGTAGCGCTAGAGGTCGCAACCCGATGCCAAAGTTTCAGCCCGTTCCGATACCTTATTCAAAAGCCTAGAAGTGATTTTCTGAAAATTTCAATGGGAAAATGGCGGCCTACGAAGTTTTCGAATACATGGGCTCTACGGCACCAGAAACCGAAAAACGGGCAAAAATGGGCTCGATTTTCCCATTGAAATTTTCAGAAAATCCCTCATAACTTCTTCGGCTAGTTGTTCCGGATTTCATGAAGCCGGATTAAGTGAAGCCGGATTAAGTATCCCCTCTAGATTTAGCGGGAAAATTGACGTCACATGACCTCAACACCAATTCAGTTTCCACGCTAAATTTTTCGAGAAAAATGACGTCACGACTTTGTGTCGCGTGACCTCTATACTATTTCACTTTCCCCACTAAATGTAGCGGGAAAATTGACGTCACGTGACCCGAATGCCAATTTGTTTTCTCGCCAAATTTAGTGGAAAAAATTACGTCACGACCGTGTAATGTGACCTCTAGAGAAATTCAGTTTCTCCGCTAGATTTAGCGGGATATTTAACATCATCTAACCAACACATAAATTCAGTTTTCCCACTAAATTTAGCGGAAAAACATACCCAGTCGCTTATAGTCACAGCTTCTTGCTTTGAGATTCGTTCTTCCCGAGCATTTCTTAGCAAGGGATGCACCTCATCGACCGAGTAGCGATAATGAGATGCCTGGAGACGCGCCCGGCGTTTCTGAAGCTGCGGGTTCCTATGTGTTTTAACCCGGGGTATTTACCGTTCATCCCGCGGAGGTGGTCGTATGAATGGCGCCGGTGCGATGCCATTCATATGCAAAAACGGCAAGGACGACGATCGAATTCGAAATCTGCGGATTCTGCAGCCAGAGATGAAAGCACTCACCCCGGTTTACACGTGTAGTTTATATCGGGACTTGGGGTCCACTCGCCGTGGATGAAGTGAGTACCAGAGTGTCGAACCGATATTTTTATTGGTTCGGTTCGGGTTCGGGTTCACGGCTTTCAGTTCAGTTTCGGTTCAGTTCCGGGGCGCAAAAAATAACGGTTCAAACCGGTCCGAACCGGTTTGAACCGCTAAATTGAGAATATATTTTCCGCGTTGTTCTGTCAATAGGCGCTATTTAGGCCGTGAAACTAACTGCTGTAAACGATCTGATTTTTGCAAGGACCTATTTTTGAGAATTTCGCGAATCGCCTACAATTCGCGAAAAATGGGTCCCGCGAACGATTTCGGTAAAATGTAAACAGATTGAAATTTATATTGAGATTCCACCGCGTCGAGAAAATTACAACCCGCGAATTATTCCAAAACTTCAGCTTTGACCTAAATCGCGAAATATTGAGCCCACGAAAAATAGTCGTTTACAGTATATAGTTTTTTTTATTATTGTTTGTTCAATTCAGTTTTATTCTCAGGTACCAAAATTATAAAATTCTGTTATTTATTCCTACACAACAAGAAAGGAAAATCTACATTAACATACAAAACGTCGTGTTTATACGACTCAACATCCCTTCGTTTACCAGAGTCACATATATTGTACCTGAATCGAAATGTTTTCGGAAGTGAAGTAGGTTGCCTAAAATACCCGTGATTGGTACAACTTTGTATCGCAGTATTAGATGTTGAATCGTGGTTTTGCCCTTGAACTAAGGAATTAATTACAGTGAATACAATCATGAAATGGGCACCTCGTCGCCATATATATCATGACATGTGTTTTACGGAATACGTTTCACAATATATATATGATGACGAGACGACTGAGCTTAAGGGAATATAATTTTCAAAATGTCACGAAAGTCACGGGACAAGTCCTTCCAGTCTATATTTTATAGGAACACTAAGCGACAATCGCAATGCTTCTTTTTCTAACTAGCATATTGTTTGCTCTCAGCAGCATGATGCGGGCGACGAATCATGCGAAAAGGAGTGGCTGAAATTGTTCACTCTAACCTATGAGCACCTCAGTACTGAGATCGAATCTGACCTGAAACAGTGCTTACCCATGTGAACATTTTCTTATATTGGATAAACTGGCATAGCCTGGATGTTGAGGTTTGCTCTTGACAAAATGCAGGTCAATTTAATTTGCAAATAAGCATCACCCTCGCTAATTGATGATTTTTGTTAAATAGAACAAAGTGGTATTTCATGCTCTACTCAATTCGGAAGCTACCTAATTGGACACTTTCTGAGAGTTTAAGTGTGCAATCGTCATAGTTCCACCACTCGTTCCAGTAAAAAAAGGCGATAGTAAAAACACATAAAAAACGCGATAATAAACTTCTATATATTTGAGAAGTTATATATGCGTGAGGAACACATATAATTATTTAAATTAGCTTCAAAATAATAATAAAAAAACATTATTTATATATTTTCAAAATCACCTATAACGCGTGTCTATAGAGGATAAAAGCGCCGAAAAATATTTGCCGAACATCTTTCAGATAATTTAAAGGCGCATTTACTTATATATCTTGGAGGTGAGAATCTTCTATTTATGCTGCCAAATCTTCAGACAGGAATTAAGTATATTTTTATTATCATCGATAAATTTGACTTTATGAAGTTCACATAACCGCCTGAGACCGACACGGAAGGACGATACTCGAAAATACGCCAGCTGTTGTGTCTTCGGCAACGTGCTTTTGTTAGCTGTTTTGCAGTGTAAAATAGTGGGTTGCAGGGCATGCCAAAAAACACTGTGGTCACATGATATATCGGAAGGCAAATACACGAAATGTGCAGAAATAAGGAGATGACACGCAATTTTTTTCTAAATAATCCCTTACACAACGCTTTACTGCAAAAAGAAATGCATAGAAATGCATAAAATGATATTCCTAATTAAACATAGATTCCGCGCAGGGCAAACAAAGATTTTTTAGAATCCTAATATAAATCACTTTTGGGCATCAGCTTGCCTCAGCTCGAAACGTCGCGGGATACTACCTCGGGAGGCTAATGTTATCTTAGGTTTTACGTGCACTTGTTTTGAGACCTTACTTCATGACTCTGTTCCTTATCAGTCATGTGCTCCAACATTTCATTAGGCTGCCGTATATCATCGCGAGACTACTATAAATACTACACAACTTTACACATTGGACGTCTAGTGCTGGTGTTGCGAACGTCGCACTTCACCAGAAAGCTGAAGTATTTAACATGGTTTGCACGTGACGTTATCGCACCAGATACTGGTTGTCATTGCGAGTTGTTCTTGCTGAGCAAATCAAATCCGGTTTGGCAAAATGCACGCTGCAAAAGTTTCGCGCTCAGTGCAAGCTATGTATTTGAGAGGCACACATTTTTCTTGTTGGTACATCGTCGTTAGGCACGGCGCGAGTATCCGGCACGACGAAAACGTGCTTTCTGGCAAGAGTGTTTTTACAAATAAAAGTTGTACCAAGTACCCATCTGTCACTATCGTTTCCAGGCCACGCTTTCTAGTCTGCGCCGAAAATGTGGGGCAGAGGAATCTTTACGACACAGTATGCTTTAAAACTACCCCCCTCCCCACTCCCTTTTTTTTAGTGTCTCCTCAAGATACTTTTTATTCCTCAGGGATTGCCTGCTCCGTATTGAGTGGTGTTCACTCGACAATTATATTTGTGTCACTTGTTAACAGTAATTCTTCCTTGCTTTAACTTTGCACCGAACTGTGAAGGTTAAACAAAATACAGGGCGGTCGAAACTTGGAGAACTTGAGAGGATCTTTCTTTTCAGGTATCCCTCCCGTACACACTAATAGTTCCATGTAACGTCCGACTAATACGTCACATTTAGACCCTTTAACACTTCTATTCTCGGGACAACTTTCTGAGGCAGTTCAGCAATAACGAAAACATGTTTGGGAGCCTCAATGGTGTGCATACATGTAAAATGGGTCGTGCAGCATCTTTTTTTTTTTACCTTAAGTTCAATAAATACCGCTAAGTTGTAATCCTTGACGTTGATAACTTGCAAAAGCATCCATTAGTTTGCCCCTCCGCGAAATGGCAGACAGTCGAAAGAAAGAAATGAAACAGGTTTCCCCTCCTCAACTCACAATTAGAACTATCAGCCACGTGATCTGATCCTAATATATACACCGTCAGTGTTTATCATAGTCATACGCAGGGTTGGCAAAGCATAGAGCATGGGCTGATCTTCAGATATAGCTTTATTTGGGCTATAATGCCCGAGCCCCACTAAAGCGACAAACAGAAACAAACGACAGCGGCTAGCCTTAAACCAGAGTATTTCGCGATTTGACAGGCTTTGCAGAATAAAGAAGGCTATGCTCAAACACGAGTATCATGCACACGATGGTACCATTTGCAGGCTTGTAAACACTCGTGCTAACTTCGCGAGCACCGAACAACTCAAAGCCGTATAAAGGTACCATCGCGAACATGCTGCATGTGTCTGAGGCTTGTCGCTTTCGTTTGTTTCTAGCTCTAGTGGGACTCGGGCCCATCATAATCTTTGAGTTGAACACGAGCGTTACCCGAGTGTTTGGCGATACTGGTTGTCATGAACCAGAGCATTTGACTCGGGATCATGACAATCGGGTACATCATGGTGTCACGTGACTCTCAGTGTGAAGTTGTGATGTCATGTGACGTCACGGTATCAAAAACGGTAATAGATCTAGCGACGTCCTCAATTCGAATCGACTTAACGCGGTGAGTCACGTGACGTCACGGGGTCACGTGATGTGACATTACTTGACAGCATGTCTTGACATCATGACGTCACGTGACATTGTGACACATGGCTAATCATAGTGCCAATAAGAAAGCGCCGCAAAAAACCAGGATTTATTATACATTGCAATTCTGTATATGACGATTTGATCAATACGTAGAGGAATACACGTGCCAATAATAATAAATTTGTAATACTAACAAAACAAAAATACCGTGAACCGTTTTGAACCGGTTACCGTTATATTTTTTTCCGGTTCAGTTCCGGTTCAGTTCCAAGATGGCGGCGAAGATTTCGGTTCGGTTCAGTTCCGGTTCGGCTAAAAATAACGGTTCTGTTCCGGTTTTCGGTTCGGTTCGGTTCCGGTTCGACACCCTGGTGAGTACACACCTGGAACGGGGCTTGTTTACCGCGTACGCTCTGCTGCGGCTGGTGTAAAGCGTCCCTGGGATAAAGGGACTTGGGATGAAACGTCTCGGAATAAAATAAATTTAGTATGATGTATCAAGAGTGAACTGTCCTGGGATGAATTGTTGCAGAGCCCGCCAACGTTCTTTAAGCTTCTACCCTTATTACTCCCAGGGACAACATTGCCTGCCTATGCGGTCTAACGTAGGGGAGTGCATGCTTGAGCGCCCTGATTCGAGCTGCGCACGCGCGTTCTTCTTCTCATCGGAACTTGTAGAGGAACCTGTAACCGTGCATAGTTTATAATTGGTGCTCGTTTGTTTGCATAGCGCCAGACCGGCCTGCATCTACAGGGTGTTTATGAGGTATCCATGCGAGGGAGAAATCACGGGGATTTCTCTACGGCACGCGTATCCCGCGACGAAGACGTCAGGCTTTCCGATGTGCAAAAGCCTCGCGTTTTCGTCTCGTGATGCGCGCGCGCCGGGGAGTAATCCCCGGGATTTTTCCCTCGTGTGATCACCCCTTATGAGCGCTTTTCGAGCGTAAAGAAAGTTTGTATAAACAAACCGACGAACGGAATGCATTGAAATTTTAGTAAAAAAAAATCTTTAGGTGGTGCATTCGCCATCGTCAAATTTCACCAGTGTAGGTTTCAAAGAAAGCAGTAAAGCCACCTCCATCCCCCCCCCCCCCCCCCAAAAAAAATATAAATAAAAATAGTAGGCAGGTTCTTGTTTATGCACAAGAAGAAAAACGGTAAAAAAAAAATTCTTGTTGATACTGCTTTTCATAGATCACACTACACACACTCGGTTTTGTTGGATCTGCTTTCAGGTATTCACGTCAAGGAAGTTTTCACGTTTTTGCTTTAGGTTGTGCCATCTGTGTGAGTAGCAGTTTCAACTAGACGTTTCTCATCGTTTTTCCCACTGTGAATATAAAATACCGTATTTGTTCTTCAGACTGAAAACTTTTCCCCGAAACCTATACTCATAATATTTGAATATAATTCGCTACACAAATACACTTTTGTGGAAAAAATATATAATTCACTCAATTTATTGGTGTATTTATCCAATTTTTGTATGCCCGAAATAGCCCTGGGGAACATCCTGTAGACACACATGTTCCCAAGTAAGGTTGACATTTGGGCCAGTTGGTAGTCTAACATATTGAGGTGTTTAGCGTACAAGGTAGAAAGAAGAAGAGTAGGACAGAAAAGAGCGCTACTCACAAGGTAGTTTTGAGTAGCGAACGAGCCACTATCATTCACGAGGCTGGTGCACTCTTAGAAAAAAGGGTCAGTATAGTCCTCCCTAAAGGGAGGAACGCTCTTGACACATATGTTCCTTCAGAAAGGGAGAAACTTTCGTCCCTTAAGCAGGGGAGGAAAAGTTCCTCCGTCGACTGCATCTCATTATGGCGGCCACGAATCGAGCAAATCGAGCTCGGTAAGGCTTAACGAGAACACTAAGTCTGTTGCACGAAGCGAGAGGAGCAGGAAATAAAAACGTAACACGAGCTTTCCGCGAACTGTATTTATTTCCGAAGTTTCTTTACCCCTGCAGGTAAAGAAACTTACGTTTCGAAAGCATGCAGTCACTCAGTCTTCTCATCGTCAGCACTGCGATGTTCAATGGAGACAACCGGCACTCAGTTCGCGCACTTTATGTCCTACCTTTGCTATTCCTCGAGCCACAATTCCTTCGTCAACCGTAGCGTCAACCGCACATCATGGAGGAGTGAAAATCATTCGCCCGCAAAACCAAAAGCCGCTCTCAAAAAAAAGCAAATCCGAAGCAACCTCTCGGCTTATCTCAGCACGGTAACACGAAATTATGGCGTAGCCGCGTAGCGTAAAAGGATGTTAAATCGCTTGCCACCAGATGGCAGGGTCAAGCAGAGTAATCGCACGTAGCTAGGCTAGGTGGCGCTAGGTACTGCCCAATTCATGTTTTACAAAAAAATATTTTTATTTTCTTTACCCACAATTGCGTTTCCTTTTCTTCGGAATCTCTAACACATGTAGACACCTTGCACACACTACAAACATCAGGTCAACATATATTGAACGCATACACAGGCATCGCACATACAAACATCAATACAACAGCACACTACCCCGATCACTACTACCGAGCCCTGCGTTTCCGTCTTTTATAGTGGTCGTTTTGAACGTACGGAATTTTTCGGTGACTCCCTAAGCAAAAAAAAATATTCCGAACATGTTCATTTTTTTCCAGCAATGTCATACATCTGAGGCTATTTTTAATGGCTCAGGGGATGAATCTCTTATTAAAAAGAAGACGCTCGATCATGCCATAATTATTTGAAAGCCAATAAATCGAGCCGCTCCAATGTGGTTCCAAGCCATGAGTTTGTTTTCCCGCATGGCCCTTCGTAGCCAGTATTTATATTGTAGTGTTCGTTTTTCTATTTGTGCTGTTCGCGCAAAGCTGCAATTGCCGTCTTGAATTAATCTCTGTAGAGCGGATATTCACTCAGCTGGAAGTGATGCTTCACGGGCACAGAAATCGCTTTTCGATCAACTTGAATGCAGTCAAAGCCGCGACTTCCGACAACTGTACGGAGCTGCGCCGTTGCGAGCTCGAAAACTTCTAGCGCTCATCCCAGCGCGCCACTTAGAGGGCAGTTTCTACAGGAACCGTAATATATTTAAACGGTAAAATAAAGGATAGCGTTTTTTTTTTCAATTTTGCCTGTCTTTTTTTTTTTTTATGCTAAACTTCCATTATAAATATACGTACTTTCCGTCATACTTTCGTAGTGTTGTCTTTTCCCCAGAGCGCAATCGCTCTCGGGGACCGACAGTCACATTGGCCACTGTACGATAGGAGCTTACCGTTCAGACCAGCGTCACCAGCGTTCCAACATAACTATCCACACGTCGATCGACTGCACCTAATCCCTCAAGTGGTTTTAAACTCTTTAATGTAAAGCGGAATGTCATCCTGCGACACCCCGGCCCCTCCGATAACGGCCCGACTAGCGGCATCAATGCCCGACAGTTTACGTCATCTCATCTTGTTGTTACACCACTGATACGCGAACACACGGTCACATCGGCGATAATTCCAGTCTTCTGTTCACAACCCACAACACTGCCATCACGATGTCGCTGACACGAAGAAATACAGAACCACGTTGACGATGTTGCTGACACGGAGAAGAATCACGTTGAACGCCGGTTGGCACTCGGCACGGGACAACGGAACCGAACTCAGCACGGAAGGCACCCAGGCAGCCGGCAGGAAAACCTGCCTTCCTTGGACGCAGTTCCCGCGATTTCCATAACGTCGAAAACGTCGACACGGTTCCTCGTAGTTTCGCTGCTGTAATTCCGCGTGTGTCCCGCAAATTGGAGACGGCCGTCTTACCCAGTGTATGTAGCGCTGCTGGCACTGCTCCGGAACTTCGCTGTTTCTAGCGGCTTCGTTAGTTCATTTGATAAAATTAGTGGTAAAAACGTCAATGCAACCGAAATGTTCTGCACGTTTGGACTAGAAGACGGAATTACAGGCGGCCTTCGCTGCCGCTGAAGCTCAATCAACTCAACATTAATTTATTAAACAACGTGCGCGATGTGCTCGAAAAACGAAACCGAAAGAAGATGGGTCGGGAGGGCGAAAGCTTTCTCCGGTCTGCCTGGAGGAGGAAAACGTCTCGGAGAATAATAAGGACTTTAATTTTCCTTTCATCGGTCTGGGTTTGTTTATGTGTGTTTTGGTAAACAAAAATAAAAAAAAAAAACTTTACAAAAAAAAAACAGTTTTCTGGGGATCGAACCGTTGACCACTTGGTCAGTAGCGCGATGTTCTACCCTTGCGCCAACTGAACAAGGAGGAACTCGCCCTCCTCCTTTCATCTGAACTGCCGTTCCTCCCTTCTCTGGGCAACTTGTCCGCAACAAGGAGGAACAGTCGCTTTTGCTACCTTTCTCCTCCCTTTTTTCTTAGAGTGTGGTAGATGCACGAGTCCGCGGCGGATTCTTTGGGTTTCTTTTTTCTCTTTCTTTTCTTGTCAGTAAACGTAGTTGTGAGTAGCGCTCTTTTCTGTCCTGCTCTTCTTCTCTCTTACTTGTGCGCTAAACACCTCAACATGTTCCCAACTTGAGAGGTTGGACGTTACCCAGCGCAAAAGACGCGAAGGAGAGAAGCGGAGAACTGCCCTTTATCCAATGGCTGCGCTCTTGCCAGCAAAACAACACCCGCTCCCATCAAAATATTCACGGCAGGAGCGGCTGCGCATACGGCGCCTCGCCATCAAGACGGCCATTGCTGCAGCCCTACGAAAGCATTTTTACACTCCAACAAACTAAGACGACCCGGGCCCTGACCCTAACTGCACAGTCTGCCATGTACCGGCTACCTGCAGACACCTTATCTGAAACTGTCAAGCGGCGACAGGAAAACGACAGGAAGCGATCTCAAGACTACCCGCGGAACTCATGCCACAAAACTACGGAGACTGGGTTACCTATAATAAAGATCCTCATAACACAAGGAGCTAATCCTCGAAACCCTTCTTGACTTCGTCAAGAAGGCGAGCCTAGCTCAATATACCTAACCACTTCCCTTTTTTTTCCCCAAGACCTTAACCCCTACTCTCTACACCCCACCCACCAAATATGATGACTTTCGTCAAGGTATCCGGTGTCCCATTTCTGTAGATAAACGTCTTCTCACTCACTCCCCCTATGCACGTCGGTTGATAAGTAAATAAGGGGGGACCCTTTAATCGGGCGGCGACTTGCGCCACCTAGCCATAGATTTTATTCAACGTATAACAAAAACTCCGTTACAAAAAAAAAAAAAAAACACAAACAAAACACAGCAAGGTTAAGTTTTTTTTTACATTTTACCTCTAAATTCGGAATTATTAGAGCATGGTAAACCATCCCCTATCGCCAATAAGCATGAACATTTGTCTACCATTCTTTACGGCCGAAAGTTATGATGCATGTGGCGGTGGTGCCATTACGCCACCTGATGCGCGCACTTTCCGCTATACGAACTGAAGCGAAAACTCGCTCGGACCGGCGACTGAAATGTCAAACCGAGGAAATGGGGATTAAATGCGGGCTGTTTGAGTTCGAATAACAGCCGATTATGTCGTTGTAGGAGGGCAACTATAGCCAGCACCGTGCAGCCGACGCAGACGACGCAGACAATGAGCGTCGATGAAGATGGAGGTCTAAGCCAAGGTGGCCAGCGCGGCAGACGGGACGATGCCAGCGTCCTCGGCGTGGCTGCAATCACAAACCGAAGGTTGGAGGGCTGGTGGGGAGAAACTGTGAGGAGGGCTGGGGGCCATGGCAATCAAACTTAAGTTTTTTGTTTGTTCTTGTTAGATCCAGTTACAAGGGGTTAAGCCGCCATATCAAAATTTAGATCCATATCATCATCAATGTTTATTCACGTAAAGATGTACAAAGAAATGTCTGATTAGTCATCTGGAGCCATAGCCTACATGGCTAGTAATGGATTCATTAAAAAAACATTCACATTTAAAACAATCCTATAGGCATTCACACAATCTATACATAGCTGCACAAATAATATAACTACTAGTACGGAGTTAACAGGGTGAGTTGTACACTTCGGATGAAATAAATAGTTTTAATGAGAGTACAAAATTTGTTGCTAGTTTTATATTACATGAAATGTTATTCCATATCTTCGCACCAATGAACGACATTAAGCGGCGCCCGTAAGCATTGTAAGTTATCGGCAAATTAAGGTTATTATAATGTAGTTGTCGGGTTTCACGTTTTGGAAAATTGAATATAGAAGAGTGATATGGAGTATTCTGGGTTAAAATTCTTTGGACTAAAGTGGCAGTCTTATGGTCGCGAGCTAAGTTGATGGGGAGTATGTTTAATTCACTAAAAAGATGCTTAGCTGATGCATGTATAGGTGCTGCTGCTATTATCCTGATTGCCCTTCTTTGCAGAATGGTAACTCTCGCTAGATATGACGCGTAAGTGAAACCCCATGATTCAACATATCTATAGCCGGTCATCGGAGAGTTTTAATCCGCTTGCAGTCAAGCGAAGGCGTTTCAGTAATCCATCTAAATTGAAATTGGCGGATGTCGGACTCTACCTCCAAGTTTGTAGCCCGGGCTTAAGTGAAAACGCGCTTCGAGTTTGAATGGATGGAAGCTGAGGGAAAGGAAGTAGATTAGAGCGCCCTGCATGAAATGATTAGGGGGTAGGCGGAAAGGTTAGCAGCATTTGTCTCTACGCACTGTTTGAAGGCGAACAGTAAGAAGAGACAAAGCATTTCGTCTACCCATCATCCCTTCCAATCGGAGCTTGACTATCTTCCTCCCCCTCAGCTGCCATCCGTACAGATTCCGACGAACAACGTATATTCCAGGTAAGACGAATTCAGAGACTAGGCAATTAAAGTGCCATGCTGTTTAACACCTGTGACTGTCGCGAAGCACAGGAAAACTTTTAGTCGAAGGAACAGACACGGAAGAGAATGTCTCAAACTCAGCTAACAGGTGTATTTCTCAAGCATCCTATATATACCGACACAGTCACTCTCAACCACCTTCTACGCAGATAACCTTTTTCTTGGAAGCATTTTGAAAAACAGAGAAAATATGCATTAACAAGAGACCAAGCAATCAAACCGCGATACAACGCCCTTATCAACAAAGACGACGGGGCACAATTTGGTCGCTTGGCCTTTAGTCTTGAATGGTTACGGGAAAAAAGTCACGAATTACAATTACAATTACTTTGTCGAAAAAATGTAACCGATTCAGTAGTCAGTTACTGCATAACAAAAGTAATTGAAAAATTAGCTGGAAGTAATTGATTGCTATTCACGTCACTTTTTTTTTTACCTTTGGTTACGAAAACAAAAATGCTTTTATATGTACAAAATGGTTACTTTTTTTGTTGTGTTTTCTGTCATTTACATTCTGTTAAGCTTCAACAGCCGTTGTCGTTCGAAGTTCTCGTTGGTCACCTTCCCACGTTTCTTGATGAAGATATCTGCCGCGACGCTGAAGATGCTCTCGACGGACGCGCTTGAGGGAAGAGCGATGTTGTAGCGGCACAGACAACATACACTTTGCATACCAGTTCGCGGTTTCGCAGTGCTTCAACGGACGCTTCAGAGTCCTTTAGGAAGCGAGGCGCTTCACTGTTGCGACCGCCTGACGTCGCTGAGCGCGTTGAAATTCTAGTCTTTCTGGTATATTGGCATCTTTTTTTGGTTGTTTAGGGGCCAAAAGAAGTGTCCGAAGTTGGTGCAACATAGACGGGTGACGCACAAGCAGGCAGATACATTTTTTATGTAAAAAAAAAAACTCGACTCAATAATTTTAGCTTTTTGGGAAACATATAATTGATTACTTGTAATTGATTACAGAAAAATAGTAATTGAATTACAGCGAAAATTACCGCAGAAAAAAAAGTAATTGAAGCGTTACAGAAGTTACGATAGAATGTAATTTATGAGAAGTAATTGGTTACTTGTAGCTCGCTACGGTGCAAGTCTGGTCTCTGGTGAATGCGTATCTTCTCTGAATTTGAAAATGCTTCCAACAAAGGAGTTCTGTGCGTAGGAGGTCGCTGAGAGTGGCACTGTAGGTATATATATATATATAATGTTTGAAAAGCAAACCAGTTAGCTGAGATTGAGACGCTCCCTCTTCTGTGCCTGTTCCTCCGACTAAAAGCTTTTTTTCTTGTTTATTGCCGGGGCGACGAGAAAGTACAAGGCAAGAAGATGAACAAATAAAGGAAGGACCATTGCTGGTTCTTTAGGGGATGCGTTAGCGTGACCCTTGGGAAACACACGACTCCCCTCTGGGAAGCGTCAACACTGACCCCTTCATTTTTCTGTTTTGGCTTTTTTCTTTCAGCTCGCTCTTTTGCGTACTCTATTTTTGCTGCCTCTTTTGGGCTTCGTTGCGGGGGCAGTGCTAGCGTTTCCCAAAAGAGGGAGTGCGTGGAGTTTTACGCGAGTCATGCTAACACCTAACACATTGCACAAGAGTCAACCAATAAATCTTCCGCTATTTTTTTTTCGCCTACTGGAACAAGCACTAGTACACAGTAAACTTCAAAACACCTATTCTCGTCTTTGGAAGGTGTTTTATATTGAATACACATTTTCAAAGCGCTATATTGTTTTTGCAATAGGTGTTGTTTTTGATACACTTACGGAATGTGTGAGAGAGGTGTTGTTACACCTTTAGGCGGCTTCGAAAATGTGTTCCGGTGCTTGGGAAAGGGGATTTACAAAGAAAAGGCTGTTTCCGCCCAAAAACACTTTATTTTTTTTAGTTTTTCGGGACAGAATATTGAAACAAGAGACCGGCTACATGCTGGGTTCTGCGTATAAGATATGTTTTTGTAAACGTTGCGGGCGAGATGGGAAGGGGACTAATCGGCTAATTCAACCAGAAAAAAGGGGAGGATTATATACAAAAGTAAAAGTGGCTACCATTTTTCATAGTTTCGCTCTAGAACTCTAAGCCGCGGGGACAGAGACACTCCATCGCTATCAAGAAGAAGACACGGCGGCGAGCGAACGGGCCGCTAGAAGTGCAGAGGTGCGTCGTTTGTCAGTAAAGAGAAGTGATTGTTTTTCCATGTTCTTGGAAATGTTAATAGGTGCAATATCAGAACTTCCGATCTATATGTAACACTTCAGTTTCGTATTCGGAGCCGTACTAGAACGTTGACTACAAACATATCTCTTTTAGAGGTGAGCGAAAATCGGAACTGCCAGTCGTATATCAGGAATTTAAAAATTAAGGACTTCGCTCGGTAAATTGGGTGCCTTAAGTCGCGACATTTGGAGTCAGTGATTCCCCTTGACGTCTCTATGAACTCGTTCACGTTTCAGTAACGAGGCTGTGCTCGTGTTTATGTTTACGGTTCCAACCTAAAATATTTGAATAGGGGAAAAAAAAAGTGACGTTTCAAGTTACTGGGAGATGCGTACTTCGTTAAATCGTTAAAACTCGTTAAATTGGTTACCTCGCGAAGTATACGAAACACGAGTGTATCGCTCTTGGCGGCCGTATCTCGGCGTAAAACCCCGCTACTAATTTCGGAGGCGTTTACACCGGTGCCCGTTCAAACGCTAACGCTACGCTTGTAAATTCAGTAACATGTATAAGCCTCCCCTCCTCGCAATAATGCCTGGTAGGCGCTGCGAGGTAACCTAAATAAATAAATGCATAAATAAAAATTTGCGTCACGAAGAAATGCTGAAAGAGCGAACATTTCCATTAAAGGCTGATTTAGTCTCAGCTTACGAATGCATAGAGATAAATGGTGCTGTCTACAGGAAACGGACCCCATTTTCTCATTGTAAATTTATGAAAATCATTGAAATTTGTTGGACTAGAAAGCGAAAAGCTCTGAAACTTTTACATCTGGTCCAAACCCCTGAAACGGGGCGCTTGACGATGCAACTTTTTTTTTTTTTTTTTGATGTGAAGAAAAAGCACAATTTTTCTTAGAGACACTTGGTACATATTTCTTTGCAGTTCATTTGTGCCAAAGTTCTTGTCCTAAATGGCGCTACGCACGTAAAATTAAACAAAAAAAAAAAAAAAACTAGGTCGCTCACATAAAAGTACTAAACTTTTTTTCAAATGACTTAGTGAATTAAAGGATCTAAAAAGAGGCAGGTTATCCACAGTGGAGCAACTTCTCGCAGTTGAAATTAAAAACTACTCTAGCATTTGAACCGAAATGTACTGAGCCATTAGCTTATGAATTATGTCTGATTTTATGGATGCTGTATTTTGAGAAAGTTCTTGTTGTAGTTACTCAAATGGCAAAACTGCATGGCATTTCTGGCGTTCCAGTACTTGTTCTTGTTATTTATGACTGCTTCCTTTTTGTACTGCACTGTGAAGACGAACCCAATGCGGCCCACTTTGTGTTGTGTTCCATAGAGACGGACTAGAATTATCCGAACACCTGTTTCTCCATACGGAGCCAATGAAACTCTTTCGAGCGATTTACATCACCGAAGGCCTAGCAGCTGTAATTTTTGCGTTCTGGTATTTAATATCAAGTAAGCTAAAGGGTGCTTCAATACAGCATCTGCCTTTGAAAAGGTTGTTTATTAGATTTAATATAACGAAGCTAAAATCTCCTGCCGTCGTGTTCCAGCATTTGTACAGTGATTGCGTATCACAAACGTTGTTGTGACGATAGCGGTTTTCAGGCTTTAGCTGTGTTATAGGGTGGTAAACCAAAATTTGGATTTAAAGGGAAAAAAAAATGCAGGAGATGTAGGCTGGGACGCTACAATCCCTACAACACTACTCGTAAGGCGATATCTCGAATGGACGGCCGTATTTTTGGAAAAAGAGGTCGAGATTGAACCAGGCCGACGAGGCGCGTGACGTAGAGATATCTCGTTTCCTCCTCTCTTCGCTTTGCTCCGTCAAGGCTGCGAGGCGGAGAAGACGCGAGGCCGTTCCCTCTCCTTCTCGGAGAAACATGACGTAAACATTTCTGTCAAACGCGCCTCCTTAAAAAAAAAAAAAATACGGTCATTTGTTTGAGATGTCGCTGTATGAGTGATGTTTTGGTGTTTGTAGCAACCCGTTGCACGCTTTTGGCCGCGTGTTTTGTGGAATCGAGTTTTTGGTTCAGCATCCCTTTAAAAGTTGTCTGGTGGGTAAATGTTTTTTTGATGTTTTTTTTTTTGTTTTGCAGGCGCCGGGGTTTTTGAAGATGTTTTTGACCTTGTGCTTATTTTTGATGGTCTATAATGCTATATACATAAATCGGTCCGGGACTGATTGCTCCTTCGATTGAATATTCCTTCGACGGCAGGAGGATTTCCCCTCCCTGCGTCAATTTCCTCGCGGATTCGCCTGCGAATCCTCAATCGTGAAGTAGCCTTTATCCAGGAGTAAGATCGAGTACATTTTGGAACGCGACCAAAGATACGAGGGCCCGGCAGAACAGGTGGACAGCATTGGCAGGTGCCGCGTGACGTCAAGCCTGAGAAGCACTGAGGTCACCGAAAAGCGGAGGAAGCGACGAGGAAAGTCGTGATTTTGGCTCGGTGGTGTTCAAATAGACATCTCACTGCCAGACTGCCAGACGCTTTTACTTTTACGATTTTTTTCCGGAGTCGCGTCGCCTCACGACTTCTGAAGTTTCCTGTTTGGAGAAATCTCTGCGCAGAGCTCCTGTCCAATGCGTGAGCCGGGTTCGGCTGACGTGCTGGGGCACCGCGGATGCATCACAGTGAAAATGCGGACAGCTTTCGAAAGAAAGGAGCTAAGTACGAAATCGTCCGCTATCCGGAAAGCAGGATATATATATATACACACATGTGTATATATATATATATATATGGTGGTTTTGTTTTTTCTAAGCGTGACACTATTAAGAAAAAATCAACGTGAAAGCTACATTGATGCGGTTTGTGCAGGTGTTATACGGCCAGGGGGACATAGTGTATGGGGCTAATCATAACGATCAGTCCGCTAACTAACAAAAATTTGGTAATTAATTTTTTAATTAGTGAAAATAGAAATGGTTTTAATCAAAAACTTCCTGGGCGTCATTCAGAACTATCAAATCAATAATTTTTCGAAATACTTTGAATGTAAAATGCGTTCAAAATATTTTTTTTATTTTCTTTTTATTTAGATATTTTGTTTCTGGCATCACGACAAAAGATCGGATGGCCTGAGGAAGCCTCGGTGTCACTAAGTAAATTAAATAATACAATAGTTTATATTTTATTGTATAAACACTATCGACAAGCAAGCAGAACAACGTCCATTTAGGAATGTTTCAACAACCAGGCAAACAAAAAAAGAAATTTAAAAAAATCTAAGAATAAACTCAGCAATGTGCGTTAAGCACTTCTAAAAGCCACGATACAAACTTTTTCTATTTCCTTCGTTGTCCGCGGCTATTAACCGAAGTATCTTTCAATATTATCTTGTGTTTGTTTAGCGATATGCCAGATGTAATGAGTGCATGGAGGTATAACCGTGCGCGTTAAGAAAGCTTGGAACTTGATATTCAAGTGTTTTTTGCTCGTGTTAGTTTGAAGTTTTGGAAGTGCTACATACGTTTTTATTACGAGTATCATAATGGCGGTCCATTTTCCCCGCCTACTGACATTACCTGCCATTATTCATGGCCACATATGGCCACCGCGAGCTTAAGAATCGCCGGGCGTTCCAAGTTCCGTTCATTTTACTGTCGCTTTGCAGCCAGTAATACTGAGGCATTATACAACAAGAACGCCGAAGAATAAATATGACGCGAAAATAAAGCGCAAACATAATGGGCAGCGTCCCACGTGTCTTATTGTATTAGTGACTAGATAGGCGTTTGGATCGGACATCAACGTTCGACTGAATGCTGGAGCACGTCTCATGCCCAATCAGTATAATTAAGCGACTTCTGCTAAATGGACGGCACCCATAGCGTCTAGAGTGCAAAGCTGCCACGGCGGGTTCGTTCGTCAGCCTTCTCGAGCGAATCAGATTTTCACAGCGCCTGGGAGTCTTAGAAGACGAAGCCGTGAAAGTAGTTTTAAAAACACGCCATGAAAATCGTTAATACGTCGTGCTTTGAAGGATCAGTTTGGCGTGACAAGCTCACTGGCACCGTCTGTTGACAAAATCTGCTTCCGCCGGAACTCGCACGATACATATGGTTCACGAAAACTGATCGGGACACATCCGGTTCCGGTGGACCGCTCCCCCAGGGCGACAAGCACAAGTAGTACCACCTGGTGCCGTGTTTGCTGCTTGAAGCGGGTCGGAAAGCCGCTAACGGTGACGTCATGAGCCGGCCTTGCCCCCTAGGTGGTGTTGCCAAAAGGCCTTTTCTCCAAGGACGTTTCGCCCACGCCGCGACCCTGGCTGGTTCGAAGGCGACCCCGGGGCGGAGAACCTGATTATTTTCCCATCGGAAGTCCCCACGCCGCCGTGTCGGAAATGAACGCGAGACACTCCCACCGGAGTTTGGGGACGCGTGCCTCGAACGCCAAGTCCGGAGAACTTTGGGAACGCCGACGACGAACGCGGCGTCGCCTTTCAACAGTGAACAAGACCGCGCGCTTCATTCATCTGTAATCGGAATATATCTCTACTTAATCCCCTCTTCGGCTATTCAGGTATGTCTGACGCGAGAATTACTTGACCTGCTTCGCACACAGTTTTGTACGTGTTGGTAAAAAAAAAAAAAAATAAATATGATAAATTACGATTACAACTAACTTAGGTCAAAAGAAAGTTGAACAACCTATACCCCCTCATCACCATGATCGTCGTCGTTGTCATCGTTATTATTATCATTATGATCTCTTTATTTCTGTGATCATAAACAAAAATGCTCTTTACTGTTGCACAACGTAATAAAATGTTAAACCTGATGGAATGAATGAAATGCAGATGCCTGTTTTATATAAAAACTTACAATCAAGCAAAACCGAAAATGCACTTTTAATAACCGATAAGTATCTCATTTAATTACCTCTTAAAGTATGAAAAATTGTCGAAACTATCACAGCTTACATGCCAGAAATTACTTACACGTGTCTGAATTCTTGTTTTCGGTGATAACATACATCGATTGCAAGGGTAAAAAGGTAGAGCTTAATTAACTTATTTTATTACTCGCAATATAATCATTACTTTGTATCACTTCATTAGGAGATCCCTTTGTGCTATCGAAGCTAGGCAGCTTGTGGCAGAGGTGGTTGAACTGAAGGACTTCCTTCGAATTTAATAAACCTATATAATACTTTTTTACGAAGTTGATGACAGTAGTCACATGAAAAGAGACCCTAGCAGCACGTCAAATACATTTCCTTTTCAAAATACGTTGCGAAATTTTCATTTGGTTCCACGTTTCAAAGCATGAAACTCTGCACAAGCACCAAAATGGCGGCGCCTACAACAATGTCAAGGAACAGAGTGCCGATACTCTAAGCGTAGCTGATTTAGTGGCTCTAGGCCTTTTACCTTATACTTAGCCTTTTACCCCCTTCAGCCTTTTACTTAATATTACGTGTCGATCAATTCGACGCGTTTGGCGGTTTCAAAATGACGTTTGGCTAAATGTTAATTAATATTGAAAAAACAATAAGAAAATTAAAATTGACACTATTAAAAAAAGAACGACTTACTGATTGGTATTTAGCATGCAGGCATATCAAATGCACTTTTACCGAAAACATATTTGCGATCGAAATGCATTAAAAACCTCGGTTTGAAAAAAAAAAAAAAAAGAAGAACTTATAAATTTATTATTCCTATTTTTAGGGGTGGGGGAGTAATTTATTTCTGGTTGATACTTTTCGCACATCCTTTTAGACCTTAACGTTTTGCGAGCGGATTCATCTTTCATGTGCGAAGCCTATCGAAGGCGCTGGTTCGAGCGTTGGCTCTTGAACAGTCTTCCATGCGGAAGTGGCCGTTCTGCAGGGCTACACGCTCTCGTCGGCGGCACAACTTTTGCGCAGTGCCAGCAAAAAGCCGTACTTTGTGGTCTTGATTTTTTTCGTCGTTCCCGGGCGTTATACCCGGTTTTACCATAAGTGCGACAGATGTGCTTGTTGTTGGTGTTGGTGTTATTGAGCATAGGAATAATTAAAGGTGGGAAAATGGAAATATTGGAGCATAATTTTGATCCTCTAATGACGAAAGAAAGATTCGAGCAGGCAGAAGAGGAAGTCAGCTAAGACGTTGAGGGGTAATGGGATGAAAATATTTATCATGGCGTCGAATCCAGAAATCTGAATAGCTAATTGCGGGCGTTTGGGTGGAGGGCGTATAATTTAGAAACCCCTAAGTAGAACAAAAAGGCTTGGAACATGCAAAGTGCGATTAGTTATACGCTGAAAAAAAAAAAAGGTTTAAGGACCGATGTGTAGCACCAGCCAGCCCAAAAGTTCGATCTGCATATCGTTTAATCCCCAATGTAAAATTCAAATGATCACACTGGCAAAGTAGTGCTCAAGGTCACATAAGGTAGATGACGCCATCACGGTCGAGCTGTTATTATTACTACTATTTTGTTAAATTATTTATATTATTATTATCACTTAAAATTGATTCTTAATTCTTAATTAGCCACTGGCTGCGCGCGTTGTCGCGAGCGCTTCTCCGCTTTGCACCGGTGTGCTAGGAGAAGCTGCCGAAGCGGAGTAGAATCTAAGATAAAAAAATAGTGTGTATGTTAATACAGCCGTAAGTTTTTCTCCCTCAGTGGGTGTCTGGTATCTCAGCTGTAGATGAGAAATTTAGCCAATGTGGTACAACCCCTATCCTGGATTCTTACACCTGCATCACGCAGTAGCGATACACGAACGCACGCCGGTAAGGTGCTCATCCAGATCAATACGGGCAAGTGTGGGGATCGAAACCAGAGCCGGCTTGTTGGATACAGCGTCTTAATTGCTGAGACTAAGGCGAATAAAGCACCACCAAAGTCAGTGCACGAGCTGATCGGGGACTCAAACCGCGTCTTAAGATGCTCGCGCGCCCTTACCTTTGCGGTGCTTTGTTTGACCCAGTCCAAGGTGACCCAGTCTCAGCTTAGACACTGTTCAAGCTAGCCGGCCTAGTATCCCTGGGTTCTGGCAGCGCAAACTTTCGCTCCAGGTGCTCCCAGCTGGTGTGCGCTACCACACTTGGCCACCGATTCTTTTGCGTTGACTCGGGCACCGATTCCCCGTGTCCTATATAGTGGAATAGGAAAGGGACTTTCATTCAAAACTTGTTATAATCGTTTTCTTGGTAGTTCAAACAAATATATATTCTAATGAGTAGCTGACTTTTAGAAACATAAAGGTATCGACTACTTCTTTATAAAAGCCGTAGAGTTGGCCGGGCGTCGAATTTGTTGTTGAATTGACAAAAAAAAAAAACAAGTGATATGCCAGCACTGTTTAAAGTACGGTAAGCAGAAAAATATGGAATAAATTTAAGAATAAAATATGCGCGAAACAAGTTGGTGGACGAATAAATGTGCCAGACCCAAGCCGCTAGCTTCCAACGAAATAAATAAGTTATAGCGCTTCGTTTGTCCCAAGATGAGCTCCAGATAAAGGTTGCGAAGGTTCTGTAATGACTCCAACCAAGAGCTGTCTCAATCGACCGCCTCAAGGCCGCATACCTGCTGCCTGCCGACAACATATCGAGTGCTACAAACTCTGCATGTCCTGCCACAACGGGCATTTCACAGCCACCACACAGGGTCATGACTCGTTCCCGCACCGTTCGTTTTTGTCTATCCGGAGAGACGAGTAGTAAAAAGCGCGCCAATATCGTCTTCAACCACTCTTTGCGCTAGAGGGGGAGCCCTTGTAGCGACCCACATTGAACAAGCCAGAGCACCGCGCACAAGCGCCCGCATCTGGTAACGAGCCAAGCAGGAGCAAGGCTCGAGACACGAGCAGCCCGACACCATCGCAGGCACGAAAGAACGCCGGTCGAGCTGCAGCAACCAGCCATGGATGTTCGTTCCCTCCAGACTGACCCGTATTTAACTTTCAATGTAAATATGTAAATAATAAAGTATATATCATTTGTAATGACTACAGTTGCATGGAAGGATTGTACTTTTGGACGGCCACAATGTAATACTTGTAAGACAAACATTAGTTTAGATATCAGAGGTCTCGTGCCCTTCATGTTAATGAGCTTTGCTTAATTCTCTGTGAAGCAAATTGTATAACCTCAGATATTATCCTTGGTAATAATGCTAAGGCAGAGAGGTTCAAGGTATAAAGCAAAAGAAGTGGTGGTAGTGGGCAACCTTGCCTTAATAAAGATTTCATAAGAACATATTCAGAAAGGGAGTTGTTTGCAGTTAGCTTTGTGCTGCTGTATTTGTAACAGAACTGAATGCCCTCAATAGCATGGTTCTTACGTTTGCATGAGAAAGTATTTTGAATAAGAAAGAATGGCTTACTCTATCGAATACTTTGGACAGGTCAAGTTGAACTGCAGCTTCTTGATCTTGATCATAGGATGCAGGGTCTATCACATATCTTGCTACATGTATGTTCGTTTGAATGTTTCTTTCTCGTATACCAGAGATTTGGTGTTCTCCGATAAGATTATGTTATAAGAGGTGTACGCGTTCGTTTAAAATGTTTGCGAAGATTTTATAGTCCACATTACAAAGTGATATAGGTCAATAAACTTCAACCTTGTTTAAACCGTTTTTGTCTTGTTTTAGGAATTAGAACAGTATGACCATTATAAAAAGTTGGCGGAGGTATTTGGGGTTTATAAGTGGCTTTTAGGACATCAAAAAGTAATGGACATGACAGATCAGAAAATCTTCAGTAGAATTCAGCACTTGGGCTATCAGGTTCAGGTGTCCTGTTTGAAAAAAGTGTTTTTGTGGCGTTTTGAATTTCCTGTAAGGACAGACAACCCTCGATTATTTCTTTTTTTCCATTTGATAAGAAAGGCAAGAGGATTACAAGCTTCTCTATATCTGAATATTCTTCAATTGGGATGCCTTTCCCCAAACGATTAGTGTAATAATCCACAAAGGCCTCTGAAATATTTGGTGTATCTATTATTGTACTACCACTATGTTCGATTTTAACTATTCACTTTGTTAAAGCATACCTTCGCTCATCTTCCAGGTATCTTCGCCCGGGTGTCTCTCAGAGTAAAATATTTTATAAGCACGATCAAATCACTGCGCCTTGATATTTCTCGGCGTCTTATTGCTGGAGTCGTGTTTCAACCATGTTTATTTCTTCTGTGTATTCACCGGGGTTCTTACTTTCAACATCGTAAAGCGTTCATAACGTATCCAAGAGATACTTCAGTTCTCGTCTTTTATCGAATGTGATAGTGCTCGCGCGTTCGGTTACCCAATTTCAACCTCTTGTATGAACATGTCCCGTTTGCAAAATATGTGTAGTGAGGGTATCTGTTGTCCGTGTCGGGGATACAATCGGCAAATATTTTATAAGCCAGAATGTATGTGTTCAGTTTTAACAGGCTCCATTCAGGACGTAATTAAGGTCTTTACCTTTCACCAATGATAATTGATACAAGACAGTGGTCTGAGCAAAATACAGGCTTAACCGTGCAATCTGAAATAACCTTCTAGATTTCTCCAGATACGTATATACGATCCAGTCTTGCGTGACAGAAACCGTTGGAAATGTGCGTAATGTACTCTGCTTCCTTTCTGTTCTCCAATGTCCGCTAAGTTGTTTTCAGTAATGAAGTACTGCAGTAAAGCTACACCCGTCCCATCTGGCCGAAGATTGGGAATGATATTTTATATTGAACACACGTGAAATCTCCCAGTAGAAGTAATTATCTATCGGTTCTAATATATGGTTGTATGAGTAAAAAAAAGTCGTTACGTGTCTTCACAGCGTTGGGAGCGTACATACACATTATGTGCCATTCGTCATTGCCATTAAGATCGCATACAATGACGCAACCCTCTCGATCGGTGGTGAGAGCATTAGCAGTCAGACCCGTTCTTCTTTCCAGTAACAAAAAAAAAAAAAAAAAAAAAAAAAAAACCGGCCGAGGTGCTTGCTGCATCGGTGACACGCACACATCGAAATCATTTAGAAAAGGTTTCAACGCGATTTCGGTTTCTTCCTCGCCGGACAATTTGGTTTCTTGTACATTCAGTACGTCTACCTACTGTAGGGATATCAGCTGAAGAAGCTGGCACTGCTTTCGCTTAGATTTAAGACCTCTCACGTTTAAGGTAGCTACACGGAGCTGAGGGGCGCTGAGCATGCAATCGTTTATGGTTGAGCGTTATCGCTCAGTGGCTTGCCTTCAACAAGTTTAGGGCCAGAAGACGGCATTAAATACGACTTGTGCCGTTCTCCAGCCTGTTTTTTGTCGGGAAGTTTTGGTCTAGTTAAGAGGCCATCACTCAATGTCGCATTTGTAAGTGCCTTAATTGCAAGAATGGGGTCCTCCGCATCGCCGATTTCTTGCGTTGGGTTACCTTACTCCTCAATCTCGGTGGTTGCTGTGTTTTGTTGATCCTCTGTAAAAGTCCGTCCTTGTTCTTTCGTATGAGAAGTTGTCGGTGTTCTTTCTTTGATGGTAGGGGGACCGGCGGGCTGATCTGCACTTACATCACGGTAGGGAATGGCAGCTCCTGGGAAAGTGTATTCGGTCGGGGGTGGCTGAAACTTTGGACCTGGAGGCTCAGTCATCATGGGGATGTCCCCACTCGGTTCAACAACCTCGCTTGCATTCATCAGGTGCTCTATGGTTGAGTCGTATGCTGTTCTGATCCTAAGCCTGTCGGCGTAGGTGAGGACGCAGTCAGCAAAGCTGTGTCCGTACCTTTGGCACTTCGTGCACCTCGGAGTCCTACAGTGGCGGCGGATGTGGCCCACGAGGTCGCATCGCAGGAACAAAGGAGGTCGGCCGAGGATCAGTAGCAAGCTCTGGTGCACATAAATAGTCAGTTGGTGAGGAATCTTGCTCACGCTTTTGTCGTTTCCTAATGTCGTTGCAGCTCTGTGTTGAGGGTATCCATAACTTCCATTCCTTCGCATTTTCCCTTTCGTACGATACAGCGCACGGTACCGAAGGGTTCCAACGTGCTTCAACATCTCTCCACAGAAGCCCGAGTTTCACTCCTTTCGACTTTGGGTCAACGACGACGCATTTGTGTCCTTTCCCCTTTAGCTCGTTGCAGGAGACACGCTTGCTTTTTGCGGGGGAAGTGGCACATGCGACCATCCAGGCATGCGACATTTGGTATTTTCCTATGATGATCATGTCCTTTCGGACAATTATGCCATTGAGGGCGTCTGATACTCCGGAGCTCTGTAGGGTCGAGCAGCAAGATCTCCGCGTAAGAATACTGAATTAAGAACAAGGTTACCAGTAGGTAGACGTGGCATCAGCACTCGGTAGTCATCCATCGTGGATGACTACCGAGGGCTCTTCAAGTCCTTCCGCCCTTGACTTCGCCTGGGCGTGACACAGCGCGAGGGACCTTTTTTAGAAGTAATTAATCGGCGCGTCCGTTATCCGGAACCCGTCAACGAACATATTCCATTATAACCATTTTTCGCTATTTCAATTTGCTAATGGACACCTGATTGATGGATCGTTCGGGATAACCTGAGCAGTGTTGTGAATGTGGCGCAATTAAGATACATATATATCGCAACCATGCAGCTTAAGCTGGGCAAGGTGAGCACAAACTCAAACGAAGGCGATATAAAAAAAAAAACATTTAAAAAACCGCCGCGCATTAGGAGCAGCAAGAACCTGCCGGGAGAGGCAGGGCTCACGCATCGCGTACGGGATCAAACTTCCCGGCGGCTCGGCGGCGATCGTTGAAGGGAAGCCGAAAGCCGGCGAAAGCGGCCGACACGAGCCGCAATCCATCACTCCGGCGCGATTCCGCGTCACGTCGGAAACGATGTGTTGGCAACGCTGTGATGGATCGGTCCGATGACAAGCCGCCGACCCTGCTGGGTGACCCTGCCCCGTTGACCTTGGTTCTCCGAGGCGCGGCCGAGAAGCCCAGAGACGCCAAGCCGGGCAATCGAAAGTTCGTGTCCGTTATGTGATCTTTTTTTTATTTCTTTTTCATCCCTCACAGTCCAAGCCGCCGCAGCCACGCTCCAGATACGCCATTAGAAAAGGCACGGTGCCCGCCGCACACATGATGACGGAATCATCTGCGCACCAACGTCCAAAGCACATTCGAAAGAAAATGTTTGCGTCGTTCATGTGCATGTTTTCAACATGTCTGCAAACAAGTTTTTTTTTCTTTTTTCTTTTTTTTTTTTTTTTTGGGGGGGGGGGGGGGCACAAAGAAGTTTCTGCAGGCTGTCTTGCACATGATGTACAACCAATGCGACTGTGACTTAAAGGAGGTACTCTGGCGATATTTTTTTTTTAGCTACCCCGAACTAACTCTATGTTCAAAATCACCGGCGCTTTACTCTTTCCGGTATGCTGTTTAGTGCCGCGGAATTGGGAAATAGTTATTGTGAAATCTGAGAGTGGAAAAATGATGCCAAAAAACCAGCATTACAATATACCCGCGCTTTTCAGTGCCGCGATGTCAGGGAGAGGCAGGCTTGCAGGACGAGCGGGCAGTCTAAAAATGGACTCCATGTCGAGCATTTGTTTCGTTGCTGATGAGCGGGCGCTGGAGCGAGGTTCTGAAGCATTCGTTTGACACCGTAAAACTGCTCGTATAATCAGTTGGGAAGGAAGTCTACAGCTCAAAGTGCGAACCCTTCCCTTCCACTGCCGTCACTTTTTCATTGTTGCCAATAAAAACTTTCACTTCGAAAAAAAAAAAACGCGGTAAAAGTTAAAATTGCCGAGTCAGCGACTTCGCAAAAAAAAGTTATTTTGCCCCAATACTTGGGTTACTACTTCAGCCGTGTTTGTTGGTGTTTTACGCAAATCTTCTGGCCAATCGGGGACTATAAAGAAGACGCTTTAAGAGTCACTCACAACTCACAAAAAATAACGGAGTGCGTTGTGCTTCACAGACATTTCATTATCACCCCTCAGCCAATCAGACTGCAGAATGAGCCAATCGTTAACGTTCAAGAACGAATCACGAGGCAGGACGCGTGAAATATACTGGGCCACACCCTGCCTTTCTTAACCTCTCAGTGACTATAAAAGAAGGTGCAGTGCTGAATTGTCGACATCATTCAGAGAAGGCCATCATGGGAGAGAGATGAAACACTAGTTTTGGGTCGGCGTTCGGCCGAGGTTCGTGTCCAACCTGCGAATACCACCCGAGTCCCAGCCGACCGCCGACGCAGCAGTCGTGTCCAATGCGTGCTTCCCCAGGTTGGCCTTCCTTAGCTGACGTCACGAATTCGCCGCTACGGCCTTCTCATCCAGGAGCCGCTGGCTGGGCCGGACGGAGTGCCTTCGCAACACAAAACGGGCAGTCGGATAGACCCGTTTAGTGCGAGTTGCAGAAAAAGATCTTGCCTCGATCGACGGTTAATATTTTTAATCAAAAGTCAATCTTTGGTGCTATAAACCGCGGTGCACTACACAGTACGCATTATATTTCGTACCGACGCACCGCCTTGTCTCGAAAAAATCAAATCTTCATGCTCGACTCTCATTATGCCCGAGTCGCACTAAAGCGAACAAAAAATGAAAGACGTTTACAAATATCTGTAATGCGAAACTAGAGCGCAGCTCTTGATGAGGAGGAGGGCAGGGTACGGAAAGGGGTATACCCCTCCCCCTCTCCTCCTCCCCCTCACCTCCTCCTCCTCCCTCTCCTCCTGCCGCTGAATTTGTTCATGGGTGATGTGACACGAAGTCGTGACGTCAATTTCCCCGCTAAATTTAGCGGGGAAACTGAATTGGTGTTGAGGTCCCGTGACGTCAATTTTTCCGCTAGATTTAGGGGGAAACTTAACCCGCTAAATGTAGCGAGAAACTTTCCTCGCTAACCTTAGCAGGAAGATTTTCCGCTAGATTTAGCGGGGAAAAGTCCCATAATGCAACGCGCGCGGTTACGTCGACGCCGACGCCGCTCAACCCGGAAACGGGCCCCTAAGAGCTGCGCTCTAAAATACCCAACACGGACAAGCCTCACATATGTGCAGCAGGTACGCGAAGGCATATTTCTTTGGCAGGCTTGCGATCACTCGCGTTTACTTCACAAGCACCGAAAGACTGCAGGAACTGCCTGCGTGCTGCTCGTGGCTGGGGCTTGTCGGCGTCGGTTTCCTTTTCTGTTTGTCGCTCTAGTGGGATTCGGGCATTATAAAACGGAGCGTACAAAATAGTGACCAAGAGAAGACACGTACGACAGACAAGCACTCGGCTGTCGTACATGTCTTCTTGTAGTCCACCAGTCAAGTTTTTGACACTTGGGAACAATTCAGAGTTATTTTTTTCCTTCGTTGGACAATTCTACAATGGGTATACGTTTTGGCCGAAGACGTCAGCGTATAAAAGTGCTATTTTGGGGTTGCAAGTTCCTATCCTCGACTTAAATAAAGCTGTGCAACTTCAGAAAAGAAAAAAAAAAAAAACCTTGGCTCTGGAGAACATAGATCGAAGTGGCGGCTCGTTCACATAATCTGGTTAGCTGTGTGGATGCTCACTCGTTTGTTGCGTGTGTCTCTGAGGTTATTAGAAAAAGAAAGTCACCCATAAGTACAAAAAAAGGAAGCTAAAAATAATAAGAACATACCTAAATAATAAGGGGCGCTGCGTCTGCTCCTCAAAAAGACATCCATAAAAAATAACCAAAAACGATGTCGAAAAAAAAAAAGAAGAAAAACAACGCTCGTGTGAGGAGTGATGACGTGCAATGATACTGCAAATAAACAAAAAAACTGATGGCCAAATACTAAAACAAACAAATAATCCCCCCAAAAAACAACCAACATGACATCAAAGTATATCAGTCAGCGACGGATGGCAAAGAAGCAGACATCTATGCGATACCATATAGCGGAAATAAAGAAAACAATACTAACGAGGAGGACGGTATTTCTTTTAATAGCTTTTGTTTTATATATATATTTCGGGCACGGGGCTTGGAGGGGAGGGAGGAAGGAGGCGGTAGTTTCGGTAGACACCATTGTCTGAACCTTAATCGCCCCCCCAAAATAAGCCAGAAAAACCTTGGCGAAAACTAAGGGATAAATAAACGAGGCCATCTGGGCCCGGTCCGACGCAATAATAGAAGGCGGTAAACACACACACACACAAACACACACGCACACGCACACACACACACACACACACACACACGAAAAGAAAAAAGAAATCGCCTCTGCCAACGACTGTCGCGAGTTTCTGGAGCGATGGTGCTGGAACAATAAAAACAAAAACAAAAATAAAAACGTGAGGGTTCTCGGATGCCCGGATGTGCAATGGCTCGGAAGATTCGGTTGAATTCCACCGACGGAAGTGCCATATACGGGGATCCGATCTCCCAAGTGAGAAGAATAGGCACCCAGAAAATACCCTATTTTAAGTTTAAAGACACAAAAATCTACAACAAAAACCCATCGCTTAAAACGCACATTTTATTCGAAAGAGGCCAAGGCGGCGAGCTGGTCGCCGTCTATCATTGCTGGCAGCAATCAACAATGAGCGGGCCCCCTTAGGCTAGGTGGCGGAAGCTACCGCCCGCTACGAAGGGTATAGCCAGGTAACATCCATCCATCCAGTTCCCTCAGACAATCTGCATGCATATACTGTCTGCAGACCGAATATGCATCGACCATGCTCGATGAGTATCCACACCTAATCCCGTCCTACGTGGCTGCAGTCAACAACCTGTCTTTTTGTGTTGGAGGCTTAGGCATAGACTAGACTTAGGCTAGACTTAGACTTAGGCTAGGTGGCGCAAGCTATTGCCCGTTACAAAGGGTATATTCATTAACATCCATCCATCCATCCATGCACGAGCGCATTCTGACTGGGGCTTAACGTGACGCAGGTGGGCTCGTTACACCATGTCGTATTTGTTTATTGGATTCAGTCGCTGTTAGCTTTACGAGATTTATAGCCCACGTACATGAGCTTATATAGACGATTCTCGGAGGTTCCCCTCGTTGTTCTTAAAGGGGTATTCACACGAGGGAGAAATCCCGGGGATTTCTCCCCGGCACGCGCGCATCACGAGACGAAAACGCGAGGCATTTGCACACCGCAAAGCCTGACGTTTTCGTCGTGGGATGCGCGTGCCGGGTTGAAATCCCCGGGATTTCTCCCTCGTGTGAATACCCCTTAAAGGGCAACTCCGCTCAATTCCGAAAAATTTAGGCTTCCATGTGATTCACATTCACAAAGCACTACTAAACAACTCTACGTCTTCGGATTCGCGAAATGTGGAATATTATTTGTGTAATCCTAATTTAATCATCAGCAGATACCGAAACCGAAACTTCGGTTGCGTCAGGCAACATCGGTCTCGGGTCGTCAGAGGCATGGTCACGCCCCGTCGAACCACGTGGTCTTGTGACGTTCGGGAGGGAGCGAGAAACAGGACACGCGACGCATGCAAGGTTTTTTTTTTTTTTTTTTTTATTTATTGGGCGCGGGTAGGTCGTTTCGCGTGGCGTGGACGGTGATGGCCCTGGGGAGAGGGGGAAGGGGAGAAGACGAAAGAGAAGGGGAGCGGAGAAACAGACCGATAAGCGCGCAGGGCAGCGCATCCCAGGCGCATCCGTGTTAAGCGCGATCCAAACCAACGCTTCTTTTTGCGCCTGTAGGTCGTGCGGCTGCGGATGTGACGCATTTTCGTGACGTCGCGCCGCTTCTTCGCTCCTTCCGGGCGCGCACGAAGAAGTTGGTTGATTTCAACTTCTTTCTCAAGCCGCACAAAAAAGCGCGGTGACGTAGCAGGCCGCGCCTGTGTCCCGGCCAATCGGTGGAGGGCAAGCTAGTTCCGGCTCCGCGTTTCTCGCCGTCTGGCTGCCCTCTCCTCCCCCCTCCCCCCCCCCCCCCTTTATTCTCTTCCAACATGACAACGCGATCTCTCTCCCTCTCTCTTTCTCTCGCCGGCCAGTCTGTCGCTGTTGCACTTTGCTTGTGCGCTCGTGCCTGCGTGCGCGCGTGCGCCCCCGCCCGTAGCTGGCCCGTCCAAACCAAAGCGCACGCTTCTGACTCAGAAAGCGCGCCCGGAAACAGCAAAAACGACGCGGAATGCGTCACATCCGCAGCCGCACGACCTACAGGCGCAAAAAGAAGCGTTGGTTTGGATCGCGCTTAACGGTGATCACGTGGACGCCCGGTCAGCCAACACCGGGAGGAGAAACTCATGACGTCGTCGTTCAATTTCGCTCTGAGAAGTAAAAACAAGCAAAACGTGAGAATGACGTACACATGCCTCTGACGTAGTGGTTCAACGTTGGCCGCTCGAACTCCGTGGCATTGACTGCGCTGATGATTGCGCCTCGCGCCGCACGCTAGAGTTGGCAGATTTCGGCGACTTGGCTCGCTTGAATGTTTGCTGGCCAGTTTATTAAATATATAAACGGAATTAGATCGTAATATTTGACGTGGGGTCTTCCTATATGATACTGAAGAGGGCTACATAGTTTTCTGAATATCAAAAATGAAGCGGAGTTGCCCTTTAAAGGGGTCATGAAACGCTTTTCCAACTTTTTCCTGTTTCGCTTTCCTCCTCAACTCATAAATCGCGCATTCCACCAAACAGTTAAAGAAGACGAAAAGGGGGAGTCCCCTCTTGCTCGCACTCTCCTTTGTGTAATCCCGGACACATCCATTCTCCCCCTAAAAGATTAGCCCGTCGCTCAAAATTCAGACAAAAGTTGCTTTCCCCACCCCGTTCATTCCGAAGCTGACAGTGCTGTTGAAGTTACGTGCTCGTTGGGCCAGCCACACTTGCCACGTGAGCGTGGCAAATGTGGCTGCGGAGAATGAAGTCAGGTGATGAAAGGGAGGCGGCTGATTGGTCCGGCAAGCGCGTAGCTTCCACCACAATGTCAGCTTAGGGGTGAAGGGAATAAGTGAGGTCCGGTTGCGTGTGACGTCAGTTTGAACCCGATAACGCGCTTTTGGGACCGCGGTTGTATTATGGTGCCTGGAACGCGTCTCCGACTGGTGTGTTTACCGCGGCCAAAAAAGTGGTCCCTCGATTTCCGCCTGATGACGTCATAAAAGTGTCATGCTGTCGCCGGTCGCGACCCTGGCGGCGTCCCAACAGCTGTGGTGTATGTGGCAGATGCCTGTTCTGCTGCAGGTCGCTTTCCACTGTGACAGTTCACGGAAGCTAGAGCAGCCGGAGTTGGGACGCCTAAAGGGACTCCGTGACGACAGCGACACTCGCGTTCGCTCGTGCTTTTCGCCAGCATTTCTACGGCCAACCGCCAGGATCGCGACAGGCAACAGCATGACATTCGCGTCATTTGTTGCCACATCGGGACCACTTTTGATGTATGGGCGGGATAGGACGCTAAACACACCAGTCGAAGACGCGATCCAGGCACCATAGTTGTATCACAGTGAAAAGGCAGAGAGGTTGCGAAGGGGAGGAGGTACGAAATAGTCCGCTCTGTTTTCAAATTTTCGCACTGAAAGTCAGGCTTTTGACTTTCTACCTTTTTCTTTTGGTCCACTGAACGATGTGCTATTAGTAAAATCCCAATCTAAAATGATTTATCCCAACCCAAAAATCGTTTCATGGGCCCTTTAATGGCGCGAAATATTTCTGGATATTTAGGTATTGTTGAGTAGTCCTGTTAACAGTCATTCACGTATAAAAATTTAACAGAAAAAGAACAGGAGAAAATATTTTGACGCCGCATTGTCACGCCTGCAACTCAAACATCGTCCGGATATTGGAGGTTTTCGGAGTTTGTAAACTGGCAAAAAAAAATTCTAATAAAAAAAAAAAAAAAATGACGCGTCAATATTACTCGCGCATTTCGGTCACACAGCGTTCGAGCTCCAGCTATGGGAAAGCCCTCAGGGAAGGAAAGAACTGTAAGAGTACATAAGGGAAAAAAAACAAAAAAACAAGAGAGGGGGGGGGGGGGGGGTACCTAAAGCACCCAAAAACAACATAATAAAAAAAAAAAAAACGCCTCTGGTGAACGATGCCAGAAACGAGTGTTCGCTGCGTCTTGCTCTTCCTTTCGCTCATCGATATACGCGTCCTCGACGGGAACTTGGTGGAGCATGCCACGAGAGCGAGTCGGTCTATTTGCCTCTCCGTGCAAACGCGGAAGACTGTCTGCATGCAAATCGCAGTCGGGTAGAACAGCCCGCGGGTCTCACCAATACCCAGTCAGAAGGAATAGGCTGAGCACAACGTCATCGTGTGTTGATCCCAAGTGGCAAACAGGCTGAATCTCTCGACGTCGACGAAAGACGCCGCAAACCGACGAAGGTGTCCGTCTTGGCGACCGCGTCCTAAAGGAAGTTTGGAGGGCGCTTAAGCTTTGGCTTTAAGAATGGAACGCGATAGAGCACCACCGTCTCATTCGCTTCTCATTGTATTCGTGCGGATGAGCAGGAAGCGTGGCGGACGCGGCCCAGTCAGTAGCTTGTCCGGAACAGAAGGGTTGCGGGTTCAAATCCCGCCTTAAATTCTTCTTTTTTTTTCAGATGCAACTGAATTACTTTATAGAGAGAAATCATTTGAGACATACCGCGACCTTCAAATACGCATAACATGTCATGTTTTTTAATCACTTTTAATCCACGCGTGACGTCACGCTTCACATGAGCGTTGGGGGTTGTTGGAAATTTCGGCGCGAGGTCATGTGGCTGTGACGTCACTAGCCTATCGACCAATCAGAACTTTTCCGTCACGACGCCGCCGACGCCGGCTTTTCTACGACACGAGCTTCTTATAACGCCATTACGTTTAAAAGGTCCCTCGGTTTCCACCTGACGACGTCATCGGACTGTCATGCAGTCTCCGACCGCGATCCTGGCGGTATCACAGCTAGGACTTTAAACACACCAGTCGGAGGCGTCTTTCAGGCAACACAACGGCGGAGCGTGTATTGCTTTCGGGATACGCCCTCCGAACTCTTGCTCCAGACGTCACTCACGGTTAGCCTCGAAATCGAAACCAAATTTGTCGTCTGCCATCAGTGGATTGGCGCCATGTTGGAGGAGGCATTAGCGCTGTAGAATCGCTCGCTCCCCCTAGCGTTCGCCTCGCTCGCGTTAGACGATAAAGCAAATTGGTGCCGAGTAGCCGATGGATCACAGGTCAGAATATAAGCCAGGGGATAAAGGCGGGAGGGGACCGCGGCACATACTGGGCGCTGACATCGGCGGTCCCGGCAGTAAGAAGAAGCGACAGAAGAACGGGGTAAAGATAGCAGACAAAAGGTTAAGCGTGTTCGTTTTGCTTCGACGAGCTGAAGGTGGTTCGAGCGTTGCTCTTCTTATTTAGTTTCATACAATGCGCGATTCCGGTGTTTTCCTGCAAGGCAAGCTAGAAAAACAAAACAAAACAAGGTACAAACACTACAGGTGATATTTTTCTCCTTCTTTGCGCATATTAATGCGTCGGCAGCGATATGGGTCCACCGGTACCGCCAACTGAGACCGCCTATATATGCCCGCGTCTATGAGTCCCGCCGTTCAGCGGCCCCGATGCATGGGACGTTTCCCTCAAGGAGTCTAGATAATATTTTAACTCGACAGAATAAGTATGACTGGTGTTTAACATCTTCGGACGGCCCTTAAATTCGTGGCTGTAGTCGTGCCCTGGCTCGCGACTTGACCGCCTCGCAAGAGTGCCGTCGGACGGCTAGAAAATGCGTCGTCGGCTAAGCATTCATGGTGACTGACAAGAAAAATTAGCGTCGTTACCTCTACGTGAAATCTCGGGGGGATATTATGCAAACCTTGTCAGCACTGTAGCCGGTCCTCCAACGTTTTGACTAACCACACAAATGAAGACTGGAGCTGCCGCCTACGAAACCTCGTTCGCTTTACATGTCCCGGCCGATCGCCAAGATGACACGAAGGGCAGTCCACAAACCGTTAGTTGGTACGAAGCTTTTCTGTCGAGATTGTGCCGCCATATTCGTCGTAGCCATTCATGACGCCGGCGAACCGACTGCTCAGGTGTCGCCTTGTCACGGTTCCTAGCGATTGTCAAAAATTAAAAAAAAGCACAAAAAACACTACTGCTGGCCGTAAGCTTCATTCTTTCACCGACTTTTACGGCCGGAACAATTAATTACGGCGCAACCGACCATTTTGAACATCGACTGAGCGGACTCACTACAGCGGCAACACGGCCCCGTATACCACACAAAAGATAGCATAACAGCGACGAAAGCCTCCAACATAAATTCCGGCGGGTTCCGGCAAGATTTCCAAACCCGTAGTAAAGCGCTGCGTCATGGTCTCGTGCGGGAACCCCATTGGCGCCGTCAACCTAAGAAACCAAGGGCGGGGCCCACTTCGTGGTTCGTTCCTGGACCTTCTTATCAACTGATGGCGACGTTCCATCGACTGCCGAGCGATGGTAAGCTAATCGGCACTCACCCCGCTTTGCATTTTTTTTTTCTGATTGGCCCCGATTGAGAGAATAGTGGGTAGACGTCGATGCTAGCTGCATGGCTAGCTTCCTTGAAGTATATCCCCTATCCTTCCCATCAGAGCCAATCAAAGATCGGCGTTCTGACGTCAAAGCAATCCCTGCGCAAGAAGCAGATCAACTTGCTCTACGCATAGGCCGTTTTCTCGTGGCGGGCGCCATGTTGAATTTCGACGTAGCTGGGTTGGGACAAAATAGCAAATCCCCTTATTTGCCGATTGGAAGGCGCAAGAAGTTCAAGAGAGTCGTGTCAATAGTTCTATACTTTTTTTTTCTAGTTTTTTTCTTTCTTTTCACGGTTCTGATTTTTTGCGAATTGGGCAGCGAGGTTCTATTAGCGACGATTAAATTTCGCGATTTCTAAAGGGTGGAGTTTGCCTCGACACACAATAGAAATATTCGCTCCCACTAAGTTCACGAATTTCACAATTCGCGAACATTAAGGGCTCGCGAACGTTAAGCCGTTTCATTATTTACTTCAGTTTTTGTCGCCCAACCCAATTACGTCATATTTTAACGTGAAAACCGTCCCACGAAAACGGTCTATCTATACGGAGAGTTCACTGGCGGCCATAGCTGTGTGCGCGGCTACTGAGCGCATGGTGGCGGCGATGTTTCCACAGTTACCTCTCATTCACGCTGGAAGCGGATCCGCGTTCGCAAAGCGGTGGCGAACGCGGTTGTATAAAGATCCAGTACAATGGACCTTTTCCGAGAAGCGTTCTGCGCACGCGCGAGCGCCCGATGCCAAGCGGCGGAAGTCGGAACGAAAAATCGAGGAAATTAGGAAGGAGGCTGTACATCAGCGAGTAGAACACGTAACTGCAGCACATATATAATTGTGTTACACAAAAAAAAGAACGTCGACGGAAAGGAAAACACGACGTTTGGGTGGACGCCACGGATGCCCCTTTTTAATGGCAGGCGCCGCTGCTCAGAGAGCGAAGAAACTGGTAGCGTAGCTCCCATTATCGATTGGTAGCGCTGGTAGGTCACTTCCTCGATTTTTAGTTCGTGCAGCCACCGCCTGGTGCCGTCGGTATGTGGAGAAGGTCCATTGCACGCGCACTCGATGACGTCAAGTGCGCGTGCAATTGTACTGGATCTTTATACAACCGCGTTCGCAACCGCTTTGCGAACGCGGACCCGCTTCCAGTGTGAAGGAGCGGTTAGTTTGCAACGTGCATTCCGCACCATCATGCTTGCAAGTCTTAGCAGGCTATTAATATGAGCCCGTTCTGAGCATGCGCTCTTAACATCGCCCTCAAATATGGCGTCCGTCGAAGCCATATTTGTGGGTGCTGTTTAGAGCGCATGCTCAGAACGAGCTCACATCAATAGGCTGCTAAGATTGACACTCTTGACGGTGCGGAATGCACGTTGAAAAAGAATTGTGCAAGCTCGCTATCAGCACGCGCTCAGCATTCGCGCACACAGCTATGGCCGCCAGTAAATACTCCCTATAGACTGCCTGCAGAGCCAATTATTTAAAATAATCAGCGAATCAGCTCGAGATGTTGACTCTGCGCGTGACCAATGTCGATAACCTAGCTCGCCGTCGCACTCTTACTCAGTCAGCCCACGCCGAGTGGCACGCAAAAAATCGACATCCCGAGCGCATTCGGCCAATTATTCGGAAGAAGGTCGTTCATTCTGTTGTAAAATAAAAACATATTTATCCTCTCAATTATTTTTTAAGTTTTCTCGAGAAATCTTGAGGGTACTGAAACATTGCACAGGTTTTTATTTGGATATTTATTTATTTATTTCGATACATACATCGCCTAAAGAGCGATTACAGGTTGGGGGCACAGATAAGGACAAAGACAATACAAACAGTAAACAAAAACACTCTATACATGAGTAATACACAAAGAGTAGGGGGAAAATAAGACAGAAAAATAAAAACATTACACGCCCTCTTGAACGTTTTGAAAGATTAACAAAGAACGCCAAAGTGGTTTCTACAATGTCACACGGCAGCTTGCTCCATTCCTCAATTAATGGTGGGGAAAAAAAAAACGACTGAAAACATTTGTTTTGCCTTTAAATGGAGGAATGTTTTGAGAGTTGCCTCTCCTATGAGATACATAGGCAGGCTCGGAGACGTAGGTGGGCCCACAAAAACCAGTATTATAGTAAAATATCTTATGTATGAGCTTAAGGCGAAGGCATTTTCGTTTTTGACTCAGAGGACGCCAAGCAGTGATACTTTAATCTTAGTAATGCTGGCCCTAAGATCATAGCGATTGGAAACAAATCTAGCAGCTCGATTCTGAATTTCTGCAGTCCATTCATCCAAGATTTGTCTGAAAGAATCTCGAATAAAGCTTGCATAATCAGAACATAAAACAAATACAAGGTCTGTTTTGAAGAAGGAAGGGCTAGCATAAAATTGCGCTTAATAAAATCGACAGAGTGACTGGGCTTTACTGAAATATAATATGCGTACCCTGTGGGGGGAGGGGGGGGGGGGGCAAAACTAAAAATAGGAACAAGAACAACATTAAATAAAACAAAAAAGAAAGTTAGTATAGATTAATTACTAAACAGATTGCGAAACAAAAGACGTCTTTGAGGATGAGCGCATTGTAACAATTAATTACTTGCTAATTAGGAATAACGGCCACATGAAAAAAGAACAAAGTAACCTCCCTTAGCTAAACATCGTGCGCTTGCTTTCAAAAAAGAGGCCAAATTAAACTGAAAAAAAGGGGCACATGCAAAAACAGAGCGAGCGCGGCCGAGCTCGTTGAAATTAATAATGTCGTGAAACAACCCGTGGCTCCGGTGAGAGAAGAACTTTTTGAGTTCGATGGAAAAGTATGGGAAAGGGAAGGTCTCAATTACTGTACAGGTGCGCTACGTCCCAGAGACTACTAAAAGCTAGAAACTGTGAAGAAAAAAAAAAGAAAAGAAAGTAAGTTTACCCGGTGAATTTAGTGTGACGTACGTGACGGTACTTGATCGTGACGTCACGTGACCTGACGTTACATCAGGTGGTCGCTTGATTAAGCAACTCAGAGTTGCCCGAACCACGTGTTCAAGTGCTTCCTAATTTTGTAAAGTTAGCGGGAAGCCTTTGTCCGCTAAATTGCGCTGGGAATCACACTGTCACGTGACACTGTGACGTAATTGTCGCACGCGACGTCGCAAGTTCCCGGCTAACTTTCAAGGGACAAAGTAATTCTCGTCCAATTCAGCGGAAACATTTTCACGCTAAATTTAGAAGGGGGAAATGATGACGGTCACCTGTGCATTGCGCGCAGTAGAGCACTGGTGGAGCGCCACCACCATCGTTGCAGTTCATTTGTAGAACAACGCAAAGAGCCGCCATTTTTTTTTTAATTTCTTTCTTTCTCTAGCGGTGCAGATACTTCCACATCAAGCGGGGATTTCGCTGCTGCCAGACCTTCCCGCCGCTCCCCTAACGCGGCGTCCTTTCATGAACCGTCCGGCGCGGCGCGAAGCCGTGTTTCAGCTGGCGATCGACGCCCAGTCATCGACGGCAACGGGCGTTTAAAGGGAATGCCGGACGAAGACGGAAGACCCATCGGTCGAACCTGGCACTTGCGCGCGCCGGTTCTATAGTGCACCTAGACTCGAGAGTGTCTCCAACGGCTCGAACGGGGTCACGTGGTTTCTAAGCCACATTTGCAACACAAGGCGAGAGGATCGGGAGAAAGCAAATATTTCGCTAAAAGGAGAATATTGGACACTCTGCACGAATAAGAATGATCTATAGCCCGTTTCACTTTCAACTCGAACCTCGGTCGACGTGACGACCTGATCAAGTAAATCAAACTGCGCCAGAAGTGCGTCCTCGCGGCGCTCTATGTTCTTGTGTGTTTGTTGTCACCGTCTAAACCAAGCACGCACGAAAAAAAAAAGTCAGGATTGCATTACATTCAGTGTGCGTGATTATGTGAGGCGGTGATATCAAACGCAAAAAGGCGACCAGGGGCGGGACGATGCACCTTTTGAAGCCGCCCGATTAACTCCATCGAACTGTAGAATAGGCTGCGGTAGGACTTAGAGTCAAACAAACAAACGATATATTTTTTTTTTTTTTTCATCCAGTTATCAAGCTGAGAGATGGCGCTAGCGGACGCGACAATAGCCCGGAGACTTCCGAGATTTTTGTAATCGGGGAGAAAAGTGGTGGAGTATTTCGGAACGTTTTATCTCCCTTCAGAGGGCGCTCCATGCGCCGGGTTTTGGACGTGCAAGTTAGCGCCATCTCTTGGTTAAGCGTCACTCAAATAGTTCGAACACCAACATGGTGTTCGTTATTTTTGTCTACGTGTTCTATCATCGCTGAACCAATACTGCACAGAAAAGAACCTGTAACTCGCGCTTTCGACGCTGCTGGTCCCATGAGCTCGTAGCTTCGGATGCGTCCGGACCTAAGGTTAAATGAAGTATCGTATAGTGCGTCCAGTACGCGTCTCTAAACTTTGGTCAGCATCCCGCCCCCCCCTCCCCCTCTCGCTATCCTCCTCTCCACAAAGCAACGCGCACGCGCATGGGCAATCAATTCGCAGATGAGGTGTCAGCCATTAAATTGCGAGCGCTCAGTCACGATTTGAATCGCTCCCTCTCTCGAATCTAGTCTCCCCAGCGACTGCCGTCGAAGTTCTGCACCCACTCCTCGTCCGCCCTCGGAACTTGCAGCGGATCGCTTTGGCATAGTGCGTTGTGCACCACCAAATGGGCAACTGAAGCTCTCCGGTTCCACTGCACGATTTGAACTACGCCTTCTTTCGATGCACTTTGAATGAAAGGAGCCGCTAATGGAACCGCGGCCGTCTTTCAACCACTTTCAGTCTACTTTTTTTTTTCTTTCCTAACTAGGAGTTACTCTTTTAGTTAGACATCCAGGGAAGTTTTGGAGAGTAGTTAGCCGTTACAAAGCCTTGTCCAGCTTCTGGCCATTCCTTTGAGAGTTTCTGGGTGCTCGAGGACAGGGAGGCACTCAGAGATCGAACAAGAATGAACGACATAAAAGCCGAAGAGGGCGGATAAGGTGCTAGGCCTTTCGTTTCACGTCGACACGACCCTTTCTATATATATATATATAAACGCATCTGTTTTATTGAAAAAAAAACAAAGTTTGAACAGCGTAAGTACTGATATTGTGAGGGAAATGTTTCTGCTTCTTTGTGTTCATTATCGCCTGCCTGTTTTGACCTGGATAAGCATCGTAACGGCGCGTGTCCATGTAATCACCACTACGTGATGCACATGAAAGACCCTATAAGCTAGCAGTGGTGCTGCAGTGGATAAATTGCTCGTCTGCAATTGGGATACCAGACGCTCATTGGGGCTGACTAACTTTCCCGGTTTCTTAAATGGCACACAGTTACTTTTACCGCCAAAGTTTGAGCCTATGTCACGCCGTTCCGATGTGACCGAAAGGCGTGTAAAGATGGCGGAAATTTTTGTTTTAGGCCTATTATATAAACGCTACGGGAACTAAATGTCTACCCCAAGTACGATCCACGCGCCTCCTAGTGCGCAAACGTTGCTTCAGTCCCACTACATAGTTGTCCGTGTATATCGGACGTAAACATACCGTAAAATCCAGAGGTCAAATCGGCTGAAAATGTAGAGTGGCCTAACTTTCGATGTACAATCATGAAAAGGTTTTAAAAAATTGCTATTTTTAAGTTGTGTGCCTCTATAGCGAACTAGTATTTACGCCGAAGCCATCATTGATCCTAACACTACTATTACTTTCTATATTTCGGTATTAAAAAAAAATATAGCAAACGATACCAAAAATACGGGTGGGCTATCTTTTGGGGGTGGGGCATCTCTCGGGGTTTTACGGTAGTTGTCTGTTTCAGCGCAACCACAAGGTTGACCACTTATAACACGCAAATAAAAAAGAAAGGTCATTTTTAGTTTTGCAGCACTCAACAGCGGCGGGGACAGTCTGTCCACCGAGAGATGAAAATATCTTTTCGGCCATTGACCAGTTTTCAAACGCACGCCTTCTTTTGGCAGATCTGAAAATACGACACATTAGCATGTGTGAAACACACCATCCAGCCGACAAGCCTCTCCCAGAGTCGTTTCAACCAATGTGCGTGTGCGGTTACAAATATGCATGTTTTACGGCGCACTCGCTGTTCCGTCGTACTGCGGGGGTTTCGGAGAGTTTTGAGTACAGACGCCATGGATCTTCGCTTCGAAGTAACGCCACCCCAGCCACCCCGGTGCTTAGAATAGTTGTTGCTGGTTACCCGAAGCTTCATCTGAAACTGATGTCCCTCCTCCACAAATTTAGCGAGTCGTTTCGACAGTAACAGTTTGTCCTCGAACGCATCGCCGACGCCACCGCGCATGCGCGCGCGAGTCGTTGTTGGCTGCGGGATGCGCTTCTCGTTCGCTTCTCCCAGACCGGTCGCTGGAGTCGTCACCGCAACGCAGCCAACACCGTTGACGGCTCGGGAAAAAAATGCAAGATGGCGGTCCCAGCCGAGCGTCATGCCCTGCTAACCTTAGCAAGAGGCGACTTGCCGTCCTGCTACTTTCGGCTTCGACCGAGAAGTCAAACTGAATAATTTCTAAGAATACCCACAGTGGCAAGCGGCCGTGAATGCTGTAAACTATACGCGTTTGATTCAATTTTCGTGGTCCGAGCTAACGAGCCGCCGTGGCGAACGCGAGCAGACGAAATGATTTGGTTCTGCGGCCCACGACGCGAACAATCGTTCAAGAGAGATACGTCACCTACCTTTGTGGTCGTTCGGACACATTTTACTCTATCTAGCTTTAGAGGTCTTAAAATTCCGACCGGTAAATGTTACCTGAGTACTCTTCTTCACAACAGTGCGCGCCGTGACACGCGAGCCACAGATTTGCACGCTGCAGAGTGTTTCTGGTGCTTCCTACGAGATGGCGCTACCGGTCAAACGCAATCATCATCGATTAAACGGTTGCGCGAGTTTTACGACTACCTACAGCAGCATGACCGCGCCCAAAATTAACAAAATCGAGGAAGGGAGTGCAGGAACTCTGAGCGTAGCTTATTCAAGGGAGCCAGTATCGATGTGTACGTAAATACAGGTATGTATAATTCCGCGTTTCAATTTATGTATCTCCTCCGTACTAAAGCATCCGCACATTCGCGCCCGTTCTGTACTAAGCACCAACATGGCGGCGCTGCACAATAAAATCGGAGATGGGAGTAGGGATACTCTGAGCGTTGCTTATTTGCAGGTATACATATAATACCGCGTTTCGATCAATGTATCTCCATATGAAAGCATCTACGCTCAACAAAATCCATCCTTTACCTGTCGCTGCTTTAACGAAGCACAGAGGGCGCCACCACTTACACACAAAAAAAAGACAAGAACTTCCAGGCTATCGCTGAGTTTGGTGTGCCTAGAGTTCTGAGAGCTTCCAGCTGCTGAATCGGGGGTCACGTGTTTTATGGGCCGCGTTTGCAACACGGGCTGCGAGGATGTGACGAAAGCGTCAATCAAGAACCTCAGTCCTCCTACCGCCCCGCTTTCCTCTTCGCCACCCGACAACGTAACGCATGCCCACTCGCGATCAACTTGCGCCTTCAGTCGCTCCCTCTCTTCAATCTGGGCTCTCTAGCCCAGCTCTCCGAATGCAGCGCCCTCTGGGAAATTCCCGACGTATCTCTTTGTCGCTCTGCCGACCCCGGCCTCATTCGATATGCATTACGGTCCTGGTGTTTCTGTTGTTTGTCTTCCCTGCCAAAGACGAGACTCCTTTTGAGTCTCGTCTTTGAGACTCAAAGACGAGACTCTTTGGTACAAGAACCAAGGAATAAGAAAAGGAAAAAAAGAAAATAAATGCCATTAAGATGGTGGAGGTCCCTATATATATATATATATATATATATGTATGTATAAAACTATTGTTGCTATTGGCGCTTTTCGACATTCAACACTGACATAGACCTTGGCGTCGTTTTCTCCATTTATTACTTCCTACTGACGCGATTTTGATGACCTCGTGTTTTGCGTTTGGGACGTATTAGAAGGCCTCCGATATATGTTTTATACGGCAAGATTCCTAGGAAACAATCCCTCCACGTAAACATTACCGTCGTCGTTATTTCCTCCAATGGCAGGGTATTCAACGAAAGCGAAACGACTCGGCGTTCATCACCTTTTCTCGGCGTGTGCCCCCATTATTATTTAACACAATGAAGCGTAGTGAATGCGCCCTTGACCTTGCGCTTTTAGCCTGTGTGTTCGTGCGTTTTCCAGTACCTCACTTCGCTCGTACACACGGGGGAACGAAGTACACTAGCCAATGGGCTGCTAAGTCACGGTGTTTCAGCGAAGACATCAGGAATGGATTGTTTTATTGGGTGGTCATATTGGATCAGTCGTTTGTTTATCATTTATAAATACTGAATAGTAATTCGAGCAAATTTATTTGTAAAAATTCTTTGTTAAAGATACACTAATGCGGTTTGTACAGGTGAGTTATACGGCCAGGGGGACATTATATGCACGGCTAATCTTCGTAATAAGTAGGATAATGAACTAAAACATCTTAAGTAACTTTTTAGTTAATGAAAATACACGTACGGTGTCAGTTAGAAATTGAATGAGCGTCATCGAAAATCACTAAATTCGTCAATTTGAGAACGACTTGAAGCACGCGGGGGACGCGGAATTGCACCAAAGTAAACCCTCGTACAGCCGGCGCAAAGCTAGCGGTGGGGCAACGCCGATGATAATCTAATCCTCCGTTCTTTCCCACCGCTAGCTTTGCCCCTAGTGCACGTGTGGTAACTTTGGTGCACCTCCGCGTCACTTACGTGCTTCAAGTCGTTCCAAAATTGACGGATTTAGTGGTTTCCGATGACGCTCAGCAATTTCCTAATTAAAAAATACCTGTATTTTCACTAACTAAAAGGTTACTTAAAACAGAAGTTAATTAAACGCCGTCCTGCGAAGGTTAGCCGTTTATGTAATGTTCCCTTGGCCGTGTAGCTCACCTGCACTGCACTGCAATGCACTGGAGATATTGTACCTTTTACAGATTCATTTTTACAAATAAATCTGTTCGCCTGTATGAAAAATGGATCCAGAGAACTCGGCGAATATAGTCAGTAAATGCAGCACCTCCGCCTCCCCCCCCCCCCCTTTCCCGTAGACTGCAGCGATTTAATTGAGTTTCTCAAGTGAACGGCGAGCAAATGGACACCACAGCCTTTACAGGGTGCGTGGTCTACTTTATCGCCAATTGTGCTGTTTCACAACAAACCAGGGGACGGGAGAAAGGTGGACGCCAAGCAACGAGGCCTCAACGAGGGCTCAACGACCGCACAAAAACGTGGTTTATTTTTTATTTTATTTTTATTTGGTTTCCCTTACGCCACGATTCATAAGCGTATCTTACGCCTTTAAATTACTTCGTACACTACGCGACCGTGTAAGCACGAGCATACGATCGCTAATGGTTCCTGTCTTTGTCCTATAAAAAAATGTAAATAAAAGTGCTATTGGGGTGGCAAGTATAGTTTTTCGGAGAACTAACGTAGGTAGGAAACTTTGGTGCCCACCACTACTCTTTCCAAATAAAATTAAAAAAAAAATTGCTGATGTTGGGTTTGCGCGATCAGCGCCGCGCAGCGTGAATAGTGACTAGCGACTTGACATCGGTAAAACAGTACACATTTATTTACGCCGTAGCCTCTATTTTACTTCGATGAGTCAACGGCATTTAAGTGCGTACCTACCATATCTATGAATCAAATAAAATGGCCTTATTAAATGCACTGCTTCTGCGTCGCTAAGGCTATATATAAATGTCAGCAATTGTCTCCTCCAAATGCACGATATTCTAATTTGGTTACATATTTTCTCAATAACTTTAGAAGATTTCATCGGCTTCATCATTAAAGGGCCTATGAAACGATTTTTGGGTTGGGATAAATCATTTTAGATTAGTATTTTACTAATAGCACATCGTTCAGTGGATCAAAAGAAAAAAGGTAGAAAGTCAAAAGCCCGACTTTCAGTGCGAAAATTTGAAAACAGAGCGGACTATTTCGTACCTCCTTCCCTTCGCAACCTCTCTGCCTTTTCACTGTGATGCATCCGCGGTCCCAAAAGCGCGTCATCGGGTCCAAACTGACGTCACACGCAACCGGATCTCACTTATTCCCTTCACCCCTAAGCTGACATTGTGCTGGAAGCTACGCGCTTGCCGGACCAATCAGCCGCCTCCCTTTCATCACCTGACTTCATTCTCTGCAGCCACATTCGCCACGCTCACGTAGCAAGTGTGGCTGGCCCAACGAGCACGTAGCTTCAACAGCACTGTCAGCTTCGGGATGAACAGGGCGGGGAAAGCAACTTTTGTCTGAATTTTGAACGACGGGCTAATCTTCTAGGGGGACAATGGCTCTGTCCGGCTACACAAACCAGATTCCGAGCGAGAGGGGCCTCTGTTCTTTTCGTCTTCTTTAACTGTTTGGTGGAATGGGCGATTTATGAGTTGAGGAGGAAAGCTAAAGAGGAAAAAGTTGGAAAAGCGTTTCGTGACCGCTTTAAAGTGAGTGATCGATCGATTAAAGACCACTTCTTACTCGACTAGAAGTCCTTCATCGCCCCATAGCCGCGACTGACGCAAAAATAAATTGCACCACGTGCTTTCAAAAAAAATTACAAATTGTTTACTTTTTTAAGTAAACCTCCAATTGAAAACGACAGGAAAAATCCTCAAGGAGACAATTTGTGTAACCGATCCCAAGAGGGCCATCTCCATAACCCTCTTACTCCAAAATAAAATAACACAAAAAAACAGTAACAAGATAGAAAAAAACACACACATACACAAAAAACACACACACACACACAAAAAAACAACAACACGAGGTTTCCTTTCTTCGCCGGCTAGGAGACGAAAACCCTATTTGAACGTCGGCTATTTACTGGCGACTATCCCGAAGGGAACTGAAGCGCACACGCGACAGGAGACAGGCAGTCAAATAGGGGATATGGTCGGAACACCGGACGCAAACCCGGCTGACCCGCAGGGTGGCCCACCGCCTTCTTTGTGGCGAGTCCTGTCAGCCCCTCCACAACTCCGTGCCAGCTCACGATGGAGCGCAAGCGAAGGCCGGGCGCCGTCTTAGCCAATCCAGCTCTGTCACGTGACTATACGTGTCCCGCGAGTCGCCGCGCTTCACCGGAAGGTCACGTGACCCTCGTGGACATTGGCCCCGATGGCTCGCAACTCTCACTGCACTGTCAGCTCGGGGAGCGCGGAGACTTGAAAAAGAACGCGGGGTCTTGTCTAGAAACGTCGTGGTAATGCGCGCTCCCGCGAACCGGCAACGGATGTCCTGTCACAAACGTGCGCGGGGCGTCTTAAGAGTGTCGCGCCGCTGGAATAACCCTGGTGGAGCGTGTGTTGCGTGTGCGAGCGTGTGTATGTGTGTGTGTGGAGGCGGAAACTTTCGGGAGCGGACGCGGGGGGCGTGGAGACCGCCGTGCTTTGAGATTCTGCGAGAGTGTGTGCGGAAGTTGATTTAGATGGAGGGCCGATGCGGTGCGCTCTATAGAACCGAGGATCTATACGAGCGTGTGGATATATAGTGCTGGTATATAGACACCGGAGTTGGAACTGCGTGTCGAGATGCGGCCAACTGCGCAGTCGAGGTGAGGAGAGTGCAACATTGAAAGTATAAACACACACTCCACACTCAAGCCGCACGAGCATGCGCGCACAAACACGCGCACGTATATATGCACATGCACAGGTACGCACATACATACATACACGCACACGCAAGCGCAAACTTACGCGTGCGCAAACGCGCACGACCACACAATCACTCGCGCACGCACCCACACCGTGGAACAGTCATATAACCTGTAAACAGAGAACGCCTTTTTTTTTTTCCCCACTATTGCGATGAATTCACCTTGTTTTACCGTCGTGATGAGCCGGCACCAGGTTGCCCGCACTTTGACTGAGCTTGCGTATCGCCGATATTTCTGTTTTTAGATCGTAATTTCGGCGCTTTATAGTCCTTAAACAATTGTATACGAGTTATATTTGTAAAAAAAGAAAACAGTTCAATTGTGGAAACCGTATGCCACTATAACATTGGTCATATATCATGCAAAAGACACTGCGTTTACTGCAGACAGGATCGAAAGATCTGTGGACAGGCCTCATTGTTGTATTTTGAATTGTGCTCTATTCAGTAGATGGCGACATTTGACGACGATGACTAGAAGAAGCGGCGCCCTTAGTGGAGGGCAGTTGATGTCGTAACTGCCCGTGATGATGGCTAGTCGCCGCGGCGGCCCGACGGGCGCGCCCATGTCTACAGGTCGACAGCCGACCCATGTCTACAGGCTGAGGCAAGGTTCGACGGCGGAGTTGCTTCGATAAGCCTCTGCAGCACAACCGTCGATAGAGACAGGCGCGTATCGGCCCCTATACACACCGTCGGATCGGTCGGGCTGGGTTTCATGCCGAGGAAGACCTCGGAAAGAAAAATACAATACTCAGCCGTGTTGGAAGCATGCTTGTTTCGTGCACGTGTATACGCTACGAGCACATGTGTGCGAACAGTTTCTTGTTTGAGCAAAGTCAGAGGCGTGGCATACAAAAGAAGAATCATGCCTCACGCACCGTCTGCGGACTGTCTTTTGTATGATTAAGCAGCGGTGCAACGGCGTCTTAAAGAACGAGGAAGGGTGTCACAAAGTTCCATCTGGCTTCCCAAAACGAAAACGTAGAAGTAAAAAAAGGACAATATTGGGCGGGTCTGTGTTTTCCCAGTTCGATGGAGATCTTAACAACTGAAAGGTACCAAGCTCTATGGCATCTTTCTAATAAAAGAAAACTCTAGCAGGTGATATAACGAAGAAGAGTAAAGAGTAAACATTTTTGCTTATGTGTGCCTGTTCGATCGTTGGCTTTTAACCCGTATACAGCGGGCGTAGAGCCTACTCATGCACCGCCCCAAGCGGTCCAGTGTCGACATAAAAGGGCAGAGGGAACTCGCGTCTAATTTTTACAGCAGAGCCGTTAACGGCTAGTTTCCCCAGGATCGTGTCCCCCACAAAAAAAACCAAGACATCGAAGTCTGGACACCTACCGCCATCTATAAGCGACGGCGGCAAGCTACGTACCTGGTTGCCACCGTCACTCATAGATGGCGGCAGCCTTTCCACTCTGGCTTGCCGAATTGCGGCCGGCCATTACTTCCCATTGTACGGCTCCGCTGGTCTTCATTCTTCACCTAAGTGGAAAGGCTGAAAGTTTTTTTTTTTTGCTCCGTTTGCTTTTACTGCGCATGAGAGCATTCCCCCAGACCGTCGGTGTCTTCCGTTCCTTCGAGTCACTGCGTCCGCAGGAAAAGAAGGAGGGTCGAAGAGCCGTCCACCGAGCACACGGAATATATAGACCAGTGTCCGAAATCCTAGCCCCCCACGACAAAAAGTGTGAGATGATAATCTCAAACGCAGGCTCCTGCGAACAGGGGGGCTGCGCGCACATTTTTGCTTTTTACGGCACTCTCGACATCGGTGTTGTTCTTGGAGCTTCGTGACTATACATTTCTGAAAGTTCTCGCACCATGATATGTGCAAAGGCTTCTAAAAAAGAGAATAAGAGAAGAAAGTGGAGTCTAGCAAAAAGCGCAGCCACACTGCTGTGTCATGGCGTCAGCATAAACAAACATGACGGCGCTCATGGGACAGAGCAGACGCTGGTCTATATTCCGTTTAATATCAGGTCCGCCCACATTCAACGCTACAATCTTTTGGTGTCATTCAGGAAGCACCGGTAGTGCTTCTTGGTTAGTCATGCCACTCGTCCTCTTTTGTGCTCCTGGTATCTTGGTATATATGCTATATATATATATATATATATATAAACGAACATATGCAGATTAATGAACCGTACTTAATCCAAAGAATCCAGGAATCAAAGTTTTACAAACCCGCCGAGTGCCAAAATAAGCGGCGGCGCCAGGCTCGATCTAAAATGGACCGTAAAAATCGGCGCCTGCAAGAATCAATCTAAACGTTTCGTCAAAGATGTATTCCTATACAAGAATAAGATACCCCGATACGTCGTCTATCAAACAAAGACGATAAACTGAGCTTTGTATGTAGCCCTTCGCAACTATCACCACCTACGTTTAAAGAATCGCTCGTAAACAATAGCCATAACATTATTTTGAACTCGCTCGGTAGAGAATGATGCGGTATTACTTAAGGAATTCCAAACAACAGATCCAAAACTCAAGTTTGGAGAACCTTATGTTACCGCAGGGTAACATAAGGAGGGCGGCCAGACCTGCGGTCTTACCCTACATACACAGACTATCCCACAGCCTGAAGAAGGTAGCCAATAGGTTTGGCATTCCTGTTGTCTTTTCTGCGCCAAATAAACTTTCTGCATTGTGCAATAGGATCAATAGGAGCTCAGGTGAAGCCACTGGGACAGAAAGGGATTGCAAAAAGAGACACGTGACGCAGTACCGCGACTGCGTCACTGAAGTCGTCTATGAGATACCCCTGTCTTGCGGGAGAGTGTATGTTGGCCAGACGGGGAGGTGCATTAATGATAGAATCGAGGAGCACTCTGCGTCAACTAGGCAATCCCCGTCTGGCCACTTGGCGATCGATGCGAGTGTGACCCAAAGTTTGACGAAACAACAATGGTTGGAAGCGGCGCAACAAAAATCGCTCGCGAAATCTTCGAGGCCTTCACCATAAGATCTCGTGGCACCGATGTCTGTGTCAGCGCCCCATCTTTATCTCTATCTGATAGGGAGTATACGTTCCTTCAAAATGAACGTGTCGCGTAGGAAAACGCGCTAGGCTTCGTTCTATCTTTATTTCTTACCCATGCGCACGTGTACATTGGGCATAGCTTGCGTTTCTGTGGTTTTCTAAAATAAAGTTCAGTTGAAAGTGCGCCTCGTCCTGTCTGCTTCTCTCCTTGTGTTCTCGTTGTTTTGGCGCCTCACTTCAAGACAACTTCTAAACCAACAACATAACGTCAAACAGAGCGAATAATCATCCAGTTTACGCAGAATCATGTCGTGATTTACCCTATCAAATGCTTTTGATATGTCAAAGTATATCACGCCAACTTGTTGATGACCATGAACAAATGGCACAAATTTGTTTCTTCCGACTTCCCCTTTATAAAACGGTGCTGTTGGAGACAAATCTTTTGATGGAAGTATTTATAAAGACATTTGTGAAGCGCGTCATTTCAAAGACTTCGGAGAAACTGCTTAGTAAAGAAACTGAGCGATAATTTTTAACTGTGCTACGATCAACAGACCTAAAAATTAGCACAGTGACAAATTGCTCCTAGAAAATAATAATAATAACGATGCTTTATTTTTTCTTAGTGCCCACAAACAATTATGAAACCTTTTGTGCGGTTCACTCTCAGTTCGTCTTTACTACAACACTATTTAAAATGCACAAAAACATGTGAAAGTACAGGAATACAAGTTTGCGAAGCCAATACTCCTACACAAACTTTGAGTCAGATGAAATACACTTTCGCAAGGCTGGCTTAAATTATTCACAATTGCCTACGTATTTAAAAACATACTGTATACGAAATAACGGTGACGATTCGCAAATTCTGTTGGAATAAATGTTAAAAAATGGCGACTAGCTCTAGTGGGCACCATGAAAGTCTATACCCACAAATAAGCTCTCAGTTTTGACAGTACCATGCACTACCTTATAAAAAAAAATGGATGTTTCTAATAGCCTTCCACGTTGATAGTCTTTCCAGCCTTAATAATTATAGCAACGAATCATAACTACAAACTACAATATATATATATAGTATATATATTGTGAACGAAGAGGGGAGAAAGTGATTATTGAATATTTTGCATCAAAGTTAGGGAAAGCTCTCTTTCCTTTTCTCTAACTTTGATGCAAGAAATTCAATAATCACTTTCTCCCCTCCTTGTTCACAATATTACTATGGCTGCACTGGTCAGTGTTCACTCATTCCCATATATATATATTGAAAACACTATCTTTAGAATACTTCCTTTTTTTTTTGCCATTGAAAAATAGCTGACAATGTCTTTTATAACAATCACGCAGCCAAACGGCACAGGTCAGTACACTCTTAATGCGGTTCTTCAAGAGGAAAAAAAAAAAACGCAACAGGTCAGAAACTTGAACGTTCGCAACATTGGAAATACCGGTGAATCAACCATTTATATTGGATGTCAATAAAAACGAACAACAACAACAACAGCGTTGCTGATGAAAAGAGTTTAAAGTTTCATGTTTTTGTCTGTAAATTTCGAAGCAACCAAATCACGAAGCATTGACTGCTCATAACTTGCTGTTCAATTAATTTTTTTAAGTGACCTAGGTCTGCTATATAAACCGTCCCCCCTCCCCCCCCCCCCCCCCCCCCCCCAACCCGTTTTTCTTTCCTCGATTATTTATTTTTGGTGTTACGTACTTTTAACAATCGGAGGTTCTACAAAATGCCCTCGATTCAAAAGTCACAGTGTCCATTACTGATACCTCTCAAAGTCTTAATTTCTGAAAGGGATAAATTGTGTAAAGGTTGAATGCCGCAGTAGTAGGTCAGTCGAAGTTGCAATACCTAATGTGGGAATAACACTAGGTATTGCAGATTGTTGCTTTCACTCCGATCGAACGATTGCGGCGATAGAGCACCTGGCCACAGTTAACGCGGTTGTCCCGGGGGCCGACGGCGAGAGGGAGAGGGTGATAAGGCGGGAGAGCTTGTTGCACATTTAAGCGCTCTATTCGTTAACTGATGACTTTGCGGGTGACGTTGTGAGGTCGATTTGTGAATGACAGGACATCCGACTGGGTTGGGACCCTTTTACTGACTTGCGTGTGCTCCCTCTCCTTTCATCTTCTTCTTTGTATACAGACAAGAGTCTTATGTCAGTCTCTGTTTAGTTAAAATTATTTTACAGAAATGTCGCTCTCCCCCCCCTCCCTATTACGTGGCTCTTTCGCAGTGGCGGCGGCAAGTAGGGGGGGTGGGGGGGGGGGCGGGTGAGGGAATGTCGTGCCCAAAAAGGTAAAGAGGCTTAGAGCGATAAACGGGCAGCTGAATGCTGTATGCATTCAGCTGCCATGTGCAACATGGAAACGGCCCACCCGGAAGCCGCCATGTTGCATATTTTTGACCACTAGACGCGTGACGCTAGAGTTATACGTCTCGATTTTAACAAAGTACAGCGGAGAGATAATTGCTTACTGGTCTTTAATAACAGTACCGACGAGATAAGTTATGTTTAGTTTGTTTTGAGTCGAAAATGTGCTTCTACGTCAAAATATGGCTCCGCTAGATGCCGTCAGCCGCGGTGCTGTATTTGGGTTTTTAATTAGAGCTAGATACTGATCTCTGGGGCTAATTGTATCGATAAAGTAGTTTATCATTTTTTTTTTTTGCAGCGATCTCAGTACAAACTTTCGCCTCCGTTTTGCGTAAAAGCCTCAGGATTTGGTACTGTCACGTGTTCTAGTGGTCAAAACTGTAACACATGGCGGCGGCCATTTGGGGGGGTTCACTTGTTCCTGGTGTACGAGATACCAGTTTATCGCTCTAAGCCCCTCTACCTCGTTGGTCTCGGCACAGTTGACATGGTTATGCGAGAAACGACTGCGAGAGGAAGGGCTCTTTTCCTCTCTCTCCCCACGCCATCATGTGGACATTTTTGTACGAACATTGCCGGATTTCAGTGGAACCCTATCTGGTAAAATCCGGCAATGTTCGTACGCAAACACTTAAAACTTAAAGGTCGACGATCAGCCAAAAAGGAGGAAACTCTCCCTCAATTCCTCATTCGATAAGGAGGGAGACCTTCCTTCTTTTTGCGGAGAGTAGCTCAGAGTGACGCTAATTTATGGAGGGGAGGGGAGAAGAGGGCGAGGGGGAATGGAGGAAAGGAAAACTGGAAACCGGATTTCTGCCCGGCAGAGGACGATTTTGCAGGTCGGCCTTCAAACCGCAGACGCTTCTTCTCATACCTCATACAAAAAGACACCGTGTTCACTGCAGCATGTGCGCTCCGCATGTCTCCCCCGTACACATGTATGTGTGCTTTGAACATGACCGCAGGCAGTCTTTGTACGACCAGTGTGACATGGCCGTCGTATACGAGGAAGAAGCACGCCTCAGAGTGTATCTGCAGACTGTCTTTTATACGACATATTAGCAGTGTGACATAACGCCTACCTTTGCGACAAGTCCATATCGGAATACGCGCTGCTCCTCACCTGGGCAAACTTGACGAGCTTGCAGCCGACGTTGCCGCCGTACCAGTCGACGGTCGTTTTCCACACGATGTCCGTGAGCACGTTGATGAGGCCCACGGCGAGGTCTGCGTAGCAAAATGTCGGATATTATTAGAAGCTAGAAAGGCGACAGAATGTTAGAGGAGAGAGAAACAGTCGGGTCTCCGCACTGTTCTCTCGCGATCGTGTGCGAGGTTACGTGCGACTGTGTGCAGGTTCGGCGACTATAGGGTGTTTTCACATGACGTCAATCCGCCATTTTGTTGTAAGTTTTTTTCAAAGAAATTTACTAATTTGAAGGATTACATCGCAAAAAACCTGTTAAGAAGATGTCAGCGTTTTAATACTTATAAGCTTCTATACTCTACGCATTTGAGTGGTCTTGTATATACTTAGAATGCTCACCTTCGGCACACGCCAGGCAGCTCCCAACAACAAAATGGTAGACGAAATTACGTCAGTGAAAACTTCCTATTGGCGGCGTGAGCGATCGAAAGCGTCGCTGTGGTCGGCCCACCACAATCGGCCGAATGCTGTCTATGACGTCAGCAAAGGATATCAAATCGACGCAAAAAAGAGGAATGTAAGAACTTCACTATTGACGGTGTGGGCAGTGTTACTTCGAGAGCGCTATGATTTCAGGCTTTCACCATGCTCATTACAAACACCATTGAACTTGTGCTTCACAAGGCAATAACGTCACGAAAGGTAACCAAACGAGGGCGCCACCGAAACATCTCGACGCTAATACATGTTCAAAGAGGGTGTCACAGAAGCACGTATAAACATTCGTACGCGCATGTATAAACATAAACACGCAACAATGCGAATGACGGTTTTCTGGTAAATTGATTGAAGATGAACGAACAAATGTTTGCTTTACTTCTAATAGGCAAGAAACAAATGAGGAACTTTATAATCCAGCCTACACAACCATGGCGAGTGACCCTCAAATGTAGAGGCAAACTATTCGCTAGTATCTTTGGTTTAACATTTATCGAAGCTAAAAGAAAAAAAAAAAAAACGTTTTCTGAACCATTGTGGAATTGTACTGGAAAAAAGGGCCAATTGCAAAGTCAGAAAGATGTCCTTTACTGCCTTTTTTTTGTTCTTGTTTTTGTTAAATCATAAATCGTAACAACCTACAAGAAGGGTTGTATTTCCCTTCAAAGAAGGCTGAATTCCCTCTTGAACGATTGCAAAACTTTGATTTTGTGGGAAACAAGTTTATCCCTTGATATTTTCACGAGACCTATCAGCTACTTAACCTCAATTTCATTGTAAATTACAGCGTCGTAGCATACAAAGATAATTTTGCGATTGATTTTAAATGGGTTAAATACATCGGGCCTTCGCCGTATATAGTTAAAAGAAAAAGGTTCCCGAATTAAAGTTTGCACTAATCGGAGTTTGCAAGTTGTTCACCCAAGCAACACGAGAGTGCGGGTTGCGCTCCATTGAAGCTCGAAATTCGCCCTCTAACTGAAGGACGCATAACTATCAAATAAAACTAACACACACGTCGTAGTAAGATCGATGTGCTGCGTTTCGTAAAATGTGCTCGTTCCTGGTTACGTCATTATGCCAAGGTTCTCAACAGGCACCCCTTAGTTCAGAAACCCGCGGCTGCAGCAATCCGCGGAAGGGAGGCATTGGAGATGAACCAATTTCGAAAGTTGACAGGGCACATGGTAGCGGGCTCTACTCAAGTGTATGCGTGCAGCCAACCTCGAACCGCGAGATGACTTTCCGTAGGTACTTAGGCTCAAGTAGGCCCTATTACATTTCAAAGGAGACATTTTGGTAAATTGGCTACTTGGGGGGGATTGAGATCGGTGAGCCGTACGTGGTTATTTCGGCAGCGTCGCAAGGCTTGCTTGACCGACGACGCGCCAGATTTGTCTTATATGTTGTTAATGTTTTCGAGCGTTTGAGTGTGCCTAGGTATGTGTGTGTATGTTTGTTTTGGAAGTAAGGGGCTTGGGGGGGTGGGCGATTTGGGGGGGGGGGGGGGGGTGTAAGGAAGCGGACGCAAGCACTTGATCATGTTTGCTCAACTCCTCAAAGTGCGCTCTCGCAGAAATGTCTCTTTTGATGGGATCCGAGAGGACTGCACGGACGGGTTCGGAAAGCGTGTTCGAAAATGAGCGATGAAACTTCCACACAAACGACAGAAATGTTGGATGTCAACAATGTCGCGTTCAATACAACAATTTCTAAAGTGTCGATGTTTGTCGTTTTCGGCTTGGATATAATTCTTGTCACCGGTCTTACTTTGTGACTGTTGGTTGCTACGCAGGAGACTAAAAATTGTACCTTCATGCCACATAAGGATTACCATGAACAGCAAATTTACCAATGACAGTAATAACACCGTAGTACTTATTTAGTTCTATATCAAGTTTACACCCATGTCAAAAGCTAATACCTCGAACTCAATCTCGTTTCAGGGGTTTTTCCTTAATTCAAAAAGTTGCAGAACTTGAACAACTCTTTTCATGGAGAGGCGTACGAAAGAATAATCGTAGAGAGACCTACACGCTCACGGACAGCCAAATATGCGCAGGGATTGGCTGAGTTCCGAGCGTCTCATTTTCACTACGAAGCCAATCAAATTGTGGCAATCAGAAGCGCGAGCATATTAGCTCACACCCTGCGTTTATTAGCATGTCTGCGACTATATATATATGTACCTAACATCATGTTGACTACGTAGCTGAGAAAATGTGTTTGGGTGGGGTGTTGGAGGGGCAGTTAACGTTTTGAATGACGGTACATTCTGAAAATTTGCCTTTTCAATTGTTTTCTACAAACCTCATTTCTAAACTCATAAGTCGTACAGTTTAGTCACGACGCCTCCAAAACAAGCAGACAGCGCAGCATAATTTTTGTACCACTGTGGAAAAAGCAACGTAAGTACTTTTTTTATTATTTTTGTATGTTGCTCGATTTGATTACGGCTAGCTTTATGGCAAATTCGGGCGGTCAATCCCCGGCGAGCCCTTGCCGGCGGCACAGGCAACCAAAACCGCGATAGCCGCGTTCGAGGTGACCCTCTTCACCTGAACACAAAGCGACGGCAACTGGCGTTTTCGTTGGCCTGGATCGCGCGTGAGCTTTGTTAACTTGGCAATATTAATCCCTGGGGAAAGGGAACAAAGGAGACAAAGGACAAACAGAAATCTCCAAACACAACCAGGTGACCGGTGCGCGACCGCAAAAATCCGCCTTGTCCTGGTATCGAACCAGGGACCTCTCTATTTTCAGTGGGGAGGCCCATGGGTTAATATTGTCATTCTTGTCCAGCTCGCTTGCACCTTTGGATTAATTTCATTATGATCTTTGTTAACTTCTTCGATTATTGTATGGTAAAATAGGCAGGCTGTATGCATCAGCAGCATATATTTGGACTTTCAGATGTGGGTAAACACAAATGTCTTCACAACATATATACAGAAGAAGAAGAAGAAGAGGTTTATTTAGAAAGACAGAGAGGCCGCTCCATGCAGTTTGCATTAACCAGTTTCTCTGTGCTGGGGAGGGGGAATAGGGGATGCCAAAAAAGGGCAAGAAGAGGAAATTAATAAAAACACATCAAAATAACGTGTAGCTCTATATCTGCTCCTTAAAGACGGCAAATAAGTTGGGTATGACGTAAGAAACGTAATAGGTATTTGGTCGCATCAGCCAGCTTTTCTGGGCTCTCCCACGCTCCTAAGATCTTCTGGAGAGAGAACGGTCGGGAGTCCAGCTGGGAAAGTTCTTCAGTAAGCACCTCCCTTTCCACGCCATAAATTGTGCAAGTGCATAACAGGTGTTCCAGTGACTCCACTTCTTCACATATCAAGCAGTTTGCAGAAGGTTTTTTTCCAATACAGCGGAGATATTTATATGTAAATGCAACGCCCAGCCTGATTCGGTGAAGTACTGATTCAGTCTTTCTTGTAAGGTTTCTGGGCGGTCTGAACTTAAGTTCAGGATCTATATTATAAAGTCGTGGATAGTGGTGAGAAGAACTTGCCCAGAGGGCCGCACCTATCTTTTTTCCGACCCAGAAAACTGTTGCACCAGCGTCAGTTCTTGAATATGGAACAGAAATGCTAGAAATGTTGTCGTGACCGCTCTTTGCTGCTTGGTCAGCGGCCTCATTACCAGGGACGCCACAATGGCTCGGGATCCATTGGAAGTGAATGTGGTGGCCAGCCTGTTGGGCCTGTTGGCAGAGGCTGACTACGGTGAATGTCAGCTGTTCATTTGCTCCACGTCGTAGATAGTGCTGCATGCTCTGGAGTGCAGCTTTTGAGTCAGTGAAAACGGACCATGCTCGTGGTTCGGTGCGTATTATATATTTCAAGCTTTCCCTAATGGCCACCAGCTCCGAGACAGTTGATGAGGTGCGGTGGTCTAGTCTGAATTTAAGCTCGACTAGTTCCATGGGTATAACTACTCCGGTAGCTGAGCTTTGATGAGTTGTTGACCCGTCAGTGTAAATGTGAGTTCTGAACCGATGGTTGATATTGATTAATGAGAGGGTCAATTGCTTTAATACAGTTTGTGCAGTTGACGCTTTTTTCTGTATGCCATCTATATTGAGTGATATTGTAGGGCATGTTAGTGTCCAAGGTGGAACATCCGCCAACTTAGGTGTTTCAAACTGCTTTGGTATATTTGGCTCCTGCTGTATCAAGAATTTAGCATAGCTTGAATCTTTCCTGGATGATTGTATCCGGGCAAGGTGGTGGGATTCATGCCTTGTTAGGTGGCGTAAGTGTACACGTAGTGTTTCTTTTGCACGAAGTGCTTCAATCGATAGGCACCCAGCTTCTGCTATAACACCTAAAGTCGATGTTGAGTGTGGAACACCTAAGCAAGCACGAAGAGCAGAGCCCTGTACACTTTGTAGTCGCTTCAAATTCGTGGCGCACATCCCATGAAGGACTGGCAGGCTGTACCTCAATAGACCCTCAAATAGAGCTTTGTAAAGACGCAGTACTGATGTTACTTTCGCACCCCAATTTGTGCCACATATAAAACGTATGAGGTGTATAAAGCTGGTCAATTTGTTTCTAAGGTGCATAATGTGAGGCGTCCATGTCAGTCCTCGATCGATCGATATGCCTAAAAATATGTCGTGTTTTACATACGGAATGGCTTGGCCGCATACCTTGAGGGGGTATTTATCCATGCAACGTCTAGTAAAAGCTATGGCGGCTGATTTCGATGGAGAGATGGTCAATCCGCGATGAAGAAGATATCTATCAATCGTGCCTAATGCTTTTTGAAGACGAGCTCTAACCTGTACTCTGGTAACTCCGGAGGCCCATATGCAGATATCATCTGCGTATACCGATGATCGAACTGTTTCTGGAAGTTCCACTCTGAGAGCATTAAGGCATATCATAAATAATGTCGGACTTAGTACGCCACCCTGTGGGACACCCATTGTGACATTATAAAGGGTAGTTTTTTCTTGTGCCGTAGCAACAAAAATTGCCCTGTTAGTTAAGTAACTGGAGATCCACTTGTAGAGTCGCCCTCCTATTTCTAGCTCTTCTAGTGCGTCAAGTATAGCATCATGCGTCACAGAGTCAAAGGCACTCTTGATGTCCAAGAATACGGCTGTGATCATTCGTCGTTGAGATTTTTCGTGTTCAACCGATGTAATTAAATCAATCACCCCGTCTATTGAAGACCGGCCGCGTCGAAAGCCTGACGATTCATTTGAATATAGACCATGATGTTCGAAATGCCATTCCAATCGCGCCAAAATCATACGTTCCATGAGTTTGCCTATGCAACTTGAAAACGCAATGGGTCGATAGGAAGTGATGGTAAGGGGTGATTTACCTGGCTTTAGTAACGGTATAACTTGAGAGACTTTCCATGATGTAGGCACCTCGCCTTCGTTCCAGGATTGGTTGAAGAGTCGAAGAAGGCATTTGATTGTACTTGGTCCGAGTCGTGCAATTGCCGAGTAGGTAACACCATCTGGTCCAGGTGAGCTTGACTGCCTACATGATGCAAGAGCAGATTCGAGTTCGTTCAGAGAGAAATCAACGTCCATGCATGACAGAGTTGACGGTGGTGTCGGCCGTGGTGTTTTCGGTGTGATTGTGTGTGTAGACTGCGCCTGCGTAATTCGTATACAGAACTGATTCGCGGCCTCTATATCTGAACACTGCATCGATAGAGCTAGTGCCCGAAACGGATAGCGTTGTTGCGGTGTTGCTCGAAGACCTCTTGATATTTGCCATATTCTCTTAGTACGTTTCCTTGGATCAAGTTTTGAGCACATTTTCCGCCAACGACGTTTTGCAAGTTTGTTCAAATGACGTTTGATTTTTTTAGTTACTCGTCGGAACTCACGTAAATCCTCGGGCCTTTTATGCTTTCTAACTCGCCTCTCAGCACGCCGGCGAATAGCCCGAAGTCGCTCATATTCGGCGTTGAATGTAGTTTGGTTAATCGGTAAGGTTGTTTGCTCTCTTGATTGGTTTAATGAACGAGTGATGGCTTCTGTGAATGATGGTAAGTCCATCTCTTGGTTGCATTCCTCGGTCATTTTTTCTTGAAAGTTTGCCCAATTGATATGGCTAATCTCATGATGAGTTTTCATATTTCTAAAATTCCCAAGCCTCGCATAGGTGGGCACGTGGTCACTACCTCTTGATTCAGTGTCGGCAAACCATGTTGCTTGAGATGCTAGCAATGGCGAAACGAATGTGAGGTCTAGGCAGCTGCTACTTTTAAGATTCTGTATATACATAGGGCTACCGTCATTCATTAGGCAGAGATGGTGACAGGCAGCAATATCGGCCAATCTCCTACCTCGGGGGTTGGTGTGCGTGCTGCCCCATACAGAATTATGGGCGTTAAAATCACCTGTTAAGACAAATGGCAACGGGTACTTGCTGAGAATGTCAGTGAGGTAGCCTTCGTCAAATTTAGCTTTCGGTGGGATGTACCCAGCAATGATGGTGAAGTTGCCCTTGCCTTCAGTGACTGTAGCCACTATGTACTCATTATCTTGATGTGGTGGAATAGCGTGATGCACGTAACTGAGGTCTTTGCGCAGGAGAAGGATGACTCTACTTGGTCCTGTAGTCCGGGTTGAAGAAAGATATTCATACCCAGAAAAACGAAAATTGTTTGGAAGCCTTGACTCACATATGGCCATGACAGGAAATTGATGCTTCTGTGAAAATTGCCTGAGATCAGATAGACGCCCCCTTAGGCCTCTCGCGTTCCACTGGAATATAGTCGCATTGTTGTATCTATCATCCATAGTGAGTGCTGTCATAATTATAATAAATGGTAATTAAGTAGTAACAGTTGAGTTAACTCAACCATTGTTGCAGGAGCGGAGTAAATGTGTCAATGAGTTGGACAATGTAGATGGCAATGGGTGAAGACACGTGTTGAAGCAGTCCACGTAAGGCCTTGATCGCAGCACAAAAGATGTTTCCGATGCCCAGCGCAGGTGGTGGTGGTTCAGCTGCAGCATTCGGTTGTGGAGTGCAGGCACTCTTGACAAGGTTGGTGGTAATGTTACTTACAACCTTCCATGTAGAAGGTTGATTGTGAGCGAGGTCTTCTTGTGTCGTAGGTACTGTGTTTGGGAGATGCGGAAAGGACTCGAAGTCGTCTGTATTAAGTTGTGTACTTCTTCCTGGTTTATCGTGTGGCTTTTTGTTTTCCTTTCTTTGGGAAGGTTGCGATGCTGGGGGCGGCTCTTGAATTGGTTGTTTATGTGGCTTGTTACTCACTGGCATGCTTCCTGCTGACTTTTGACCGTGTCCGGGACCAGATGTGTTATCGGTATTGTGTTCAGAGGCATCAGCTTTTACTGCTGCCTTCGCTGTTGGATAGTCGCTTCCGTGAAGAACCCGGTAACGAACGACATCCCTTTCTTCTTGCCATCTTGGACAGCTTCTAGAAGTAGAGGGATGGTCACGTCCGCAATTGACACATTTGGGTGGTCCATCTGGACAGGATGTCGAGTCGTGCGTTTTTCCGCATTTTGTGCAAATAGACGAAGATGCACATGATGCAGCTACGTGTCCGAGGCGACCGCAAGTACGGCATTGTGTTGGTTTTTCCACGTATAAATATACTTTGTGGCGCACATAGCCTACACATACCGCATCGGGTAGAGTTGGGCATGCGAATGTTAATGCAACAGATTGTGACTTTCCCAGTCTTCGGATGCGAACGATTGATGTCTTTGAGAGTAGTGCCTCAGTTAGTTGGCTGTCGTTGATATCTACTGGTACTCCATGGATGACACCCATTGCCATGTTCTTAGAGCGGGGCTCGTATGCACTCACCGGAACCCCACAAAGGGACTTGATACGCAGTAAAGTGCTTGTTGTATCTAAATTGCGAGTGTCTACAGCAATCACATTCAGCCTTGAGTTAGGTCGAATGCTGTAAATTCCATCAGGACAGTTGGCTTTCAAGCAGTCCGAAAGCTTGATAGGGTTGAAGCTTTTGATGTTGGTGTTTTGGTCGTCTGGTGTAAATATGACGGTGAGCCCAAAAGCCTGGCAGTTGATTGCTGGTTTGGGAGAACTTGATTCTGAGTCCGTACTCTCCCTGCGTCGTTTGCGTGATTCAACCGTCTTGTACTGGTTGTCGGAATCTTGCGACTCTTCATTGGTAGAAGCATACAGTTCTTCCATATCTTCGACATCGTTTTCGTCGTCGGTTTTTTCTTTTTCAGAGAAGGTCTCAATTTCCGTGTCAGTGTCGTATTCCTCAGGTGGTAAGTACTTCATAGTAGTCGTCAAAATGTTGGGCTGCAAGTTTTGCGTGGTGTGCGTTACAGAAGTCATGTCGAATCGAGCAGGGGCGAGTATTGGTTTCGAGGTGGCATCATCGGATTCCATCAGGCCTACCGGATCGGTGCCGTCCAGAGCACCATCGGGTGGAAACCCTTCGGTTTATCGAGGATACTTCCTGCAGTCGAGGTGTTGGTGATATTGCAGGAGACAGTGAGAGTGTTCTGTTGCCGCGGGGTAAGTTGCAAAACAGCAAAAACTGCCAGAAATACGAACGCAATGTCCAGGCGCCAACTAAGAGCAAGCTTCGTCGTCTTCGCATTTCATATATATATACAGGGTGTTTCACGAAAGGCGGGCAAATTCTATATTGCAAAAACTACGCAGGACAGCGCAACAGAGCTTGGTTGCATTATTTTTCTACGGGGCGCTGTGCCGTGGGGGCCGAGATGCGCTCCGATTGCAAACCGAAACTTAAAAACCCGTCGAATTTGTGCGGTTTTTCAGAAAGCCGTAAAATGCTGCGCGTGCCTTCTATCGTTCTGCAATTTGTTGATTCAGTGTTTTTTTGATGATGCTGAGCAATTGTCTGATTGAAACCATGCCCTTAAACACAACATTGAAAAGGCTAATCACACGAAAATAATTCACAATCTATTTATCCCGGACTTTAATAATTCTCCTAAATAGGACCCTGGCCCGGGACCAAAACGACACAAGCCTTTTTTCCTTGCGATGAGAAGATTTCGCAATATCGAATTTGTGCACTTTTCGTGAAACACACGTCTATATATATATATATATATATATATATATATATATATATATATATATATATATATATATAAACTTAATAGGAGGACAGATTAATAAATATGTAAGGTACGCGTCCGTTAGATTTTATTATATTTTGTGTGAATTTCTGAAGAACTGTTGTCATTTTGCGAGGCTCCCAGAATGCATCGCTGTTTATATTCTATTTTCTTGTTACCACCTTTTTCTGAACTCCTCGCTCTTTTCACAGCGCTCAGTACCTTGAAATTTTAATGCACGCTCATGTATCAAGCTGCAGCACTATCAATACATTGTTTACAGCTGTGTAATAACCAGTGTTGAACAAAATACTCGATAAAGTTTTTTTTTTTTTAAGTTAGGTGATTAAATGCCTGCTCTATAAAGTATTTCAAGTACTACTCAAGTTACTTGCACTGTGAAGTATCTTGAGTAGAGTACAAATATTTAGAAATGTAATTCAATTACTTTTGAAGATAATTCCGCATTGTGTAGTTTGTATCGACGTCAGTGACAGTTGCGCAAATCTGGTTTAGCAGAAAGGGTCGTTAACATTAACACGCAACAGCACAAAACTGAGAAAAAACGTATGGTTCTTCTTTGCAGCTTAACTATAAGGAACAGAATACTACTGGTACATATTGCAAAACATTTCTAAAGCAAAAAATAAAAAAAAAAAAGAAGATGTCGTTCCCGCTATAGTGACATCGCTAATATCACGTCCTGCGGCGCACTTTAGACGCATCGTTTAACTGCGATCCATATTCCCTATATGGGGAGTACGAACTTGGGATACGGAAATTAGTGAATAGATAACAAAGAGAGCCCGCATAATATTCACGGCACTGGTCGCACCTTCCTCAGCTTTGATGGGCTAAAGTAACCGCTTTAGGGCGATGAGAACTCACCGGCGATGGCGAGATGCATGATGAAAAAATTCATTCGGGACTTTCTGCTTTTGGAGAGCGTCAGGGCCACCAGCACGGCGCTATTTCCAAGCACAATCATGGCGAACAGTATCCACAGGAACGTCAGCGTCTCCGCCTGAAAAAAGAAACAAAGCACATCATCACTGGGAGTTATCTCGTCCCTCTGCGGACTTTGTACACCAACGCGTTGTTTACAAAGAAGCCCGCGTTTCCCCCCGCCACGTGGCGGGCACTGGTCATGCCCAGAAACCAAATTCAAGTGAGGAGAACTGTTTGCGCATGCGCGGTGCCAACCGCAGAACCATCGCGGAGGCGTGACGTCACTTTCGCGCGTTAATCTAATAAAAATAATTTTAAAAAAACTTTTGCCTTTGACTAAACGCTATTTCGAAGATTCAGGGGAAAAACACCATAAGCTCATTCAAATAACTCGACGTCTATTAAAAGCCGAGATCACAGTGCTTATGCATCATGCAAAAGACAGTCTACCTACAGCAGGGGTGGCCAAACCGCGGCTCGCGAGCCGCATGCGGCTCTTTGCTGGTCCAACTGCGGCTCGCGGATCTCTCGCAAGGAAACACCCCCCCCCCCCCCCCCTTTCGCCCCTTTCCGCGTTTTCCCAGGAAAAAAAAGAGGATTTCAGAATAAAGCACACTGCAGCTTGCAGTTTGGCAGCCTTGTGCATCCATACGCACAGTCAGACTCTGAACAAAAGTTAAATTTGCCCCCCCCCCCCCCCCCCCCCGCGGCTCTTAGAAGTTCCGTGGTTTTGTTTGCGGCTGTTAGGCCAGGCCAGCCTGGCCACCCCTGACCTACAGAGTCGAACGCGAGTGACCAGGAGATTTGTGCTTCGAATGCCGCATGGCAATGAGTTCAAGGATAAAGATTGGCACGCGGCATTCAAACCACGGATATTCCGGTGAATCGTGATTGCAGACTGTCGTTCGTATGATGCACGAGGGGTGTGACCCCGGCTTTAGAGTTATTCTTGGAACCTCGTTCGTAAAAACTACGGAGTTTCTACGAGCCTGGACAGTGGTGGTGGTAACGCCGACCTTTTTTTATATTTATTTACTCAATTGTTAGGGCATGTAAATTCCCCGAAGATGAATTTGGACCGGCTAAACCGCCATCTCGGTATGGCTAGACTCGAGACTGCCATCGTTGCGAGTCGATCTCGAAGAAATCAAGCGTTCGTGGAACTCGGGCGGTCATGCAAACAGGCCGCGGAGCAAACAGTCCGGAGACGACAAGGAAGCGGCCAAGCGGGACTCGGACCACTCTTCGCCGAGTCCCGACTAATAGCCATCTGGTCCCAGACCGAGGAGGCATTGAAACTCTAGGGGTTAGAAGGCTGGCGCAGCCTGGGTTTGGCGACCCGGGCAGAGGAATCGGTCGCTTCATGCATGAAACATACGCCGCGCTTTCACAGCAGTACCATGTCCTCGTCGCAGGAAGAGGAGGAGGGGCGGGTGGCTCCAAGGACTCTGACTTCCTTTCTCCGCGAGGAAAAAACTGGGCGGTGGGTTGATGAGCGTAATTAGAGAGGCAGCTGCTTCTGCTTTCCTGCCTTGGACCGTTGGGGTTGAATGCCCAACGGTCGAAAGCAGGAATGCACTAGACTCTCCCCCGCAACTTCGCGAGGAAAACTCCAGCTTTTTTCTTTTCTTTACTTTTCGGGAATTTTTCTCTTTTTTTTTTTTTTTAGATTTCATGCCACGGATGCTTTGTTATTTTATGCCAACAAAAACTGCCAAAATCGACAATGTACAAAAAAAAAAAAAAAGTTTTTTGTCCTTGAGCATACGTTTTAGCCAGCCAGCATAAAAAAGAGTGATTCCAACACGTCGACCACCTGCCGAGAATCGGGGGAATCGGTGGCTGCATTTGTTAACGTACCGCAGCTCGGAGCAGGTTTATCGAAAAGTCGTGCTGTGGAACCTAGGGATCCTGCGATCAATCTTCGCAAGCTTCGATCTGAATGAGCTTCGCGTCCCGCGGCGTGGGGTCATAAAACACTTTTCTACTTTCGCTAAATACTACTGAGAATAACTCTCTATCGTTAATAATTGAATAAACCTGCCTTAGTTGTTCTTTCTAGGCAATAACAGTCGCCCAAAAAAATTCGAAAAATATGAGCATCGTTCATCCGCTCAACTCAGAGCCAGAACGAGCGGTCACGTGGCCTGCCAACGTTAATCATAACCACGCTCTGGGGTTGACTAAGTAGAAAATGCGTGCTGAGCTCCAGGCGTTATTAGAGTTCGGCCATCCTCGTCGTCGCAGCAGTTAAACACGAGCCACTACCCGAGTGTCCGCCGAGACATTGATTGTTTCGAGCCGAAGTCGATTGCTCACGCAGTTCTCGTGTCCAATCAATGAACCGCGCTCGACTGTCGTCATGAGGGTGGTTTCGACCCTACAATTACGTCATCAAGCTTTGTGAAGGCAAGACTAAAAGATATGGCTCACTTTTGTCCTCGCAATTTCACCGTGACAAAGAAGCAGAATCAGTGGCGGTCACTGCGAGTCTTCGCTTTTTTTTTTTTTTTTTGACAATAAACTAAGTGGTTTCACCTATTGGGAAGCCCAGGCACACTTGCGATCCTCGTACATTTTCGAATGTTTTACCCATCATTCTTTTATCATATGAGTGAATTATTTCGAGTCAAATTTGGGGGTTTTACGTGCCAAATCTACGACGGGCATCTGGCAGGCCCCAGCGGAGGACTGAGGATTAATTTGGACCACCTTGGGATCTTTTGACGTGCAACCGAAAGCTCGGTTACACGGCGCTTCCTCCGCAAAAAGCCTCCGTCAGATTGCGGGCACCTCAGCCGGGATTCGAACCCGCCACATGGGGATCCGTAGGCCGGCGCTTTCGCCTCGGAGCCACTGAGGCGGCTTGAATTATTTTGGGCAGTGCTATAAGTGGCTATCTCCAGAATATAGCGTGTCTATTTGATTTCGTAAATACTGAAAAATCCCTCAGTCTCGTTCAGGACCGGAAGTGTTTGGGGGGCAATTAGCACACCGGCGCCACCGCGTTTCAACTCACGCGAAAAAGAGCGAATACTTGGCCTAGACTATGCCTCTGCAAAGTCATGAGATATCCAATTCGATATCGTTTTATGGCCCATTTAAAGGGGTACAGAAACGAAATGACGTGAGCGCGAGCTGTCTACCCCTCGCTTCAAAGTCGGCCAGCGAGAAGCGCAATGCGTATCGCGCTCCTGACGTCAATGGTTCATGCCACGGCCAAGGGTACCATGCAGTTTCAAGCCTTGCCGCTTGGCGGCGTCTCCGCGTAACAATCTCACCTAGTAGTAATATCCGAAGACTGTACGCCCCATGGCCTATACCCAGCTTGCCCGTAACGTCATCTGCGGCTATGCCGGTATTTTATAAGTCAGGAGCGTTCGATTCATCGTGTTAGTTTCACACCGCTGAAGTCGTAGCTCGAGGGAACAAGAAAGTAAAAATAACCGTCAATACCCAGCAGTTGCGACACTTGTAAGCTATGTAACACTGTAGCTATGTGTACGAGGTATTCACCGGGTGCCATATTTGAGCGCGCTATTCACAGCGTATCCCGGGAGGGTGGGGGGGAGAGTATATGGTTGGCCTGACAGAGGTCCCCGCATCCTCAGATCCAGCTCTTACCTAACGTCTAGAAAGAAAGGCAATCTTGACGGTGAGGAATGCATGTTCCGGAAGCACTGTAAAAGTTTTAACATGTAAACGATTGCAAGCACGGCAACTTGCCGCCGCCATGTCTCTGCTCGTGCGGGCAAGCGCGCGCGATTTCAAGCTTGCCAAAGCTACTTTCACGAGCACGCTCCACATACTTGCACGCATGGGACACCAGTGAGGCGTCATGCTTGCAATAGACCTATTGCTAAATTACCCAAGCATCACGAAGAGTGCAGAGATTGGTGTTCCGCGCGCCGCACGTGCTGGCCTCAGCAGTAGTAGCTTTTCTAAAGCAAATGCCTAAACCTACCTAAACCAAATGGCATCTTGCACACGGGTTCGTCAACGCTTTATTTTTGTTATTTCATAGCCTCCTTTATACTGAAAAAGCCTGGCAGATCATCCCGAGGAGCGGTCGCCGAAATTGAAAAGGTAGAGCGGCAGACAACGAATGAGAGGAGAGCAGAGCCGGTATATGAAGAGAGTTTGGCCATTCATTGGGAAGTGTAGAAGACAAATTAGGAGGCGCCATTGGCCGAAAACGGGCTGGGCGGGTTCCAGGGCGTCTTCACAAATTCGGATGTGGCCAACCAGAAGCGGGAAATAATACCCTGGCGGTGGTCGCGAGAAACAAACTTAATAAGTGCGCCGGAGTAACTCCCGGTGATTGAAAATATGGTGCAAGTGATGTTTCAATCACGGTCATCCAAAATCAGGGCGGAAGAGTGCGTCTAGCGGAACGATCGACATAATCCGTACGCCAGGCGCCGAGGGCCGGGAATCTGCGGTCCGAGCGGTCACATTCTATGCGAGCAAAACAGAGTTGAGCGGCACATTCGTTTTTTACATCTTTCTGCATGATCATGATTAAAACATCGCGTGCATCCTATTTTCAACCATGAAGGGTTACTCCATTTAAATCTTACGCGCTTATTACAACGATTAAAACTGTTTCTCGCTACAACCGCGAGTAGGGGACTCTTTTCGGCTTCTGGTTGGCCGAGACAGCATGTCAAGCCTCCTTTCTGCGTCTAGTGCACGCATTGTGCGCGCCCTGGCTCTGCCCGCGCCTTCCATTGACCAAACTCTCTCTATACAGGGCTCTGGAGGAGAGCCACGTGACGGGCGCCACGCTGCGGCGAGACGCCGAAACTCACCTCTCCCGAGCGTAATGTCCGCTCGTGCTCCTCGCGTTTCTCGCGCTACCGCTTTTTTTCTCGTCGGGTTTCAAAACCATGTTTCGGGTCCTCGCGTTTGCTTAGGCTATGCGCTGACGTTCAGGTTCCCCGAGAAATGCTCTGTGCTACCAGATCCTCCCTCTTCAAATCTGCGACCGGGCACTTTATGGTTCCGTCGTCGAAATGCCAGGCTTTGTGAGTATAGGGGAGGATATGGTTATTCACTTCGAATCTTTTATACGGGGAAGGCGTGCGCGTGTGGCGCGTGGAACACCAATCCCTGCATTCTCCTGGATGCTCGGGTAATGTAGCTATAGGTCTATTGTCTATACAACGTAATAAACGCGCTAGCGTTATCCGCCGAGTCACATTCAGGACTAAGTAACTCCACGAGCCAGCCGTGCTACCGCCAGCTGGTAATGTTTCTTAAGAACTCGTGACGTACGGCGCTCCGGCGGAGCTTCACATGACCGCCACCGGGCGCAATACTGAAATCTGTTCATTCACTTGAAAATTAGTTTTCTTGACTTCTCTGCTGGCATCCAAGAAACGCTAGTCAGTCTAGGCTAGTGTTTCTGGGCTGCCGGCTCAACATAGAGCACGTCTAAACAAAGATATGGGTGCAAACATTTCGTTTCCGTACCCCTTTAAAGACCCCAGGCTCGCAGCGGTACTGCACCGGCTAAATTTCTCATTTTCAGCGCCCCTTGCGACTGACTAACCTGGCGCCAGACAAGTGCACGTGACTGAAATAAAGAAAATAAAAAAAAACGCCGCCACTCATTACTCATCCAAAAAGTTAGTAAGTACGTTACTAGTTACTGCGATTCCAAATGAACGCGTTTCGTTAACTCTAAAGTAACGCGTTTCTTTTTTTTTTTTTTTTTGCTTTTTTGTTAGCCTGAATGTGTGGTTTTATTATGAAGCAGTAGCCACTTCCAGATTTTGTTTGCGTTAAAAAATTACTTGCTTTTTAACGTGTTAATTTAGGAATTGCTATAATGAGACACGTTATGCGCATCAGTTGCAGGCAGGAGTAAAAATTATAGGTTGGGTGCTGTTGCTGTCGACGCTCCCCTCCAGAGGTAACTAAACACCATTTCTCCTTACTTCATCAAAAGGAAACGAAAATGTGTTATTCGTTCCTTCTCTTAGAAGCAACTAAGTCTTTAATTGGTTACCGAAAAAAGTAACTTGGTACAAACAACGCGCTCCTGGCAACGCGTTACGTACATGCCTGCTTCCCGCTGTCTAAACTTACACGCAACGTATTTTGAGGAACCAGACAGTTTGAGGACCCAGACTGGGTCGACGACAAGAACACTGTCTGTAATGAAGTGGTAACTCTTCACTCCAGCAAACAGATATGTAAGGAAAGGGAAGAACGCGAACGTCGAGCAACATGCGGGCGAGCTGGTTTAACATAAAACTGTCAGCCCTGGAGAGTCGGTACAGAAGAAATTACTGTTCGTCATTATCCCTCCCGTCCCCATTCCCCATTCTCCGCGTGTAAAAATTTCCCTGTGTGGCGAAAGTCGTCGTGAGAATTCGAAGCAGCACTCGTCAAGCGTTGATCACAAGAACCAAGACGTGATTTGTCGATTACGTAAAGTGCAGGCCGGTACAAAGTAGCTCGAAAGGACGGTCGCATAGCACCGAGTATAGAGCAGAGCCACGGAGGAGTAAGCCCGGATAACACGCACCCTTTCAAGAATCGAAACAACTCGAAACGTTGAAGCAGCTGCTAACGAGATTAACAGTCTAAAAATAAAACAACTTAAAACGTTAAAAAAAAAAGTTTTTGTAGAACTGTCTAAAAACAATGGGTTCCTCCACGTGCCCGCTGGGAACCTAACCATAATGATAATTCTATATGAACTGATAAACGTAGGGGTGTGAAACCATGGGGATCTTTTGGTGCTCGCTGCGGTTTAATAGGCCATTTTCGAAATTGCGCGCTGTTGCGCGAATTATTCGAGTCAGCCATTGTTGGCACGCGTAGTCTGAGCATGTATCGATTCCGAAGGCCGCTACGGCGTGCGACGTAAATTCGTCTCACTTCGGAACGGAAACGAGTGCCGCGTCATAGCTCGGCGAAGACTTGGATCCTTGGATCCAGTCACACGCTTTGTGCACAATGAATGCTTGGATTAATGGATGGATGCTAACGACTGTACCCTTTATAACGGGCGGTAGCGTGCGCCACCTAGCCTAGAAATTAAAAACAAAAAGCATGATTTCTTTCACTCGGCAATTTGCTCACCCTCTGCAATTTCGTAGCTATCACCAAGCGATTAGGGATATCACAAGGATGACTTTAGGCCCTCCGGCTTAGCAGGTGCTGGCAAAAAGACTTAAAACATCACCCCCGGCCTGTTCTCTAACAATAGCAACCGCCATGGTTGCATGATGAGGTTTTTAAAAGGGTCTATTGATTATAATGCATTTAAATGCAAAGGCAAGGTATATGTACATGGGTAGCGAAGCTTCGGCCAAAAAGCGGTTCAAAACAAATCGCCAGCGACATCGACCTGGAGGGTCACGTGAATGATGCGATTGAAGCGCGACTAGGAGAGGTGGGGACAAACATTATTAAAATTAATTAGTTTGTGACTAGAAGTATAATCATTGGTATTTTTAAACAAGCTAAATATAATTATTAGATAATATCAATCATATTTAACGCGGTACAAAATTCAAAACTGTCTTTGTTTTTGATAATATTATGCATACTTCTTATTAGCGTCCTCTGTACGCCACTAGCAAAAAGGCCGACTAGCAATAGCGATATTTGCAGTTTTTCGTAGACCTCGTGGCGCGCGGAAAGGCAGTCTGCTGACGTCCGTCTGCTTGCTTGTGGTTGGGCCTCCACGTGCTCTTCGCTTTTAATTGTTTTAGCGGCAGCTAACACCGTTTCGGGAGTTTTGTTGTTTGCTCGGGCGTGATTAACCCAGTTACCTGCGCGGGAACTCGGCTGTCGTGCGCCTGGATCTTGGACGCTACTGCGCCCAAGGGGCTCAGCGTCTTTTGCGACGATGAGCACAGCGCGATACGCAAAGAAACGGTGCTCCGTGGAAATCTGGGAAAGCAACACCCGCACGGCTGGCATCTCGCTGCACCGGTTTCCCCTCGACTCTCGAAGGTGAGACTTCGCTACTGTCAGTGACGTGCCTGCTCTGTGATGTATGCCCCTTGTTCGTTCTCCTCTTAACTCATGTTAGTTTTACCTAAAGCTATTAGGGTTGTCTGGATGTGCACAAGAAACTACACCTGAAGGCGTAATATGTTATGTAGGAATCTTTTAAGTTCGAAATCACTCTGACTTCGCAGCGTTGTGTGCCCTCATTATAAAAGTGCCCACGACATTAAAATTTACCTGTACCGGCCTGGCTCTGAGGATCCTAGTGTCGTGATAATCGGCGTGGTTATCAGTGGTACAACACAGATATATAATAGGGCATCTGTGCGTAAGACTCGTGTTTTTACTCTTTATGGTGTACACAGAGCAGTGATGTCATGCATTTGTTAAGGTTCTTGCACTGATTTGCTTTGGTTTGTGGACATTTTGGCTACATTTTCTTTTCGTAGTATTCATGGCACCCTCATAGCACCATGCCTTATCTGCAGGCGCGAAGCCTGGGTTCGGTTCTGCAACAACCGAAGTCTACAGGGGAAGACTCCATGGCAGCCACGAGGCAGGGTAGTTTGCTCCTTGCATTTCGAGGAGTCAGCTCTCCTGCGCCCTGGACACCTCCGTCACAATGCGTTGCCAAGTGTGCTTCCCACAAAAAGTAAGCAGACCAATAAATCTTCCGTGCACTTTGTGACTAAGCATGGTTAACCCGCTCTTAGAAAAATGTTTACCACATGGGGTTGAAATATTGCTTTTGTAGGCTCATAACATTTTTATATTATTTGCAGGGACGACACATGGCGACATTTCCAGCAAAAGCTCTCTAGGTTCAGCAGTTTTGCATGGTGAGCTTTTTCACTGAAACTAACATAAAGTGGCAGCAACTGCCAGCACCACTGCATTACCTCATGGTCTTCGTGACTTGAGCATTTTGCAAAAGAACTAGGTGAGATTAGCTTTGAAAAGCTGGTTGAACATGGACAGAGGTACTGCTAGAAGTTCATTTCAGGCCCGTTTATAATGACATGTTTTACTTGAGGTGACATAATCAACGTCACAGAGCATCTTTTGCCTTGCCGACACCCAGTCTTCCATAATAAAGCTGCCCATGAAAGAAAGTGATTTACATTTTGTGTTAAAATAGGCGCATTCACCATAAATTTGCAGAGGTGAGTGTGACACCCTCATTGAGCTACACATGCTTCGGCAATTTAGACTCGCGGAGCTTCTGTAGTCACCCTGACGACCAGTCTTCCGAAATGAAACTTTCGTGGGAACAAGGTGATTTTTTTTTGTCGTGTGTTAGAATAGACACATAGGAAGGAATTCAACTACTATTCCATGGCCAACTTCACGCTAAATTTGCAGAGAGGATTTCGCCAGCCTCATCGAGCTGCACACACTCCGGCCACTCAGACTGGTGGAGTTCCTGTAGTCACCCTGCAACGACCAGTCTTTTGATTTAAACCTGTCATAAAAGAAGGTGAATATACTTTTTATGCATTCAAATAGGGGAATAAGGGAGGACTTCCTCTTCTCCTTTGCTAAGTTCACATTAAATTTGCAGAGCGGATTTCTGTGGCTTCATTGGACCACACATACTCGTGCACCTTACTAGAGAACAGTCGACTAGTGGCCAATAATGAGTAGTGGCCGAATATTGCTTGTGCTATCTTTTTTATTCCCTTTTCTTTGTGAGCTTGCTTTCTCAAGTGGTAGAAACAGCGCAACTTGACGTAAAACAGGAAACAAGGAGTATACAGACAGGCGCAGTAAAAGTACACAGAGAGGCACTGTTTCTGCAAGCTTAAATGAACGACCAACTCGTCCAACTTTCCACTCTGTTGAACTTGTTTTCTTACTTGCAGTTCTTACAAAAGCTTTTCGTTCTTTCTTTCATTTTTTGCGGTTGATCACAGCTACGCTCTACGTCAAGATGCTGCTCCTGCTCAAGAGTCCAGCGCGGACGTGGCTGACATGGAGATTTTGGTTTCTTCACCGTCGCCTAGAGACTCTCTCTCTGGCTGTGCTGCTGGGCCTTCTCACAAATGTGAGTGCTTTCTATAATGCAAACTTTTTTCTTTTGCAGTTTTTTTTTTGTGAAGTTACAAAAGATCAGGCCGCAAAAATAAAAAGCGAAGGCTCAAAAAACACCAGGGGATACTAAACTTTATCTTGAGAGCAGACGACGGAAGGGGTCACATAACACCAGACCTACTAGCTGGCAGCTACAAATCGAAGTTTGTTCAAAGTTCACCACATTTTTGTTTCACGGTATTGTCATTGTCAAGCACACAAAAAGACAAAAAAAAGTTCCACACGCAGGTGTTAACAACGTCAAATCAAAACAGCTGAACCGGTTTCACTGAATCATAAGTCTTCCCGCAAAACCTCACGTAAGACAGTGTTTTTTAAAGTTATCGAAAAGCTGCCGTGGTCATATGTGTGTGATGCTGAGCCTGTCATGGTCCCTTGTCCTATCTGCCAAACTTTAGTCGCCTGTTGTGCGAGCGCTTCACTGTTACAATGCCATGGGCATAAGTAAGGTATGGTCAAGCTTTAAGAAAATGCATTTCACCATTTGGATGCCTATTCTGACTTGCATGTTTCTGTGTGCGCCTTTGTCTTTTTGGACTATCAGGTCTCTGGCCAACATGAAGCACCTAGTCCAACATAAAGATGTACTGTTGCTTTCCTAAACTTGAATTGCATGTGTAGTTTGTCAAACTTGCGGTTCTTGTTTAAAGACACTTCAGATCATTGAGGAATGTTCTTGAGCGTGAATAGATTACACATTTAATAAATTGATGGCGAATGCAAGTTTTTCTTGGAGGCCTAATCTGGGTCATTTGCCAAATTGCAGCACCCTGCAAAAGCCGCAGCATCGGCAACAAGAAGGTGAACGCCTGAGAGCCAAGGTGCGACAGCTTCAAGAGCGTAACAAGAGGCTGCAAAGGAGGCTGCAATGACAACGTCAGATGAGGACTGTTGCCGAAGTCGTTGAGAGTGTCCGCGTTCATGTGTCTCCTCGTGTCGCCGCACTCGTTGAAGCCCAGCTTAGAATGAACAATGTGAGCCGGTTTGGCCAGAGATGGTGCAGCCACAACAAAGCCTTGGCTTCAGGCCTCTACTTTCATAGCCCCAAAGGCTATAAGTATTGCAGGCGACTGCTCAGGCTGCCATCAGTAAGGTCACTGCAGCTATGGCTTCAGCGTGTGCCACTAAAGATTGGATTTTACCCTGGCATTTTCGAGCTGATAAAGAGGCGGGCAGCTTCTTTTCCTCGAGCCGATCGGGCCTGCAGCATAGTCTTTGATGAAATGCACATCAAGAAAGAGCTTTCATACAACCCCTCGTCTGACAGGTTTGAAAGACTTAAAGAACATAGTGGACAGCAAGGCAAAAAACTGGCAAATAAGGCTCTCATGTTCATGGCGAAAGGAGTCGGAACACCGTGGAAGCAGCCGCTTGGCTATTTTTTGCTCACAAAGGCACACCTTCAGATGTACTAAAAGATCTATTTTTCCAGTGCTACAGCGCCCTTGTGGACGCTGGCCTGAAGCCGGTAGCTGTTGTATGCGATGAACGGTGCCAGAACGTGTCTCTTTTTCAAGCAACGTAACTGCCGAAAAGCCTTACGTAGAGATCAATGGCAAGCCACTTTTTTTTCCTTTTCGATGCTCCGCACCTTTTAGAGTGACTAAGAAACGTGTTATTTAAATACGGCTAAAAATTTGGTGATTACATAGTGAAAAGTTCCTACATCAAGGAAGCTTATGAAAAGGACCGTAAACTTGAGATCGGTTCTATGCCAAAGCTGAAGGAGAAGCATTTTAATTTGACCTTCTCGTCAAAGATGTCGGTGAAGCTAGCAGCTCAAGTGTTTAGCAATCACTGCTCAGCTGCAATGTATGCCCTTGTTACTTCTTAGCAATAGCCAGCCACAGCTGTTCACACAGCGAGATTCGCTGAAAGAATCGACAGTCTCTTTGACAGCCTAAATAGCTCGCAGAAATTTTCAAAGACGCCATATGCCTCTGCAACCTGTAACGGCTCTATCCATGAGGAGTTTCTGAAAGAGTGCATTCTGGTTTTTAAGAGCCTGCAAGTACTCGGATGTGGAAGGCAGCCGCACTGCATTCGTGGCTTCTGCTTAACAGTTAGGTCTCTACTACTGCTGAGCAATCACCTCGCGGTTAATTGCGGTTTTTCCCACCTTTTAAACCGCCATCTGAACCAGGACACCTTTGAAAACACTTTTGCTGTTATACGTTCAAAATCAGGTGCAAACACGAACTCCACTTTCCGTCAATTTCAGGCTGCCTTCAGGCACCTCTTGATTAGAAACCTATTCAAGCTGTCAGAAAAATCAAACTGTGCTGATGACATGTCTCTCCTTGCTACGTTCCCAGCAGGCCTTTTGGCACCTTCTCCTCGTCTTGCCTTAGGAAGCACAGTTTTTCTTACCACGGCAGACGATTCGCCTTCAAACTACCCTTTGACAATAGAAGAGAGCAACATGGTTTATTTTGCTGGGTGGCTGGCATCGAAATTCCTCAAGGTTCATTCCTGTGTAGGAACATCCCAGAAATATGAGTTGAGGACAGAAAATGCGTGTTTTTCTGAGGGAAATCAAGTGCTCTTGTATTTGAGTGTGAAAGGAACTGCCGACTCCCACTTTGGAATCCTCTCAGTTCCTTCTGCTTCTTTCATATTATTTGTTGAAGCTTGTGAGGAAGTCTTCGAGACATGTATCAACAACCTAATTTCAAAGGAGAACGTAGGGCGGGCTCTTTGTGTCCTTTTTAACCAGAAGATTTCAAAGTCTCTGACTGTATGTGACGAAAGTGTTTATGATAATTTGTTTTCTCTGATTGCCAGAGTCATTCTGCACTGGTTCGCGAGGAAAAAAAAGGCTGACTATTTGTTACAGTAGCAAAGTGTAAAGCTAGGCAGCAAGTGCGCAGACTACGTATGTGAGACCACCTAGAGTACTTTTCAAAGCAGTGCAGGCATGTTCTATTCGAGCCTTTCATTTTCTTCGGTTTCTTGAGCAGTAATGTAGTCTTCTAACTTATTTACATATATAGAGTTTAAAGCTGTGAAGCAAAACTGGCTTATGAAGTGCAGCATACCACAGGGCTCCAAGAGGGTTTACTCCACTTGGCTTCCTTGACCTGCACCAAACAATCGCTGCGTTGCAGTGTAGCAGCACCAGCAGATGCAAGTTAAGATATGTTTAGCATTATGGTACCTTGCCCAAGGAATGTGTAGAAAAGTGTAACTTTTCTGTGTATTGCAGTTGTGGCCTCAGTTGTCGTCGGAACACTGTGGAACCTCCGAGTTATTAGTGGCTGCCTATCAACTGTCAATGTCCTCACAACATCCAGCCGATTGTACAATGTCTTATGTTATAACAGTGTGCCTTATGTACATATCTACTAATTTTCTTTGACCATGACCTTTTGAAAATAGTTGATACCGATTGTATAATTCTAGTAAGTAATCTAAGTGAATGATTGTAAGTGAATAAAACAAATAAAACGCGACTGTTAAAGCGACGTTGGACTTGCATTAGAGTTACTGTTGTGTATTTCATACGCCCAACACACTCCAGCGATTTGATTCACTCTTTTTTGTGACATTACATAATTTGCTTTAAGGTTTCTCACATATTTCCCAGGGATCCTGAAGGAACAAAAAGCAAAACACTGCGGCTGGAGTTTGACCACTGTGCAAAGACACGATGGTGTGACGAAATGAAACTACTCTCATAGCAGGTCGGCTAACAAAGTCGGCTGCAGAAAAAAAACATTTCGAACAAAATATAAAAGCAAGGGCAAATAAGGGTGTAAACGATCCAGTATTCCAGTATAGAGTAAACACAATGTGTAAACACCCCAAGAAAAACCCGAGACTGCAGGTAAAAAGAACGACATATACACTAAAAAGTATCAAACAAAGCTCAAACATGGAGCTATGTTTGATTCTTTTTAGTGTATATGTCGTTCATTTACCTGTGATCTATGGAATTAGTTTTGTTTAATTTTCGCGCCAAACCGCACGCACGCATGACGTCACGTTTTTTTCCGGAAGTGTCGTCATTTCCTGTTGATTTTTTGTTCCGCCGGAAGTGTCCCCACGACTCATAGATGGCGCTAAAGCAGCTCCATGGGCCGCCATTTTTTCGACATGTGGGCTTCTATGGAAGCTTCGCTACCCATGTACATATACCTTGGCAAAGGTGCAGGCGAGCTGGACACGAATGACGAAAATAATCCCTAGCTGTGTTTCGAGATTTGTGTTTGTCCTTTGTCCCTTTTGTTCCCCTTCTCCAGGGATTATTTTCGTCATTTGGTCTATTGCATCTGAATTGCGGCTATGATTACATCACCACGATGCAGTAGGATACCGGTTCTATTGGTATGGTGTACATGTTATCGCTTCAGAGGCCCTAGTCGACGCCGAGGACGTGAAGTGTTGTTTGGCAAGCAGGGCTTGCCATGTAACAATTAACGTCCTCGGCATTGCCTCGTTTCGAATGGCTCAACAATCAGAGGAGAGATGACACGAGAATATTCGCTTGTTGACTTGTCGTGATGAGCCATTTCATGCGATTTCATTACATTCTTGCAGTACGCGTTTACTCTAGATTCAACTCGAGTCAGACCGCAATGACAAGTCACCTCTTTCGATGGTCGTGTCTTAGCGGGGAGTGAATTCTACTAAAAAAAAAGGAAAAGCGGAGGACCGCGGCTGATTCGCTGCGCATGATTTGTTTATCCGGCGATAGCAAACGTACAAAGGCGATTAGCGCCGCGTCGATGCACTTTTGGTGTTGATTGCCTCCGTCGGGTCGTCGGCTGTGTTCGGAAGGGGAACGAAGCTCGACATGCCGTCGCGAGCACGAGACACGACAGCGCAGCATCGAGGTACCTTGCCTTCGCGGCATCGGTGACTAACGACGTCGGCGCTTACGGCGAACCGCAGAACGCCAACAATGCTAAGCGTGTCCCGAATCCAGATGGGACGAAAGTTCAGCGGGCAACTTCGCAGCTTGACATCTTTCAGCGCGGCGCCAATTCCTCGCATCCTGAGGGAACCGCGGCGGCTCCGGCCTAATTGCTCAAAGACGCGGCTTGACCGGGCGGCGGAGCACTCACCGAGCCGCCGCCTGTACGGCCGTCAGCGCAGTTTGATAAACGACCCGTAATGCTTCCCGACCACCCACCGGAGCGGGACGCCCATTCACTCGCTGACGCCCGAGCTGGTCCGGCGGAACGAACTTTTATGTTTACCACCGAGTTGGCGGTGCGGTGGAAGCTACGTGTTCGCTGAACCAGTCCTACGACTACCTCTCGTCGCGTGATCATGCTCCCGAAAACACCCGAGGAGAGCGTGGTACGCAGCGAAAGGGTAGACGTGCGATTGGAGTATAGCGAGCGCGTAGCTTCCACCGGGCTGTCAGCTTGTGGGCGAAAGGAGTTCCTTTACCGCCCCGGATGAGGCGATGAAAAGCCGACACTATTAATGAGGAAAGGACCCGCCCCACAGAAAAAAAAAAGGGTTTTGGAAATTGCCTTCCTTAGCGAAGATGTTGTTGAGGAAGCCTTCTCGGCAGGCGTGTCCAAAAGCGGGAAGCAGCCCGGATTACGAGAAAAGCAGAATCGTAGCTAAATTGACGCTTGGACGCTATGTCGCGAAATGTCCTAATATTAAATCTTTTCCTCCTCAAAGTTGTTATTTATCTTTATGATATGTTCTTACGCGAGGGGCCTCGGTATTTATTTCTTAATATATGGTGCGGCTGAACTCACCTATGATCTTGCAATTAAGATTCAGACAAAAATATTCAACGGGCAATCCGGAAAATTGGCTCCGCTGGACCGTGATTGGAGGCAGCTTTTTAGACTTTCAGGGAATTATCTGTCTAGACTTAATAGATGCTAGTTGAACGACACGTCTTCCATGACTGTGTTTGCTTGTGTGTGTTTACTATCTCGGTGCACAAAGAAGGCGCTAGAGTCACTCCCAGTCTGAAAAAGACAGGCCGTGGCGTGACGCCTAAACTTCAAGACACCTATAATGGTGTTTGGCAAGTGTTTGACACACGAATGAATTGCACCACTTCAACGAGCTATATCTTTTTTTTGGGGGGGCTTCGGGAAAGGTGTTCAGGTAATATTACATATGTTACAGAGGAGAATGTAGTTCTGCCTGCAGACACCTTCTTTCAACTTTGCCGGAATGGACTCCAGTAAAATAATAGACCGGGGTCAGACTGGACTTATCGTAGGCATGCATGTTCTTCAGAAAGCAGGGCTAGGTGGGGGGGGGGGGGGGGGGGGAGAAGGGGGGAGGCAAGTCTAATTAGAAAAAAGGGGAGGATTTTGCTGAAAATTACAAGTGGCTACATTTTTTCATAGTTTAGGCTTTGAACTCTGCAAACCGCGGAGTTTCCGATCGCTATAACTATCAACAAGAAAACACGGCGGTAGAACGCACGGACGGACATACGTTGTTTAAAAAGACTTTCAAGACGAAAAGAATAACGCACAAAGGAACGTCTCAGTCGAAGAAAAATAAACGGGAGGGGTTATGGGCGACACGGGCGACCAAAACCGTAGTTGTGGTTGGCATTTGTGATGGGCCAAACGCCCACTACGATGTCTATTTGGAATATTTTTTCTTTCGTCGACGGAAACGATGGCAGACGATCAACTTGTAGGGTGTTATTTTAAGAATGCGATGACTACAAGCTTCTATCGTGCTTTTTACACACGCAATCGAACTTAGTTCGCCACTGATAATAAGTAGCCAAGGTCACAACTCGCGACGTCACGGTGAGGCAAATCCTCTTCTCGACGTCACGAACGGAAACCTTAAGAAAGTGCCACCGAAACATTTCGGCGCTAATAGTCACTTGGAGACAGAAAGAGCTTTCTTTTAATTGCTCTTTTACTTATTCAAAGCGCTCTTGAACTAATAAAATTAATCAATTGTATTGCTTCTAAATTTTGCGTTTTTATTTTATTGTTGAGTTAGCAAAACTGATTATAAAAATCGATTTTTATTGGGAAACCAAAGCTTGGCTGTAATGTTTGCGTATGAAATCTTATGGTGTATTTGTTGAATATGAGTCCCTCCTTTTGCACACCTTTTCTCTGCAGTGCAACACATGTACTGTACAAAATTTACTGGTTCAAATAACCTCGCATTCTGCCCAAAGATCTGGGCACTCTTGACTGACAAGCATGCACATCGATATTTTTTTATAATAATAATAATTTTATTGCAAATCAACAAAACGTAGGTTACGTCAGACCTGGCTAAGCCACATTGGGCTTACTGGCGGCGTCTTACAATCAGTTAAACCAGCCGTATGCAAAAGGAAACATGTAAAATAAAATCCACACAAATTTTTTTTTAAGAAAAGTGAAACCATATTTATGACGCTTTTAATCCTGTTACCTTTCTGTGTAGTGCCATAGATTCCTCTGACGTGTCAAACGTTTTTTTTTTTTTTTTTTTTTAGAAAGCAATTAGAAACAGCGTTGAAGAGTGATTCAGCTGCACATGACTTTTTGAATGTACTTATATCGTTAGAGCGCTGTCTAGCTATGAAAAACATTTGAAGTGTCATATGTAGCCCGAGTGCACTCCGAGGCTGCATGTATTTGTTTTCTAAAAAGGTTGATAAAGGCAGAACTGTATGATCCCATAGAGAAGAGAGACAGCATTTCTCCATTGGTGTGACGCTTCGGAACAGACATTGTGCGACATTGCTTGGTGCTCTGACAACACTGAGAGCGTCGCCATTTTAATGTTGGTGGGCGTCGTCGGTACTGAAGCACGGTGGAGGCATTGGAGACAACCGTACGTGCTGTGTGCGATGACGCGGCAGCTGTGTTTTCCGCCTTCCGACCATGGAATGTGGACGAACAGTTTAAACAACCTACCGCAACTGTCTGACGTAAATCTCAGAAGCCTTTGCGCGCTGGCGACAACCCGCAGTGTGTAAGCTTCCACAACGAAGGTGTAGGACCTGCTCTGCTCCTTCAACGAGGTTGTCGTCAGCGTGCGCGGCCTCCCAGAGTTTCGTCAGAGAGTTGCGGTAGGTTGTTTAAACTGTTCGTCCACATTTCATGGTCTTAAGGTGGAAACCATACGGGCAGTGCGCCATCGCACACTGCCCGTATGGTTGTCTCTGATGCCTCCAAAGTGCTTTCATACCAACGACGCTTGTCAACATTAAAATGGCGACGCTTTCAGTGTTGTCAAAGCACAAAGCAATTTCGCACATAGTCTAATATAAAGGTGTATACATTAAAAAAACGCATATAGCAAAGGTGTAATGTATACATTTCAAAGTTAGTCACAAACAGGTGTAATGCTTCAACCGTAGAGTTATTATAATGTACGCTAGAGGTTCAACTGGCGCTACTGTCCATGCAACTTCCGTGAAGCAAATTGAAGCAGACAGCAACCAGTCTACTTTTGCGGTGCTCCTGTGCATTCCTATGGGAAAACGGGCATGCATTTTGCCTCTTCGCCGGATAATAACACGGAACGTTTTGGTTATTTGGGTCGTACTGAATAGTATGTACCTTAATTAACATTGTAAAACAGTAATTGCTTTAGTTAGCGCATTTTTCTTCATCAGTGAACGATGTTTAACTTCGCTATATTTCAGTCCCAAACGTGTGTTGCGCAGCAGGTGTGTAAAAACAAGTGACGATTCAAAGCGAAATAACAATGGAAAGGAATATAGAGTGAGTGAAGGCTCGCCAGCATCCCGGTGACGTTTATATATTTATAATATGGCAGTCCTGTCACTATATGAAAATGATCCCGTCGTGCATGAGCGGATAAAAACATTCAAATAAAGAGTAAAGTTTATGGGGTATGAAAGGGTGTCTCTTCGTATTGTTTTCTCTGCCGGGCAGCTTTTATGGGGCGCTTGTTCTCAAAGATTTTGAGCGTGCGGGTGATGTTTTCAACGCAGAACAAACATCTTCGCACATCCTCACAAGCAGAAAGAACAAAGCGGTATACTTATTATTTAAAATCGGAATATATTACGTGGCCTTCAATTTATTTTGATCGTACATGCACGGGTAGTTACTGATAAAGTGTTGCTGCGTAGTTCTTGCCGTCTCCCTTAATTTCCAAATGTCCTTCGTTCGTTTGGCACGTATATCCCCCACGCTGAAAAGCGCCGACGTCGTGTTCGCGCTAACAGTGTCTGAGAGTGCACATAAATGTACGTACGGAGCCGCTAAAGCACCGTTTTTAATGCGATGAATTTGAAAGAGAAACGCCGTAACTGACCAATTATTATATCGGTCTAACTGAGAAATGTTACAAGCTACCTAGTACGTACGAATTATTCGGGATGATCGAGCGCAGGGAGAAAATGCACTCACTCTTTCCCATAAAAATGCATTACCGGAAGTCAATTTTGGACTGGTTGCTGTCTGCTTCAATTTTCGTCAGCACACTAGCGCCACTTGAAACTCTAGCGTACATTATAATAACTTTATGGCTCCAACAACACCTATCAACAAGCGTGACTTGTAGACATTGGATAAAGGGCGCTTTACACCTTTATGTGTTTTTAAGTTTACTATGTAAAGTAACATGAACAGCGATGTATAATTTGAACTTGTGGAATATTAATTGGGTAGTATTGTGACACCTCATTAAATCGCCTGTCGAAAAAAAAATCTTTTTTGGGGGTTGTCAGTGTCTCTTTAAAGGGCACTCCACAGGTATTTTTGAGCTTCTCAACTAACTATATTCTCTGACTTCCCGGCCTCTACCCTTTCCTGTATGCTATTTAGTATCGCCAAATTCCTAATAGGTATTGTCAAATCGGCAAATGAAAATGATGCAAAAACAAACATTCAAATATACCCGCACTTTTCAGTGCCGTGACGTCAGTGGCAGGCAGGCTTACCAGTCGAGCAAGCAGTCTAAAAAATAGAATAAGCCAATCATTTGTTCTGTGCTGGAGCGGGAGAACTGGAGCGAGCTTCCAAAGCATACATTTGACACCCTGAAACTACTTCGAATCAGTTGGGAACAAATACTACAGTCGAAAGAGTGAAATCCTGCTTTCCACTGACGTCACTCTTTCCTTGTTGCCAGTAGAGACTTTCAGTATGAAAAAAACACGGTGAGGACCAAAACTGTAAATTCAATAACTTCGCGAAAAAAAACAAACAATATTTTTATATAATATTTGGGACACTATTTTAGCGATATTTGTTGGTGAGCTTCGCAAAATTTCAAGCAAATCGGAGACAACGAAAAAAACCGCCAGTACCCCACAGGATGGTTCCAATGGATTGAAAGATGGAAAACGTCACACCTGTTTTTAAATCCGGGTCTAAGGCCAGTGTTGAAAATTATCGCCCTATTTCATTAACATCGATTTGGTGTAAGTTGTTTAAACGCATTATTTATAGTAACCTTTACTCGTTCCTGGATTCGACACACTTCTTTTCGACCTTAGAGCATGGTTTTCGAAGCGGTTACTCTTGCAACACACAGCTGGTGGAAATTTATCATGACGTATCCAGATCACTAGACAGCAGGAAATATGTCGACCGCGTGTTGTTAGACTTTCGCAGTGCATTTGACACCGTTTCCTATCAGTTATTATCGTATAAATTGGCTTTGCTAAACATAGATCCAGACGTCCTGAACTGGATACGAAATTATTAAGAAGGTCAAGAGCAGCGTGTTGTCCTAAACGGTACTGTATCCACATCAACTCGAGTTACGTCGGGTGTGCCACAGGGAGTGTCTTACGGCCTTTACTTCTTCTCATATACATAAATGACATCACCGAAAATATAAGCTCTCATATTAAACGGTACCCCGATGACTGCGTGTTATAAAGGAAAATAAACACGTCAGACGATCATGCCACATTACAAACCGACATAAACATTTTATCTTCTTGGTGCAATCAAAGGAAAATGAGCCGAAATCTAAGTAAATGCAAACATATTCGTTTCTCGAGAAGCAAGGTGCACAAAGCTACCTAATCAGCAATTCCCTTTTATGTACTGTGTTCGGGTATGTTTACCTAGAAGTGCTATTTGCAGTTCCCCTAAAAATGAAACAACCAGATAGAATGTACAATCGGAAAGGCTAGTAAAATGTTTCATTTTATCCGCCGAAATTCGAGATCCGCGTCATGAAACGTTAAAGAAACACTTTATTTTTCTTTGGAAAGAAGGATCCTTGATTAAGCGTGCGTTGTGTGGGACCCTTTTCACGACTTCCTTATCAACAAACTAAAAACAAATTCAAAATCAGGCAGATATGAAAGCTATGCTGGGATGGGAAACACTCGAATGTAGAAGAAAAAAACTAAGACTAAAATTCTTCTACCGTGTATTTCGAAACAAAACAGGAACTGATAAAGCCACCTATCTTAAGGAGCCATCCTTCGTCCCCTTTCATTGTGATCATTCTAATAAGGTTGCTGTACACACATACAGGATTAACAATTTTGCTAATTCATTTTTGTCAAAACCGTGGGAAAGTGGAACGACCTCCCGGTAGATATTTTGTCCATTGATGATAATGACGTTTTCTTTTTCCACTTATCATAGTGTTTTCTAAATAAAAAAAAACTTCTAATAATGCCCACAGGTCCATGTAGGTAAAAATAACACAATTCTTGTTGTGCCTACTCTGAAGGCCCCTGCCCGTTTCGATTTGGATGAGCATCGTACCGGCGTGCGGTCGTACGTTTCTACTGCGTGATGAACGTTAAAGACCCCAGGCTAGCGGTTGTACTGCACTGGCGAAATTTCTCATATACAGCTGTGACATCAGACGCCCACTGAGGCAGCCCAAGTTCTAGGCTGCATAAACATACACACAACGCTTTTTTTTTTTTAGACTCTGAAGGCATAATGGCTGGGGTATGAATATGATGCATACTTGTTTAGTGTATCAACACAACCTGTGCTCCTTGTTATCGGACGACGCTCGTGGCACGTCGGTGTTCAGTTTGGTCGACTGGTGATTTTGAGTGATGCCGTTTTTCAATCAAACGTCATATGCAGCCGCTGACATCTGAAGCACTGAAGCTCCAAGGATGGCTTCTAATCCGCAAATTGTCATTGTAGCTTTCTGCGTCAATGTAGCAAGTTCGGGCATGTATTCCTTACTTGGCTGTGTCTTTTGCTGCACCCTTGAATTGATGGCTGGAAACAATGTTTGCTGTTTATCCAAGCTACTTTACTTCCATTCCGCAGTGGCGATTTTTTCTGCATGCCGTGACCACTGCAACTTCTGTAAGTCTCCTGTGGCAGAGTGAAGTCGGGTGATGCTTGGTGTCCAGATTTTGAGAACGACCAACCATTCCATTTTATTTCTTTAAGCCACTCAGCGGCATTCTCCCTCAAAGATGGAAATCGTGTGCTTCGTGGAGTGGACACAGATAATTGGTTTTGGGAAAATATTATTGCCCTTGGACGACAACGGACACCAAATCATCTGTCATTGCATTGCTGCTCACCTGCTTTGTCGTGCTTACCTCCTGTCGAGGTGATAGAGATCAGGAGCTTCGGCGTAGTGTCGGCACCAGGGACAGAGGCCGCCAAAGATGGTCGCTTCTCGAGACATGGTCAAGGGTCGTTTGGCACGGACCCTCGCAGGCCCATTCATTGGTACGGGCACCTCCGGTAATGATCGACCTCACGTAGTGGCAGCAGAGTGGTCATTGGTCGTCCGTTCGCAACATTTCCGTCTTCTTCGGTGTACTTTGTTCAGTGCGGACCTACACGGGTTCTTCCCGACTTCGGGAATACTGCGGCGTTGGTATGTCCCGTTGAATGGGCATACCAATGGGCAGCAGGTGGCGGTCGCCGTGCCATTGCGACGTTGAGTGCCCTCGGTTTGTCTGTTGCCGCTTCGCTTGCAGAAGTCTCCGATTGAAATAACTGTTGAACTTCTTCTCGAACCTCAGAAATCGAAATAAAAGCCGGGTGACTGGAGGCAGAAGTAGCTTCCTAATCTCCTCCCAGACAACATGCCGCGAATGCATGAAAGGCTGGCGTCAAAGTTGCAGCTGGACGACGTGTCGAGACGCTGGGGAGTTGTTGATAGTGACACGGGCATGCAGTGCAGGTTCAATGTTGGAAGCCTCGGTGAAGAACACTTCGACTGCTGTCGGAGGGTTCCTGACAAGCCTGCCAAAAAGATTGTTTCTAACATAAGGGACATAAGGATTCTCAACTTTTTGTCTTCTGTAGCATGAGGGTTGGCGCGGGCGCTCGATCACGTGCAAAACATCCTCCACGAAGGTGGTAAATTTCTCGCTGGGGCCGTGTCCTGGACCGAATTAGGTATTCGGCTGTCTCTCGTCCATGTTGTCTGACGAACGTGTGCTTCGGCTCGATCTTGAAAACTTCCCACGACGCTGCAGAAGAATTCGTGGTTCTCAAACCAGTGCCTGACTGTTTCTTCCATGACAAGTATAGGCTCTGCAGGTGCTGGTCGCCTGTCCACCCATTGTGGCGGGCGATACGGTCATATTGTTCAATCCAATCCTCGACGTCTTCATGCACCTTGCCGTAAAAGGGCGTCGGAGTGCGAGGTGCACTCCGACTCCACCATTGTTTGCATGCCATGCAAACAATGGTGGGAGCGGACGTGGTTTGCTGCTACGGATTTGCCATCATTGGCTTAGTCCGCGTCGGTTTCTCTGGCGGGAGACCGAATTCAGGGGTGTTCTTCCATGCAGCAGCAACTGGCTCTGATTTAAGGTTCTTCGTGGTATATTTGCGAGGTTCGCTTTTGTGGGACACGCTCGTCCTGCGGGTTTTCTGCCGGGCTTAAGATTGGACTTGGTTCACGGCTCCCTGGGGGTGTAAGACGCGGGACAGTCCGCCACTCGTGTCCCATTGTCGGGCAACTCGGCTGAGGACACAGAGTGAAATGCTAAGGGTAAAGTACCCAGTACCTCCACCACGACATACGATGATAGCCGGGCATGGCCTGTAAGTTTCCAGAATAGTAAAGATTCATAGAAAACAGAACTGGCGCAGGCATCCGTGACAATACAATAAAACTGACAAAAGAGAGTCTATCCTGACCAGTAAAGAAGCTGCATTGCTTTTGTGGCATTCAGTTCGAACAAGTCCCCTCCTTCGGGGTTTTGACGACTGCCGTGGACGAACTGAACTGAAATGGATGTGGGATCACTTTTCTGGTAATGAGCCGCTGCAGGCTGTCGCCGCGAAGCGGTGTGAACTGGTGGGCTGGGTAGGTAACACGCGCCCTAGTGATACACGCGCGATGAAATGTCCATGCAGCTTGCAATTCGCGTAACGAGTGTTGATGACACGTTTGTGTCGACGAAACGTGCGGCAGACTAGCGAACTCAATACCAACTGCAACACCTGTGCTCTGTAAAAGTGCACGTCTACTCCAGAAGAATTTAAGAAGCAGCACAGTATCACCTAGCACGCCACAAGAACTATACTAGCTTGAAGGCAGCTCTTCGGTGCGCCGCACACCTGTGCTCCGTGAAAGTGCACGTCTACGCCGGAACAATTTAGGAAGCAGCACTTCATCATTTAGCACGGCACGGCAACTACCAGCTTCAAGGCAGCTCTCCGGTGCGCCGCACAACCAAAGCGAGCCTTCGGTCTTTTGAACGAAGCGGCACCTCGATTACACACTGCCAAGCACGACTCGCGCAATTCCCGCAGCTAATCTGTGTATACAAATGCATTGCACCAGCTTCGCTGCAGACCTCAAAAATTCAGATGGTCAACGAGAGTACAAAAACGTCACGTTAAAGTTTATCCTTGCGATATCTGAATCAATCCAAGGTTCGTTGTAATATCGCCGTCGATCACCAGCGATATGCACACCGCTCCTCCCTATCTCCACGTCATACCTACGCGAGAGACCACGCTGAACTTTTAAGTCGCTTTCGACCGGCTTCATATGACGGCGCCCGCATCTGAAATGAACTCGCTGAGACCAAGGACAATGAATAACGCATCCGACAAGCTCCGGCCAGTGCACCGGCTCAGCTGGGGCCAGCCGCTGCTTGGGCGCTGCCATGTTTCCCGGGACGTCACGTATTTGGTTTGGTCACGTGACGAGTAGTGACATTTGCATACAATGGCAGCGGCCTTTGGGAGGGGGGGGGGGGGGGGGGTCACTTTTGAGTGGAGACCGGAACCCCGGTTCACCACTCTAAGCCCCTCTACCTCGTTGGTGGCAGCAGCATTTGCGAAGGAAACGCTGCTACCACCAACGAGCTCACCGGCTCCAACTGCCTGCCATACTCCCCATTTTTTCTTAGGATAACAAGAACTCACTTAGAGACATTGATCGTGTTAGTCACCCTGAGTGGAAAGAATGAATTACTGCAGCTGAACCTTTTTAGCCGGGCGGCAGCTTGCGCCACCTAGTTAAAGACCTAAAACTTGCCGAAGCGCTAAACAGATATGTATGTTCCACCTGGCTGACAATTGCTCCTTCATTCAACCCTTTCGATAATTTAGGGGATAATTCTAGGGCTGTCACAAGAGCACGCTCGGCATCAGCTCTCTACACTGCCATTTATTCTCAGGTCGTTTAATAAGACAAACGATGGGCACCTGGATTTTATCGCCTAATTTCCACGTTTTAATGAGGGGGCGTGGATGGCAGCACGCCTCAACCACCGTGTGGTTCAAAGGCGGAAAGAGATGATGAAGGAGAGGGAGAAAGAAAGAGGGAGAAAAGATATACAGAAAGGGTTGTAGGCCGATTACTCGGGGAGTCGGGACACGGATAGAAGTTGGCTCACTAAAACTGGCAGTCACAGGGTACGAAACTGTTGCCTGGAAACGACAATTTGCTCGTCCGTTCTGACCAATTACGTGGTGCCCAAATGCTTGCGCGATATAATTGCGCAGCCTTGAGTAATTTCGTACAATGTGTGCGAGTGTCCTCGCGTGAATCTCCTTCACTCGGGGACTTCCCCTAAATCAATATATCTTACGCACTTCATCCGTAGCCACTTTGCTCCTGCTCAATTGGAGGGCGTTCTCCTGAAAGCTCGTTTATCATTCAGGTCGATTTCGACAAAACGAAACACGCGTTCATCTCAAGCTCCCGACAGGTTAAACACTAAAGTATGCGGCATACGAATGGTCAATGGACCTTTTTCAAAAGTGCGTGCCCTCTGGTGGTTGCTGAGCAAAGTGTCCGAGTCCGCCATTGTTTGAGTACGCACTCTGATTGCATATTGGTCACGAGCGCTGCGTCAGCGATCGGCGAGGACTCGGATCCAGTCACACTCCTCATGCCGAATGGATGGATGAATGGATAGATGGTAATGGCTATACCTTTTGTAACGGGCGGCATCTTGCGCCACCTAGCCTAACATTTCGTCCTCCCATCTTTTTTTAAATTTGTATAAATTTTGTTCTAACACAAACCCTCCCCCCCCCCCCTTTTTTTAAAGTGTTTCCTTTGCTTATTCTTATCTGTATTTTTACTCCTCCCTATATATTTTCCACCTATCTTCCAACACCTTAAAATTAAATGTTCTATAGTTTCCCTTACGCGCTTGCGTATGTCGCAGAGAGTGTCTATTTCCTAGAATTTAGCCCCATATGTTTTCGTTCTTAGCACCCCCGTTCTAGCGAAGACATAGCGACAGCCAATGTTGCTCGACGGGGTTTTGAAAAGGGTCTATTGGTTCGCTTCAGTCTCAACTGGAATACAAAGAGAATACAATATTGACCTGTAGGCGTTAACAGCCGCTGAGTGCAGTCGGAAATCGCTAGCCGAACCTGACTGAGTTGTTCACCACTTCCAGCCCCGGACAATCGAGCATAATGTGCAGCAAGCTTCCAGCTTTCTACGCTTTTCTCGAAGGAAATGCTGAAAATGATGCCACCTCGATGCTCAACAGCGATGCGACAGTAGGTTCGGGCCACTGAAGGACAACTGGGTGACAAAAATGAGCCACTCACTAAGCGACTCTTAGAGTATCGGCACTTAATTCCACAGTTATCTCGCGAGCGCAGCCATTATGGTGGTTTGTGTAAAGCGGGAGGAGCAAGGAGCGATAGTTGCGATTCGAAAATGACACTTCCTAAGCTTTTGAGGTACGCGGCGTAAGAAAGCTGCAGTGATATGGTTTTGCTGTATTGCTGTCTGTTTCGACATTTCTGGAGGAGGAAAAGTGTTTCCTGCCTCTTCCAATAAGGCTTCAGACGACTGGCAACCTTGATTTTATGCACAAGGGGCTAGGTGGCGCGAGATAACGCCCGTTACGAAGGGTGCAGTAGTCTGCATACATAAGAGTATACGGCTCTGCCATCCATCAATCCATCCATCTGAAGATTGAGTGTCATTACTCAGAAGGCTCAGGACACTGATCTCTATGACCGTGGTCCAAAATTTACTTGGTCTTACTCCAGGGTAAGGGAATTGTACCTTGGCGTTCTATAATCTACTCCCGTCCAGCGTTTTTCAATCTGCGTTGTCACGTGAGTCACATGACACGACCCGCCGGAGTAAAGCTTGCTTCCCATGGAGCGACTGTGCGAAAGAAATCGGAGCGACAGCCGACGCAGCGAGTGCGATCGCAATGTTAGGTTTCACATGCTGCGATAACCGCGCGATATCTGTCGGCGCGGCCGGCTCTTCGGACACGAACGCGACGCGTTTGACTTTACCTAAAATGCAACAAAACGTCTTAATAAACACAAATGTTTTACGAGTACAATATGTAACTAGAAATTTTCAATAATTAGGCATTAAATCAGAAGCTTTTAGGTGTTTAAATTTATTTTCGAATATGTAGCTACCACGGATGAAAGCTGGTTAATGAACGGCTGGTTGACGAGAAAGCGATCGCACCGACTCTGCGACAAAATACTAGTGATGGGCCGCACTTTTGCCGAATCGAAAATTAGCCGCCGCAACTTTGGGATTCGGCAAAGCCGAATTTTGCCGAGCTTTTCTAAAGATTCGGCAAAGATTCGGCAAAAATATATTGTCGCTAGACCTACAAGTTGATATATCGTATTTCCGTGCAAAAAGGATTTTGAGTTTATTTTTAATGCATAATGGCACAGTTATTACTAAATAAGGTGATCTACAATATATTTGTATCAGTGCAATTCTTGTGTGTTTCTGGTAATAGAACGGGGTTGGGTGGTAGCGGTAGCAGTCTGCGCAGCCACGATATCCGCGTTTCGGTTTTGAGGCCTCATCAGCTCAAGCCTGCAAGTGTGCATTGTTGAAAAAAAAAAAGAAAAAGCGGTAACACTGTGTTCTACAATTCCTCTGCGAGTCACCCTTTCGTGCGCGAAAATAAATGCAACGGCTGTTGAGCCTTCCCCAGAAGAGATAACAATATTATTGTAAATATGTATTTTTTTTTTTTTCGATTTGAGTCACTTTAGCTCTACATGAAAGTCGCAACGTCTCGTTTTTAACTTTAAAAAAATGCCGGTTTCTGATGTTAGGACACACCGGACGTTTAGGAAGATAGCAACTTAGGAATGTCGGATGTGGAACGTCGAGTATGATAGTTCTGTGTTTAGCTTTATGCACGGATAGATAAAAACTGCGAAATAGAGCTAATTGAAAATCAATATTATTTTGTTTTGGCAGAAATTACTTGTGAGCCGAAAACAGGATTGCTATAAAGGCGAGGAGTGCTTTAAAGTACTTGTCAGTCAATGGTGCAACTACCTCGTTGCAACACTGGAAAGATCAAATAAAAATCACGTTATCCCGAATGTACTGCATCATTTGTCACTTGTGCAGTTGACTGCGTCATTTTTGCGTCCATTTTTGGTCGATCTTCTGTTCTTGAGGCAAAAAATAATGAAGAACACACTCTCAAAGGCTGACAAACATACAGTTACCATGTCGCCTACTCCGCACCTTCCCGTAACCACTGGTATTACTACACTGTACGATGGTAACCGCACGACCGCACGGCGTCCATTTGCAATCCATGGCCCCGTCGCGGGTTCACGCGTGCGCAGACTTTTGCCGAATTTATGTCGAGTTTTGGCCGAACTTTCCTTCAAAAGTTCGGTATTTGACGAACTTCGCCGAGTCTGAAGTTCGGCAGATTTGGTCTATCACTACAAAATACCAGCTTGGTGGGAACTAGTCGCGGGGCCGCTGCGACAGTGCGACTGCGATTTTAATTGCACATTTATTGGATATCGCTCGGACGAGAATCGCAGCACGTGAAACAGTCTTAACTCGGATTCATTTGGGTAAGATTTGGAACACAGTCTATTGGCGAATTCGCGTGGTTCTTTCTGCGCGCTCTAGAGCGCTCTTTCCAGAGCGCGCGAGATCGGGTGGTGGAAAGAGAGTGCTGTGGCCTGATCGGCTGGCTCATTCCGAGAGCGCCTCTCCCTCTCAGAGCGCTCCCTAGCACTCCGTCTGTAGCCGTCGCAGTGCGGGGCGGCGCAGGCGTCACGTGGTACTTGGATGGGGATCACGTGGTTTTGTTGACGTTGGCCGGCAGTGGTCTGTGGTGGTGTGCGGGTCGGGCAGGACGGCGATGATATCTGGTTCTACGAAGTGCTTGTGCATTCGACGGGGCGAGGATTACAACGGACAGGACGATATTCGTTTTTGACCGTAACAGGAAAAGTCGACGTGTGAAGTGTTCCCAGTGCTTTCACGAGATCGTTCATCTCACGGCGGTGAATCCGCTAAGCCTAACCGACGAAGAAACAGCTCTCAAAGCTCGCTGCTGTTTTACCGGGTTCTGTCGTCGCTTCAAGAAATTTTCAGATTTGGTAAAAGTTCGTTCAAAAATTTGTGTTGCATATTAAAGGGAGATCCGAATATAATGCACTGTGATTCGTGTCACATGGCGATATGGGCTTTATCCTGCTTGCACGATATTTCGTCGTGAGAAAAATGCGGTTTATTAACCAGTTTATATTTGCCCGCTCTGCCGTACGCATGACCGCTATCGCAGCGCGTTCACTGTCGAAAATGCGATGTGTTGACAACTCTTTCCAAACGTTGGCTTTTGTTCTGCAAAATTCAAATCGCATACTGCTGTTTTTTTTTTTTCTTTTTGTTTTTACATGCCCGTGCGTAAAACAATTTACGGCACAGCCATTATTTGGTCACGTTGCGAGCGTGAATTCTGCTCAATTGTAACCCGGACGCTGCAAAATCTTTTTTTTTTTTTTAATGCATCACCAATCTTAGGAAGTTTTACTTCCGTGACTGGTCTGAGAGTGTCAGAGCGCTCTGAACCCAGCAGTTGTGATCGGCTGAAAAAGATCCCGAGTAGCTCTGGCGGCGAGGAGGGGGCGCTCTTGTGAATCAAGGCCAGGGGAGAGAGGTGACCACTCGAATTCACCGACAACTGCTGGATCGCGGTTCCCCGCTCCGCGAATGCGGCCACCGGACGAGAATCTTTGAGGTACTGGAAGTCGACCACGGTGCGGAGGCTTGTAAGCATGCGTGCTGAAAGACATGGTTTCTGCTTGTTCGCTGTCATTCGCCGAGGAAGATTTTTTTCAAAACATTGTTTAAATGGTCGTAGTTGCATTTGGGAACCCGTGGAACTTTATACGAAGCGGTATCACCGCAGGAGAAAGTCACAACTCGTTCAATGTAAGTCTAGTGGCGCCATCAAAGGACAATTAGCAGGCCGGGTGCTGCGCCTCGGCCTTCGCACGCTTGGATACCAAAGAAGAATTCACGCAGCATGGATGATTTTGAAGGTGTGTCGCGCGTTCAAGTGTATTTGCTTCTGGAGCAGCGTTATACCTTATTATGACGACTGTATTTGTAACTTGCCGCACTCCCAACGTTTTAATCCGCGCTGACGGAACAGGAGGAGAACAGCACAGCGGCGGCAGTGGTCGTTCACTGGCTTCGATATATTTTCTAGCAATCAATTGAGTGGAAGGAAACGGAAATTCTTTTCCCCGCTCCCCGTATCTCCCGAACACTTCAGACACCCCTGGTTTTATTGTTCAAAAGCGGAGATGTAGTTTGTAACCCGCGATTAACGGCGTTGACCTATCTGTGTTTCCATATGATGTGAGTAACTCGGATACGTTCTAGTAAATTTCAGAAATTATTGATACACATAGTGCATAAAAGCAAGCACTCATTAGTGCAGCTTACCGGAACAGCTGGACGATCCAAAACTCCGCGACCGATGCATGTGGACGTCTACGCGCGACACACCTTCAAACATTTTCCGAGGGGTTAACACGTCCACAGAGCGTCGATTCTTGATCGCTATCCAAACGCGTGCGAAGGCGGAGACACCGCACTTCGGCGTTCGATGACGCTGCGAGACTTTTCCAGACACGAGCCGTGTCACTTCTGGGAGGACCTTGCCTCGGGAGGTTCGTGCGAGCGCGGCTTTCTTCTTTTTCTTCGTGGAAACTCGTGTTTTTTTGGGATGTGGTTCAGCATCCATCCATGCAAACCCCACACAATGACACGTAGAGGGAAGGCCGTAGCACTTGGAGCCATGCCGTCACCAAAGTAAGAGGGAGGAGGCAATCCTGGAAGTTGGGCTTCCTCTTGAGTACTTCTACTTGATCCTCTTTTTTTTTTTTTTTTTTCTCTTTTTCGTTGACGAACTGTCGGCGATTTGTACGCCGTAGTAGTCGTAGCGCCGTATTCAAAATGTTGCTAAATATAATTTTTAATTCAGCCGTTTTTATAAGTTAGAATTTTTTATAATAAAAATCATGTTATACCTTTAACTTATTTCCGAGGTTGCGATTGCAAATTTGTATATTATGTACAAAAAAAAAACAGAAAAAAAAATGGAAGTACCGCCTTGACCCAGAGGTCGGCTGTCGTCGCGTTGCCGCCGCCATCGGTCTTGGAAGGTGAAACCACATGGGTTATTCAATCGTTCCCTTTATGGCGTCCTTTCGTGTGTTTGTGAGATTCGACTGTCCACAGAGAACGTCGAGACGCTGCAGGAGAAGGGTATATGCATAAAGGTCACCGGCGAGCTGAAGTACTGCGACGACGTTTTCGGTTAGGTAAAGCGCTGCCGGCTTGCAAAAGAGGTTTCCGTTATGCATCTTTTCTTACTTGATTCTTCCGTTAATAGGGAGTTTTAGAATAACGTGCGCAATTTTAGCGCACGCTACCGCTAAATTTAGCGCTTGCATTAGCGCACGCGACGCAAGAGAGTTTTAGGATACCGTTTCTCCGTCGCGACGCAAAAGCCCAAGCAGCTCGCGCATGCGACGCCAGCAAGATACAGTCAAAATTTTTATTTCACGCACGAAATGCTGTAACTTTAGAAAAAAACAAGTTTTTTGGTTCAGAGTACCGTTTTAAATATGTTTAAACATGAGAATGCAACGCGAGCGGTTGACCGGTCGTGTCCGCTTGCGTCGCCTAGGCAAGAGAAGTCTCGTGTACTGACTGACCTTCGCACATCGTACCTTCGCCGAGAAATGTTCGCGCGTTGCAAGCATCAAGTTGCCGGTGATTGTTGCCAAACCGAGTACAATGTCGTCCCGTATTGAAAATCGCAGTCGCGAAGATGCCGCCGACGTCGCACTCACGACGCCGTAAAAGCGGCCGCCGACAAAATCGTGGAAGCCGCCATTTTTGCTTAACTCTGCTCGTCTTGGCTTTAGCCAACTTCTCATCACGAATCCTCCTTGGAGAAGCGCAAAGACTCTTTGCGTACGCACGCTATTTCCGAGAAATAGCGCACGCTAAAATTGCGCACGCAAAGCGCAAAACCTGGTTTGCGTTCGGAGCATGCGCAGTGGCGACGACGCTATTCTTTGCGTGCGCAAAGCTTTAGCGTGCGCTATTCTAAAACTCCGTAATGACGTGTGTGCGTAATCTACTGTTTTTTTCTTATGCTACGGTTTTTGTGCTTTGTTTTTGATGTGGCTTAAGAGACTTTGTGAAGTCTCTCGAGCTACAGTTTAACGAAAAAATAGAGGGAAAAGGTAGCAATGTCGCGTTTTCCTCCCTTCTACTGACGCGCCCCCGAGCGGACACGAGAAGAAGGGAGGAACCGAGACGTTTTTCTCCTTCTCCAGGCAGACGGGAGAAAGCTTCTTTCCGCCCTCCCGACTCATTTTGTTTGGGTTTCGTTTTTCGAGCGCGTCGCACACGTTGTTTAATAAAAGTGAGTTCATTGAGCTTCAGCAGAACATTTCGGTTGCATTGACGTTTTTACCACTAATTTTGTCAAAAGAGCCAACGAAACCACTAGAAACGGCGAAGTTCTGGAGCAGTGCCGGCAGCTCTACGTGCACTGGGCTAAGATTAGATGGCCATCTCCGGATTGCGGAACCCAAGCGAAGCTAGGGGTGTTGCGAACTTTTGTCGAACCGAATTTCAAGTTCGAACTTTCTTCCTCCAAGATTTCCCTTTCTCGCACTCCCACGGAGCGGGCGGGCTTTGAGCTTGAAGGCGAAAAAGGGATCGACTGGTTTGATCCCGTTCGACGATTCTTCCACCTTTTAACTAGATTCGACGGGTTCAACTTTGTGGTCAGTGTGGCCAGACCTTAATACAAGCATGTCTAGTTTTGGATAATTTTTTTTATGCAAAGGGTTATTTCAATTTTTTTAACAGTTGCAATAAAAGAAACAAGATCTAATCTTGTTTCTTTTACATGCAGCCAGAAAAGGGTGCCGACATACCAAGAGGCCGCGTGCAAGACAGGTACGCACAGAGCATTAGGGCTCGCGCTGTGGTTTTTGGCTTTGCTCAGACCTGAGGTGGAATGATGTATAGTTATGGTATATAATGTATAGTTTCTGTGAAAAATTCCTCAGATGGCATATGACAGAGAGGATGTCCTACATGCTGGATTCTTCTTCTTTTATTTTTCATTTCGTGTTTTCTTATGTTGATATGTTTTAAAAAGATGAGAAAGAAAGTAAGTCGTGAGTCAGCGCTGTGTCTCTGTCCCTTCTTATACTTGTCCTTGTGTTCGTTTGCGCTGTTTTATTTCTATGTTTACAAGATCTAATCACTGAAGAAGTTAATAACTTATATTTTTGTACTGTATTAACTGAAATAACCAATCAGTGCTGCCCTTAATTCATCCCTTTGCCATCACCATCCCATCCGAAGCCAACTGGCCAACCTGTCGCGCGTGCGCATAGCAGTCGAACCTGAGTCGAACTTTTGTCGAACCTTTCACAAGAAGGTCGAAAAAGTCGAACCTGGTCGACCTCGACCTCGACCGATTCGCGGCACTTCTAAACGGAACCACGCAGAACAATGTGACGACGTTGACGACATTATAGAAATAGCTGCAACTGCGTGCAAGACAAGCAGGTTTTGCTGCCGGGTGCCTGGGTGCCTTCTGTGCCGAGTTCGGTTCTGTTTTCCGATGCTGAGTGCAAACCGGCAATCAACATGGTTCTGCATTTCTGCGTGTCAGGAACATCGCGATGGCAGTGTTGCGCGTTGTGAACGGAAGACTGGAATTATCGCCGATGTGACTGTGCGTTCGTGTATCAGCGGTGTAACAACAAGATGACATGGCGTAAGCTGTCTGTTATTGATGCCGCCGGATGGGCCGCGATCGGAGGGGGCGGGTGTTGCAGGGTGACATTCCCTTTACATTAAAGAGTTTAAGACCGCTGGAGTGATTACGGTGCAATCGATCGACCTGAGGATAGTCATGTCGGAACGCTGGTCTGAACCGTAGCTCCTATTGTACAGTGGCCAATGTGACTGTCGTCTGCGATATCCTGTTGTCCCCCCCCCCGTGCCAAGTCTCTTAGTTTGCGAGTGTTAAATAAGGTAAGCAATGATTGCCTTGTCCAACCATTGTCACACATTGAGGCTTCGAGGGACAAAGTTACGCTCGCGCCCTGCCGTCACTCTATTAGTTTCGACGACACGAAGTAAAAAGCTTTTCGTCCCTCTACTTTGTTTCGTAGGAACTAGTGAAGGTACTTTTGCCGCCTCGCGACGATGTCGTTCCGCTCAACCGGCACCGAGCTTCGCGCTTGGAACCGATTGACGTTGCCGATGTCGCGGAGCGGACGATGCACTATTTTCTCGAGAGTGGAGACACTTGTAGCGGCCGCATTACACCCGTGGCTGCGCCAACCTCCTTCGCCCGTATTATAAATATGTCCGTGCTTTCCGCGTGGATGTCCAAACCGAAAGTTAAAATTTCGCTCTGTATACGCGCGTCGGAACATGCATCTTTTTACGTGTTCCGGTAGACGAATCCAAAAACATGTCGGTTTGGACCGCGCTTTAGAGGATTACAAAACGGTCTTGTCTCTATCGGTCGGAGTCAAACGCAAGTGTGTAAATGGATCTTTACAACTTTAAAATCTTTTACGGCGAAATAAAACACTGCTGTCATCTATGGGGTAGCAATGGAACAATTTGTATTTCCGTATATTTCCTATTTTGTTCGAGCGTCATTCCTTCTTTCTGGGCTTGAACAGCTTTTGCCGATGCTATAAATGACCATATGGCATAGATGGTGCGTACATTTGCACTCGCAACTATCGCAAAATATTCGCGTTCGTGAAATTCCATTCAAGGGTCAACTCAAAAATGGCGCCAGCGTGCCTTAGGCCTGTTCCATCGTTCCGAGAGAGAACGCAAGAACTCGCGGTCCTAAGCGAACGCAAGTGCGTGAACGGGCCAAATCAGGACGAGACGAATGCTCAGCCAATCCAGTCCTGCTCCACCGTATATAATCCTTCCGCTCCATCTCTGGGACTCAGGGAGTCACCAGGTACCGACTGCAGAACGACTAACCCTGACCCGTCCGTATTTATTACTTCATTCGTCGCCCTGCCCGGGTGCGTATGCCGCATATATGCGGTGCTGTTTGGGGGCCGTGATTGCATTCACGGGGCACCGAGAGCTGTCGGCCGCTGGGGCCTTCCGCGCGTGTAATGGCATGCACACACATCGACCCGGCGGTCGGGACAAACAAAGCTCGCGGCCGCCGCCGGCACTCCTCGTCCGTCGTCGGGATCCGCAAACAACGCCAGTTATCGGGTCGGCAGGCCGCAGCGCGCCGTGGTGGTCAGGGAAAGCGGGGATCGGTCCGTCAGAAATGACGCGATATACCCGAGATCCGCGCGTTATTTGGGCAAGCGTTTCTTTTCCTGCTTCTGTATACTCCGCTGTCGGCCAACGTTGGACCGCGGGAGACGATACGGGTCATCTCGATAGCGTCCGCGAACGTGTCACGTGACCAAGCGTTTCACGCGTCGCTGTGCGTCCCTCCCAAAGGTCAGATGACCGTCGCACGGCGTTGTATTAGATTTGGTGACTCGTAGCTTCCGCTGCGGTCTATCATAACCAGACTTGTGCCTATCTCAAATACTCTACTCAGGATACTGTATTTCAAATACTTTTTTGAAGTACCTTGGTATCTTGCAAATACTTTTGATCGAGAGTATTCGATACTGTATTTTAATTACATTTCTGAGTATCTTGTACACTTTACCTCAAATACAGTTTTGACATTTTACCATCCTCTGAGTTTTTTGGTATGAAGTGGCGTGGGCGTGGAATCTATTATCTTGTCAAGGAGTTTGTCTCATCAGTGTCATTAGAAAAGATTATTACTAGCCGTTGGTTTAATAACTTCCTTACGAATCTCCGTAATAAAAAAAAACGGTTGTTTTCCTTGGCCAAGACAAAGGATTCTCCTGAATCCTGGCTAAGTACAAGGAAAAAGCTAAAACGTACAAAAAAAAATTAAAAAAAAGTAAATCAAAGTTTTTTAATCCTGATTTGCCCAATATGCTATCAACCAACGCTCAAAAGTTTTGACAGACGGTCTCGCCTACACGTCAAAATCCGTCTCCCTTTGTCAACGAGAGTAGGGGAACAATCGTGTCACTTTTTGACTCTGCGTCCCTATTTAACTTCTACTTTAGTTCAGTTTTTACCAGGGAATCATTGACTCTACCGTTAGCTTTGCATCCTGTTAGTACGAGTATGGATTCAATAATGTTCACTCCGTGAGGAATTGCTAAAATCATTGACTATTTGCATCCAAATTCTGCTCGCGGTGACGGTAACATTTCGGCGCAGTTTTGGAAACTAACTAAAGATAAAATATTCACTCTTTTGTGCCACCTTTTCCAAGCCTCTTTGGAATCTTCAGAAATATCCGCCGATTTGAAATTGGCAAAAGTTATTTCTATTCTTAAATCATCTGATCGCAATAATCCGTCCCACTATAGGTCGATCTTTCTTACCAGTATTCTTTGCAAAATAACGGAGGACGTCTTCTACTCTCAAGTTATGGACTATCCGAACGATAACAACTATCTTTCACCCAATCAGCATGGCTTTCGTAAAACCCATTCATGCGAAGCTCAGCTATTTGTATTTGTGACGGACTTGCATGACAGCTTTAACGCCTCCTCTACCACCGATTCAATGTTCATCAATTTCGCTAAGACCTTCAACACTGTCCTTGATCAATGGTTGCTACAGAAACTTTCAATTCTAAACATAAAAACGACGGGATCAATTGGATCTCTTCTTTTAGCTAATCGCAAACATTCTGTGTTAATTGGCGACACCTCATCCCATCTAATTTCAGTAAAATTCAATGTACAACAGGGTACCGTCCTAGGACCCTTGCCTTTTCTGGTTTACATTAAGGACCTACCACCACTAATGTCGTCATCCGTAAGACTTTTTGCCAACTATTCTGTTATACACTGCCGGATTTCCCATCTCAGTGACTCAGAAATCCTCCAACGAGGCATAGACATTCTGGAGGAATGGTGCTTAACATGGCAAATAAATATTAATATCGCGAAAACAAATATTTTCTCCTTCAATCGTTCAAAAACATATGTTCCGCCTTACTCTTAGAACTTTGTTGCTATTTCACCTGTCGCCTCTTATAAATACCTTGGTATCACTTTCCCAGAGGACCTGTCTTGGAATACTCACATTGATAACATAATTAACAAATCCTCTAGAACTTTCGGTTTTCTCCGGAGGTACTTTTGCCAATCCCGAAAGGATGTAAAGCTAATCGCACACAAAACCCTCGTCCGATCTAAACTTGAATATGCCAGCACGATATGGGACCCTCACCAATCTTACCTGATCAATAGGCTAGAATCAATTCAATACAGGGCAGCCCGATTCATTCATCCAAACTATTTTTTTTTTTCAAAAACCAGCGTCTCTTAACTTAAGAATCTTTCAAACCTAACTTCCCTCGATGTACGTAGCAAACTATATCGTTTTTTCATTTTCCAAATTCTCCATAGCACCATCTATTTTCTTCTTCTATCTCGTCTGTCTCTTTTTCGTAAGATATAATATGCCATCTCTCATGCTGATGTACTGCAAGCCTTCCTCATACGTTTTCCTCCGTCATGATCATTCCCTGAAGGTTGAGCCAATATTCGGTCGCGCTAATAGATTCAAATTTTCACCACTCGCGCTTTCTATTACAAACTGAAACTCGCTCACTGACAATATTGCTAAAGAGCAAGGTCCTTCTGTGTTTCGCAAGAAATGTTTCGTTCTAATAACCTCATTAACGAACACTATATTTGCCTCATTATTTTAGTGTGAATTACCAATGTTACCAGTCCTTGTGTATAGTTTTCCTTCGTGTGTTTAAGTATTGTTTATGAGTAATTGACGTTTAATCTATTTAGTATGTTGTTATTGCCGCTACGAATTCTTGTTTGCCCCTCGTATAATGCATTCCATGAGAACGCCCTTGAGGGTAATAACCCTGAACTTGAAGAAAGGGGTTGCGCATAAAACAAGACTTTTGATTTTTACATCACTCTTGACATCGTTGTGGTCCTCGAAGTTTCGTTACTATGCATTTTTGACGTCCTTGCACTACGCTATATGCGAACATTTCTAAAAAAACAATCGGAGTCTCGCAAAGAGCGCAGCCTCCCTATTGTGTCATGGTGCTAGCATAAACAAACATGGCGGCGCCCATGGAACAGAGCAGACGCCGGTCAGTACCGATGCGCGCTAGACAGAAGGGCCCCTCGCGACACAAAGAACCAAGTCGGTCGTTGTTCTGCGCTGCATATGTTGCCGTCGTCTCGACTGCGTACGTCCGTCGTATGAATCGATGTTACATGTCACCAAATCACAGTTGTTAGACTCTCGCGACAGAAATCGACACGCCCGTGAAATAAGAGAGCCAATTTCATTCATACGCTCCGGAAAGCTCCGATTTCTATCCCCACTTTCTCGTTCGCCTTTCAAAGAAGACGCCAGGCGTGGATCAATCGAACCGAATCCGGTACTTTCACTGTTGCTAAGTTGCCATCTGAATTTTCTTTTTTTTTTTTTTTTACGAGCATTAAGACGAATTTTTTTAAATAAACTGATATTCTAAAAGATCTATAGGTTTTGTGTGACTAAAGCAGTACAAACCAACTTGCTGTTTACGAACAAGCCCGCATTTTCCCGCAACCTTTGTGTGGGCACTGAGCGAGTGCTGAAACCAGGGCAAGTGGCTGCCTTTTCTGACCGCAGTCAGCAATTCGCCCCATGCCTGCAAACCAGCGCCGAAAGCAAACTCATACCTGACGAAACGCGCGACGCTCCAAGTTCTTAAACCTACCCCGCATTATTTCGCACGAGGCGATACTCAATAACTCCGTGAACAGCGCACAAACGACTGAGTAAAGTGAGAGACAATATGGCGACTCCGCTAGCAGACTGCAGAGTTGTCCCCAGTCTGTGAGGACCGCCGGCCCGGCAACGGTGAGGCACTCTATTGTCTCCGTGAGTTGTGCTTGAAAGGGATGAAATTCAATAAAAGATGGCCCCCGCCCCCCCCCCCCCACTTTCTTCCCCTGAAAAAAAAAAAAAAAAAAAAAAATCACAAACGAAACATTTTGTTGCGAAAAAAAAAAAAAAATCCGAACACTCAGGAAATTGATTCTGGTAACCACGGCAGGCAGGCGCTATTTAATACCGAAACAGCGCTGCACCCGGACAACACAAAATCTAGTTTGCAGCTCTCTCTTCGATTGTTCGTGCTGCGACAATAAATGGGGGCGCTCTGCTGTTGACAGTGACAAATCGAAAAGGAAACGTTTTCGGCGAAGAGCGAATTTCGTCTGCAGAAGTTGAGTGGCGACTAAACTACAATGCATGCAGGGACGCGTTCCCGACTGACAGTGCGTAGCCAAGAATATTTAAGGGGAGGGGGGCTGAAACTTCCTAAGCCCCGCCCTCCTGGCTACGCCACTGGCCACTGGTGTGTTAGCGTCTATATTCCGCCCACGCACCGAGATCGGTCCCAGAGTGGCAACAAACAAAGTCTCAAAAGCCAGAGTGTTACGCTGTTGGATGTTGCGACCCTGGTGGTTGGTCGTAGCAGTTCCGGTAAAACGCAATAAAAAAACCGAGTGTCGCGCCTGCTGTCACGGCATCCCAAATCCTGGTTGCTAAAGCTTCCGTTGACTGTCAAGCTGCAGTGGGGGCGACCGGCCGCAGAACGGGCATCTGCCACATCGACCACCGCTGCTGCAATACCGCCAGGATTGTGGCCGGCGGCAGCATGGCTGACCGTCATCAGGCGGAAATCAAGAGACCCGTTTTTTTTGGACGCGATAAACACAGCCGTCAGAGACGCGTTCTAGGCACCATTATTAAACTCCGTCGGGGGTTCCTCCCGGCCAGGGTTAAAGCTGCTCTAGACCTTTAGCTTTCAAGTGAGGAGCCAACATACGGGAACTGTCTTTAGGGTAAATGGATGAATGAATGGATGGACGGATGGATGTTAATGGCCTATGTAACGGGTGGTAGCTTGCGCCACCTAGCCCATGTCTAAAAAGACAATCTACGACCATTGTTGCCAAACGCCAGCTCAGACGGCCGCCAAATCTGACGAGCCACCATCTTGGTCCCCGGTTATTTGCTCGGAAAGCGGTGTACGGGTACGAATTTTCAGATTTTGTTGGTGTATGGTGTCGAACTCGCGACGTTTGGTCCCGACGCGTTACCGGAAACGCTCGGTTCTTGCAGAGTGACGCGGAACATTCCATTCCCACTTGCCATCAAGATGGAACAGCACTCATACTCACGACGCAAACACGAGCAGCTGCAGTGGGTTCCCAAGGGTCTCGTTCGGCCTGCGCGAGCCAGCGTTTCTTTTGGGAAGCTGAACATGCGTGTGCCCCGCCTGCAGTGGTTAATACACTGCGGAATAGAACTCCCAAGCATTTCTGCTCCTCACGCCTCTCCCGCTAGCAGACTTCTCAGTTGCGAATGGCTCCCCCAAAACACAGCGGCTACAGCTAGAGAAGGAACTCGGTGCGTTGGCAGTATAGCGACTATCGAAGCTGGGCAAGCTGGGCGCGGTCTGAGATCCAAAATGGCGCGGCGCCTTTTGGTGGCCAAGGCAACCGACGCAGGCAATACAGGCCGGCGGCAGGGGGCGGCAAGTGGTGTGTCAAAGGATGACACCACCCTAAAGACGGAGTGCCGTATGTAGGCTCCCTACTGTCAAGTATTGAGCAGCGTCCCTGGCGGGAAAAATCGGATAGTTTGAGGTCGCGGTTTTGTTGCGCGTCGAGTCACGTTCCTTCAAACGCTGCGTTAGTGCGCGCTGATAGACGTATAAGGACGCTAAAGGCTCTGTTTGACTGCGATGTTGAGTGCAGCGAACGCAGCGCTGCAAAGAACGTGCGCCTTTCTTTGACCGGCGAGCATGAACTCGATAACTGCGACCAATCAGTACCTCTGTGCGCTGCGCTACGCCACGACAGTTATGCTCAACTTATAACAGAGCCTTAACAGGCGGTATAATCTGTTCACCCATAAGCTAAAACTACAGGCGAGTTTTAGCTTATGGGCGAGTTTCCTGCCCTTGCTGTGCGAAGCAACGAAAGCGTTGCGGAATCCAGGGAGCTCGCGCCGAAGGCGGAGCTTCCAGTCTCAACTTAAGCGGGCACTCACACCCCCTGGGCCGGTTTGCTCATCTTGCGGCTGCGGACGCGGCCGCGGCCAGGAGGGATTTTTACGTCACGTGACCAGCTCCATGGGGATAAGGAAGTACCTAGCGTCCCTGCCTAATGGCGGAGAGATCCGCATCGCTTCAAGCACAAAAGCCTAATTTCGCTCGCAGAAACTGATTGGAGGGTCTTTCAACTGGAATCTAATTGACCGCCCCTTTATACTGTAGGAGCGGCAGGTAAAGTTACGGCCAGGGAGGGCAAATAGGAGCCAAAATAAAGAAAAAACCACACGAGATAAAAGCGGTAGCGGTATTTTTATATACCTCCGCCGGCGCCTCGCCTCGCGCCTTCTGTTGTGGTCGAGAGGTTAAAGCGCCGGTACTTGTCGTCGCGGCGTGAAAGTTCCAGGTTCAAATCGTGCTAAGGACTTTTTTTTTTTTTTATTTTGCGCGTGTCTTTTGAACTGTGATCCTTTTTTGGAAATCATCCGCTTGCACTACTGCGCCTTACACGCTTTTACTGTTAGTCCCACCTGTTCAATCGAAACACCGGGAAGAAGAAAAAAAAAAGATCAACGCAAGTTAACGCGCTAATGCAATCATTTAGTAATGTTCATTAAAAGGAAACCAAGCTAACAACATCAGTATGGCTTTCACACAAGCGGAGCCGAAACAAGCATCCTTTCCCCAGCGTTTACAATTTTATCTGTTTTCAAATAACGCTCTTGCTACGATTCCTTTCAATAACAAGAGACGCCTATTTAGGACTAATAAAAACTGCAGTTGTAGCAATTAAAAAAAAAATAAAACAAGCAAAAAAAAAAAAGACTAGCAGCTGTGGATACATTGATTGAGCGAAATCCTACAGGCAAGGCAGCAGGTCAAACGTCTGAGAAAGTAGTAAAACTGAACTAAAAGAGATCATACTTTTCCTTGCATGGAATGAGAAAAAAATATATTTATACTCTTTACATTTTGTTGTGGCAATCGTTTTGTAATATTAACACATTACTTGTTGAATTTTAGTAGAATAGCAGACGATCACGACAAAATGCAAAAATGAATCAGGCATCGACCATCGCAAACCCTCTCTCTCATGCAATCACCTAAATTGACTTTGGATCAAGAAATGGAATTAATTATAATCAATTCCGTTTCTTGATCCAAAGTCATTTTAGGTGTTTGCATTAGAGAGAGGGTTTGCGATGGTCGATGCCTGATTCATTTTTTGCATTTGGTCGTGATCGTCTGCTAGTCTAACTAAAATTCAACAAGTAATGTGTTAATATTACAAAACGATTGCCACAACAAAATGTAAAGAGTATAAATATACTTTTTATCTCATTCCATGCAAGGAAAAGTATGATCTCTTTTAGTTCAGTTTTACTACTTTCTCAGACGTTTGACCTGCTGCCTTGCTTGTAGGATTTCGCTCAATCAATGTATCCACAGCTGCTAGTCTTTTTTTTTTTTTGCTTGTTTTATTTTTTTTTTAATTGCTACAACTGCAGTTTTTATTAGTCCTAAATAGGCGTCTCTTGTTATTGAAAGGAATCGTAGCAAGAGCGTTACTTGAAAAAAGATAAAATTGTAAACGCTGGGGAAAGGATGCTTGTTTCGGCTCCGCTTGTGTGAAAGCCATACTGATGTTGTTAGCTTGGTTTCCTTTTAATGAACATTACGAAATGATTGCATGAGCGCGTTAACTTGCGTTGATCTTTTTTTTCTTCTTCCCGGTGCTTCGATTGAACAGGTGGGACTAACAGTAAAAGCGTGTAAGGCGCAGTAGTGCAAGCGGATGATTTCCAAAAAAGGATCACAGTTCAAAAGTAAGACACGCGCAAAATACAAAAAAAAAAAAAAAAGTCTCTAGCGCGATTTGAACCCGGAACTTTCACGCCGCGACGACAAGTACCGGTGCTTTAACCTCTCGACCACAACAGAAGGCGCGAGGCGCGGCGCCGGCGGAGGTATATAAAAATACCGCTACCGCTTTTATCTCGTGTAGTTTTTTCTTTATTTTGGCTCTTATTTGCCCTCCCTGGCCGTAACTTTACCTGCCGCTCCTACAGTATAAAGGGGCGGTCAATTAGATTCCAGTTGAAAGTCCCTCCAATCAGTTTCTGCGAGCGAAATTAGGCTTTTGTGCTTGAGGCGATGCGGATCTCTCCGCCATTAGGCAGGGACGCTAGGTACTTCCTTGTCCCCATGGAGCTGGTCACGTGACGTAAAAATCCCTCCTGGCCGCGGCCGCGTCCGCAGCCGCAAGATGAGCAAACCGGCCCTGAGGTCGTATTTTTTGTTGTTGTCTAAAGCGATGCAAGTTGTAGTCATAGACAAAGAAAAAAATACCACTACGCGAAAAAACATTTTCCCACGGGCGCGCGCGCCTTTCTATTTGTACTGTTTTTTTTCTCCCTCTTCTCACCTCTCGCTTTTTTTTTATTTGTGACGTCGAAAAATTAAGAAATTTAGAAGTTTTGTAAGCAGCATTTTTTATAATGTTTAATAACGGCATTCGTAAAACATTTTTTTAACGAAATCGCGAATGCATTAAGTTTCTTCTTTTTGAAATATCAAAAAATCGGAGTCCGGAGCGACGTCGCCTCCTGGCTTTTTATCCTCCAGCGGAAAGCATGGCGGAGCTGGCGGTGCTCGGCACATGGGGCACTGAGGATGAGCGGTGAGTCGGGGAATCGGACGAAGTTTTATTTTTAGGTGCCCGACGTCCTCTCAGATTTCGAAAAGGAAATCGTAAAACGGTCAAAACGTACCCCCCAATTCATAAGTGTAACTTAACTGAAGCCACACCTCGGCTTCCTGAAGACCGCCTCAAGACCCACCTCGACTTGAAAGCGCTCAAGTTGGCTTTTTTTTTTTTTTTCATTTCATAGACCCTCCTGCGCACTTCCATCGTCAAGTCCGGTTGAAGTCACGGCTAGCCGCGGGACTCCACCTCTGGGAGCGGGAGTATCGTCCTTTTTTACACCTAAAATTTGTTTTACAAATTATTTGGTGAAGTTTTTTTTTGTTACACTTGTTTAGAACTCGCAGATTAAAAAAAAAACAAAAAAAAAACATTATCATAAATGTTTTAAAAACTAAAGTTGTACGCGCACTTGAGACAAAATGATGCTTTCGTCTGGCAACGTTCGCACAGCGGGAGCGTAATCGGGACTAGGAAGCGTGCTTCAAGCTGATCGCCGTCGTCGCCCTCATCTCTTTTGTTTGAGATTTCCCCAAACTCTCACGGCTACTGAAAACAAATCTGCGCCGCGCTTTACCGTCGATGAAAAGCAGTTTCTTGGGCTTGTGCAGAAGCATAAAACTGTATTAGAATGTAAAAAAACAGCAAATCTGAAGGCGGAAACGTGGGAGCGACTTAGGACTGAGTATAACTGTACGCCTGACGTCAGATCAGTCCGCGGGACTCTATACAGCTAAAAAAATGTTGGGGGAATCTCAAACGGAAGTGGAAAGAAGAAGAGTCGGGCCAGAAACGACAAATTTACAAGACAAGTAATTGGCCAAGTTACTTTGAGCAGTCGAAGCACTTCAACGTGTGCGATTCGCGAATCTCGCTATCGCAGCCTTTTTATACTACCTTTTCGCCAGCTTGTCATTCCGTATTGTCAGAGTTTCCCCATCAATATTTATGTTGAGAGGCTAGATCAAAGTATGGCAAGACCGCAACATACATGCAGTGTGATGAGTGCAGTTGATTTTCTGATTTTCTCCATAGCTATGTGTGCCCAGTTTTACCTGAACCTTATAGAAATAACATCTACCCCCGAACCCTGTGATTTGAAAGTAAGCATTTGGCAGAAATCTGCCTGGTTGGGTAAGAACAATTAGAAGAGGGGGAAGGAACGCCAACCAAAAATAAAAAGGAGCCCAACGTTTCGAAACCTGCTTGGTTTCTTCTTCAGGGGCGACTGTGTGCGCGAGGAGCAAGTGGTCTTCTTTTACGGCGGTGGACGTGATGTTTTCGCGATCGTAATGTGGCTGAGCCCGCTGACGTAGGCGGACGGTAAAGCGCCAAGCGACCGATTGATGTTTTGCAATGTGGTTTGGATGTGCCATGACTCGACGAAGAGCCTCTGCCGGGAGTTGGTCTCAATGTCGAGGATGCGTGTGTTGTCGAAGTCAATACGGTGGTCGTTCGAGTCACTCATCTGTGCATCTGTGCATCATCTGTAACATCTGTGCACACGGTTTTTGTTTGACTAATGTGGCGTCGTACAAGGAAGAAACGCGCTTCGGACAGTGACTGCAGAAGTGGTACCGCAACTTTACTTAACAAAATCTGCCGCAAAAAAAAAGTGTATTAACAGTTGTTATTTTTTTAAATAATATAATAATTACGTAAAATAAATTTACAGGGATCGGTCCGCCACTATCCCAGGCATTTTGGCGGACTCGGCATACAATGGAGCAGAGAAGCGAACGTCGAAGGTCCCAAAGGAAACCAGATATGGCTGGCGAGTATCTTTAAAGGCCGACGTACAACCTCGGCTTTCTGCAGGGAAGATAATCCTCTAGCGCTCCCCTCTCCTAAGCTGCGCGGGGGCTGCCAGGTTGGCGCAAGGCAAAACGTGGAGAGGATATAGGAAAGGAGGTGGTGGGTAAAAGTGGAAAGCGCGAAGTGTACGTCGGCCTTTAACAAAAAAAAAAGAAAGAAACGAAGAGCAAAATATCACTCGCAAGGTCGCTATCTAGTACTTATTAGCTTCATTTTTTTTTTTTGTCAAGAATCCGGCATGTTTTAATATAAACTAAGAAGTTGACAAGCAATCGAGCCACTGGAACGCGTCGCAAAAAAAAAAAAAAAAAAGGAACACGCCTAATGTATCGTAAAGGGCCTCTTTTTGTATCGCCTCTTCTCTTTCTTCGCCTTTCTGTCGCTCTCTTGTTTCGTTCTGTCTCCGGGGGACCCCGATGTGAGCGCCTGCGATTTACTGCGTTCCTCCACGGATACCACTGAGAAGGCTAGGCCTGGATCCGCGCGGCGCCATGCGCGTGGCATTTTCTTCTAGGTGGTATTGGCTCCACTCCCGGTTTCGCTTCCCTTTGTCGCGACGGTTCCCTCGGCGTCGCCTGGGAATAACTTTGATAAGGCTTAACCGACGACATTTTTTCCGCCTGTTTTGAGGACGGCACGAATTTAGCCTAGCGGAAGCACCCTTAGACGTAGCAGGGTCTGCATGCCTGCTCATTAAAGCTACGATAAAACAACTTCCCGGCTTTGGTTAAAATAGTTAATGCGAAAGAATTCACTCGGGGCTCAATATGAATAGCGTGCGGCGGCTCCGCCAGACACGCTCTAGCTCATGTGTACGGAAAGAAAAAGAAACGTATTTGAGATAATTAATTTATACTACATCTGTTGCGGGACAAAAAAAAAAAAAAAAAAAAGCAGGACGAGATTCTTCTTCAAGAGCTTTCCACGTCTTTCCACTCTATAGATGAAGAAGGAAGAAGAAGTGCCTGAGATTGAGGACGTAAAATTTTCGTTCCGTCAATTCGACAGCCTTTTCGGTAGCCTATAGCCAGCTGTGACCTTCAAAGACCGACCATAAGAAGCTTCAGAACTACCGGCGACGTCCGAGCAATCGCCAGTGAAAAGCCACTCGTAAGGGTGGTCTTTTCTAGACCCCAATCATGATGCCCGGCTCCACGATCGAACTTCCACAGCAGAGCATTGAAAGCGCCGCCACCAACGTCACAAACCCAGTATCGACAGACCACATCACCCCTGGACAACACTGCACGCCGAACGACTCAACTCACGATGCTTATGACACCGCGTCCAAGTTCTGGACGTCCGAGTCGGTAGCGAACTCGTCTGAGACCGGGGTCGAAATTATGGATGAAAGCAACACCAACAACGAAGAGTGGAACAAGGCACGATCACGTAAGCGCTCACACAAAACACTGTCCGACTCTGCTTCGAGTTCGGGAACAGTTCGCAAACAGCCGAACGTCAGTGAAGGACTCACAGTAATCTTTGCCGCTACAAAGCCTGACCAAAAGCTAGCAACTTTAAGCGGCTTGAGGCTTTCCAACGCCCTAGAGAAGCTCTGTCCAGAGTGCATCCTTCAGATCCGCCCCAACGAGCGCCTCAACGTCGTCGCCGTTGATGTGCGCAACGGACAAACAACAAGGACGCTGCTGAAATGTTCTGAACTTTGTGGTGTCTCTGTCAGGGCCTACCAATCCCTCGAGGGCCCCACATCGATTGGTGTCATAAAAAATGTCGATGCTGAACTGTCAGATCCTGAAATTCTAGAAAACCTGCGATCGGATGGCCGCATAACCAGAGTACGTCGTCTTGGGGTGACAGGTGTCGTAAAGCTGACATTCAACAGTTCACCATTGCCAAGCTTCGTGCTGCTAGGACGAGTACGACACCAAGTGACGGAGTTCAAACCCCGTCCAATCCAGTGTCGCAACTGTGGTGGTTTTGGGCACTTTGCAGTCTCATGCACACGTTCTTTCGCATGCTCTCGTTGTGCAGAGCCGCATCCTATATCTAACTAACACCACGAGCAACACCAAATGTAAATCCACAGTGATCAAGTGCGTCAACTGTGGAGAAGCACATGAAGCTACATCTCCAGCGTGTTCAAAATGGAGAGAAGAGCAAAATGTCGTCACGTACGCCAAGAGAAATGCAGTTGACTACCGCTCTGCCAGAATTATTGTAAAGCAGGCGTCGGGAGTCATACCAGAACCCATTCTCAATGTGGTGGCCAACAGAACCTCCAAGAAAAGTGGAGAAGCCCCAGTGCAGGACAGGCAACCCCCAGCCCTTGACGATAAGGGTTTAAGCTATGCCGCAGCACTCAACACCGATCCTCAAAAAAATATCGAAAGACCACCTAACAACAACTCTGCAACAACGTCTAATAAGCCAAAACCCGGTTTCACCATTCCGACGGGCACTAAAAAGTCGACATGCCACGGAGCATCTATCAAAAAATCTGAACACTCAACAGGAGTCACCAATATTGAACCAACATCAACGGCTGACTCTTCAAAAAGATTACCCCGAGATGCTCCGGAAAAACCTACGGCGAATTGGATAAAATTATTCAGAATAGCAGCAGAAATGGCGTGCGCTTATCTTGATGGCATTGATGCCTCGTGGGCACACATTCTATGCGGTTTCATTCAGGCAGCGTTCCCACTGCTGAATATAGCATAATGCTACATCCCAACATCCACCCAAAGAGACGCACCCTAAATATTGCATGTCCAACAGTGCTTCAATGGAATACTAACGGCATACAACAACGCCTCTCAGATCTACGCCTACATTTAAAGACCAACCGATACGACGTCCTAGCCCTTCAAGAAACTCGTATAAAATACGGCAAATTCAGACTTTCTCCATACGTCGTTTATCAGGGCCTACTGCCAGTTACTGAAAACACGAAGAACGAAGTGCCGAAAGCCACGATACTTGTCCGAAGAGAACTGGATCAGCATCAAACAGATTTGACAGACATATGTGACGATGCTGCTGAGTTCACCGGTGTAACGATACGTAAAGGGGACTGCGACACCACCATAGTTTCTGCGTACGTCCGTCCGGGAACCAAATGGGACCCTACGATTATGATGAAGATTATGCCGCGCTGCTCAGAAAACGCACTATTTTTGGGAGACTTTAACGCCCATAATCACACCTGGGGAGATAAGCAAACAACGACGCGCGGATCTGCTCTTGAGGCCACAGTGGACACGCTAGGGCTTGTTCCACTGAATGATGGAACCACAACATTTGTCAGACCGGGGGTCTCCAACAGTGTCCTTGACCTCAGCTTCGCTACACCACAACTCAGCGCACGATGGCAACCTTAACATGACAGCTGGGGTAGTGATCATATCCCGATTATTATCTCCTCCCCAAGCTCTACGAGCGCTACACATAGGACCTGCAGAGTTGTCAATTGGGACCAATATCGCTCGCACCTCCAAGACCTTCTCTCTGAAGGAAACGTCGATCTTACAACGGCTATTTCACAAGCCCTATATGACGCCACGAGGCTGGTCCAGGTCCCGGTCTCCCGCCCGAATCCTGACCTCCTCTACCTCAAGCTGAGGGCCCGCCGACGGCAAGCCCAAAATCGTTCGCTACGTACAAGAAGAATGGAGGACATTCAGCGCTATAGAAGAATCGACGCAGCGTTCTGCCGCCATACTAACCGACTTCAGCGAAAACAGTGGCGACAAAAATGTGAATCTCTTGGTGCTCCCGGTGGCGCAAGACAGGCTTGGAGGATGGCACGTGCTCTCGCATCGGAGATAGTTCCTCGGCTTCACATCTCAGCGTTTGCTATATCGCAAAATATTACATTAGCACGAACTGCCGAGCTTTTGGCCGATCAATTCTCCCGTCCAATCTCTCCCCCTTCAGACTTTCAAATTAGCTCATCAGTGACCCCCCTTTATCAACTGCCCAACATAGACTCCGACTTCACGCTTAAAGAACTGCAGCACGCACTTAGAAGATCCACCCGTCGTAGAAGCACTCCAGGGCCGGACGGGATAACGTACCAGGCTTTAAACAACATAGACCCCGTCATGCTGCCTAAACTACTGGAGGAGCTAAACTCAGTCTGGAGCACGGCGGCACTGCCGGATGCTTGGCTCAACTCCGAAGTCATACCAATCCACGAACCAGGCAAACCGGTAGAAGATTTGTCATCATACCGACCAATTTCACTCACCTCCTGCCTTGGAAAAGTTCTCGAACGCATGATACTTAGAAGACTAGACTGGGCACTAGAAACAGTTGGCGCGATCCCTGAACAACTCTCTGGTTTCCGCCGTCGACGTTGCACGGCAGATGCTATTGGGGATCTCGTCTCAGCGTTGGAGGAAGCCAAACAAGCTAATCACGGTTACGCCGTCATTTTCCTTGATATTACCAAAGCATTTGATGCGATTCCTCACGCTACTGTCATTAACCAGCTTCAAGTCCTTGGCGTCACGGGACGTACTTTGGCATTTATCAAGGCCTTCCTCACTGGCCGGACTATGAAAGTTCGCATCGGAAACGATCGCAGCACAATCAGACACATAACTCAAGGAGTTCCTCAAGGAAGCGTACTAAGCCCGCTTCTCTTTAACGTTGCAATGGCCGCTCTTCCCCGAACTCTCGCCCGTGATGTCCGATCTCCAAGAATTCAAATATACGCGGACGATGTGGCCCTTTGGGCCACGTCACCAGCAGCCATGCATGCTAAAATGCAACGTCGTTTACAGCTGACTCTTGACGGTATTTCAAAGGAAATTACTCGACTGGGTTTAACTATCTCGCCATCTAAAACCGCGGTACTTGCTCACCATCCACGTGGCTTTAAGGCCAGCTCTTTCACGTACTCTGTAAACGGTGCTCCCATAACACGGATGCGCAACCACATGTAGCTAGGACTGGTTATTGATGACTGCCTTTCCTGGCGTCCAGCCGTGAAACAAACAATATCTCGGTGCGCCCTGCACCTCAACGTACTTCGCAGGATCCGAGGACAAACCTGGGGAACCTCGCAATCTATGACTCTGCAAATGTATAGGGGACTGATACAATCCAGGTTGCTCTATGCGCTCCCACTTGTACTCGTACGGGACGCTCAGCTCACGAAGATGGAGATCATTCAAAGGAAAGCCCTCAGAATCTGCCTCGGTCTTCCCCCGTCTGCGCCGAACGTCCCTACTTTGGTCGAAGCTAGACAAAACACAATAGTCAATCTAGCGTTCCGTCAGGCACAACGACATTTCGCCCGGCAGAACCTCACAAGGTCTACTTCCAACCTCTTACAACGCTTCGATAGACGTCCCAATTCCCGCCTAGGAAAAGTCTACGCAGAGTTTAAGGAGTCGGTCGGTACATTGGATGAAGACCCTCCTCCACCACCCCCTCATACAACTGTGTTTCTGAATATATCGGAAGAAATTCCCCAACTACGCAGCAAAAAGTTGGTCTCGGATGTGGTTTCCCGTAATCTTGCGGAAGAACACGTCGACAGCTTTTTCGACGGTTGGATAAAAGTTTTCACCGATGGCTCAGTCTGTCATCAAAAGAAATCCTCAACTGCTGCTGTAGTTATCCCTGAACTCGCCATTATCAAGTCCGGTCGCCTCGACTTCCACACATCATCCACCATCGCAGAATTAAAAGCACTAGAACTTGCTCTCGATACCCTCCACGACTTTCAGAGCCCAGAAAAGGCGACTTTGCTCACAGATTTCAGAGCGGCACTTCAAATCCTCACCAATCTGGAAGACGCACCTCCGATTGCCCGCATCATCGCTTTCAAAGTCGAATCCTTAGAAAAGAAAGGCTGGACTATAGCATTCCAGTGGTTGCCATCTCACTGTGCGATCGACGGCAACGAAAGGGCCGACCGAATCGCAGCTGAGGCACAAGAACTCACCAACAGCACTCTCCACGTGCCGAAGGTCAACGAGGCCAGGCTTCTCATCGCCCGTGAGACGCAAAAAAGACACCCGGACGTAGGCGTAGCTGGAGGAACCCCACCATCACCAGTCCCCACCAAACTCGGCCGCCCAGAAGCAGCCCTTCTTCACCGACTCAGAACACGTTCAGCTTTTACGGCTTCTTGGCTCTACCGCATCAAACGCGTGGACAGCCCACACTGTCAGACATGCCAAGTTCCCGAGGATATAGAAAATCTCCTTTGTGACTGCCCAATCTTAGACGCTCAGCGTTCTAGACTCCACCTTGAACTTCGTCAAATAGGCGCAGCAAGACAGAGCCTTTCGCACCTGCTTTTCCCGCCAGGTCCCAGGCGCGTCGCTACGAAAACATTCGCGCTGCTCCTGACATTCCTGGAAGACACCGGCTTGGCTGACCATCTTTAATGCTTGGAGTTCCTTCCAGTTTCCAGTACGGCGGGCCCGGCTTGGCGCAAGGTCTGTGACTGTGACGGGTAACATGTCCTTCTGCCATTGAGGTGGCAGACCTGACAGTGCTGGACTAGACACCATTTATTATCTTTTGATCAGTGTGTGTCTTGTTTGAACCTTCCTTCTCTTTCTTCCTTCTCTCTCTCTCTCTTTCCCTTTTCTTTTGTTGCTCAGACCGGGACTGGCAGGCCCCCATTAGAAGGAGTGGCCACACTGTTCCGGTCTTCCTTCCCCCTCCCCTTTCTTGGTTTTAGAATAAATTTCAACGCTTACACACACACACACCACTCTATAGATGAGCGCGAGCACCGGCGAGGAGGCGTATGAACTCTCCCCCTTTCCGACGTCTGCTCAGCTGAGGGAAGTGCTTGTCCCGCTCTTCTTATCCTGGCACAAAGTACAGCGTGTCCCTCACAAAACAAAGAAAAAAAAGTTGTGTTTTTTTACCGCAAAATGGGACCAGTTTTTGCCCGTTTCGCTAACTGGCGGCATTCAGCTCCATGTATTTGAGAATTCCGTTGGCCGCCGTTTTCCCATTGAAAACTTAACAAACTCACGTTGATATTGAATAACGTACCGGTTACTTGTGAATCTTTGGCGTTTGGTTCGGACCGCTGGCGCTAAATCTGCGCGAAGAATAAGCGTTCGGCAACACGTAATCGTTCTTTATTTGCTGTGAAAACCCTTTGCGCATTTTTGGGGAGATTCTCTCGTATATATAGACCTCATGGTAATAAAACCCGAGACTCAGGAACACAGAAGGGGACGAACACAACACAACGTCTAATATAGACCCCCTTGTTTTAAAAGCACGAATGCCTTCGAATGTCGCTACTTCTAGGAAGTTGTTTGTCCTTTCCGTGTATTCTCCCACTAATTTTAGGTGAGAACATTGTCGTCACGATATCCCGCGGTGTCACGCAACGTGGTAGCGATATCAAGTGTGGATGTGTCACGCGATGCCTTGACGTCATGTCGCCTGACGCCGCTTCATTTATAAAGCACACGTCCTTTTTCACTCACCGAAGTGACTGCATAAAGTTTTCCGAATAAATTTAAACGACCGCTCTCTAAATACCGCTTTCCACGTATTGTGCGACTTCGGAGATCATCAGCTCTCGAAATATATTTTTTTATATACGATAAAGCAAAACTAGAAGAGCAGATCTTAGTCACTCTTTAACGCAGGCGGCTCTATTATTCATTATTGTTAAATTAACATTTCGATATTGATGGAGAAAAAAAGCCTCACCACCCAGTCCACTACTTTCTCCCTTTACTACTTTTCATCTTTCCATTTCTCCCTCTGTCTTTGTCTTTCTTTAGAATGTTAACCTTCTCACAGAAGCGAACCAATCACTGCTCCGCGGCGAAACTTCCCCGAGTTTGCAAACTTTCCACGCAGTGGTATCCGGACTTGCGGTCCTGGCCGATATCACTTGCAAGACGAGGCGGGACCAGGAGCCCCCTGCCCTCCCAGAAAACACGTATGGGTCTACGCAGCGCCAGCTTGCTTGCGTCAGAATCAGCGCCAGCGCCACTTGCCGCGTCTTACGACGAGTGCGACGCTACGCGCAGCGAAAATTCGTCTGCTTCTTTTGTAGGGGTTGTGGTTACGTCAGAACGCCGAGCTCTGATTGACTCCGATCAACGTTACTATAGATTACTTCAGTTGTGGAACTCCCACGGAGTTCCACAACTAAAGTTGATTACTTCAGTTGTGGAACTCCCCGTCTCACCGACTTCAGTCTGCCTCCCGTCGTTCGAAGCGCCATCTAGATTTTCGTTTCATAACTGCCCGTTCAATAGATCCGAGCTGAAACGCCATCTAGACGCCGTGCCTCGAAACGTGCGGATTCCATAGAGTATACACTGCAGCTACCATAGCGGCCGTCCGGCGCGTCGAACGACGGGAGGCAAGCCGTAGAGAGAGAAACTATGAGCAGTTCCCTAACTGAGCTCATTAATAACGTTGGCTCTGATTGGAGGATAGTGGGGAGACCAAGAAAGCTCGCTTTGAGGTCTATGCACTATCCTTCAATCAGAGTCAATCAGAGCTCGGCGTTCTGACGTCCCCACAGCCCCCTGGAAAAGAAGCAGACGAAAGAGCGCTCCGCATAGCACGCGGCGACGCCGAGACGGACGCACGTCTGCCGCTTTGCGGCGCGTCGCGTCTCAGCCCCTACAAATGAAGCAGACGAACTTCGCATAGTACGCGGCGACGCCAAAACTGACGCGCGTCTTCTACAGCGTGTTCACTGCTTTGGGACGGACCGGGGATCTACAAACGATGACGTACCACTCGGGCCTTGTCTTGTTATAGGTGCTATCGGCTGTACCGAGTAAGTGCGCAAACCGCGCGTGCGAAATGGAAATGGACGGTGACGCGAAAATGGAAATAAACTGCTTCCCTTCTGCGTGCTTGGTTGGCAATCGGGCCGACGTTTTCCTGGGGCCCCATATTTATGTTCCGTTCGCGCATATCTGGCAAGTAAGCAAAAACAAACCAAAAGCGCGAGAAGTATGAAAATAACTTTCTGGAACCAACTTTCACGCGTTGTGGAGTTCCATTTTTCGAAAGGCGTCTCTACGCACCGTGCCACAAAACTTCTTCGAAGCTGAATTGGGTTCCTTTTGAATTTGTTCATCTTTGATCGAATTCTGCGCGAAGCCTCCCCAATTCTTCTCTTTTTCTTTTTCTCCTGCTCTTAGATAGAAAGTTGCATAAACAAGGCTTTCGCACTGATGCATACATCTAGGCATCAACAGACATATAGTCGGGCACACGTGTACACATACTGAAATATCACCACAAGCGCACGAAACTCAAAACGGTATATTCCCAAACGCACGCCAACCAAAACTCACTGCTTTATTTTATTGCGCATGTAAATTATGTAGCGGTGCACATGTAAATACATAGTCCCTGTGCATGATCCAATATTCAAAAACACAAAGCGCGTTCGTCGTTTTCTTGTACACATATTTTGTGGCATTTTAGTAAGGCCGTGATCAAAAGAAGTATTGTTTACTGTGAAATTTTGCTATGTGAGGTACCAATCTAGTAAAATCGAAGACTAGCACCCATGGATACAAACAAAAAAAAAGGGGGGGGGGGGGGGGGAGGCCGAAATCGCTGCTGCCGTAACGTTGATTTACAAAGAAATGTGTTCGCATTTAGCACAGTGGTTTCAAAGCATGGTGAATGCAGCCTCCCAGCACTTTTCTGCAGGGTGAACATTTCCGAATCACCTCTTCTCCCTGGTAGAAGCAGATCAGGTCACTTTGCGTGCGCATGAAGGACGTGCACGCGATGCGCGGAAAGCGACAGTGCCATTTCGTTGTCGTGCATACATGTTGTGCATACGGGAACGACGACACCGCGCGCTCACGTCCCGGTGACGTGGTAACACAACTGCGTGTCAAGAATGGCGTGGCAGGCCGGAAAACGTAACCGCAGCCCATGTGGGTACAGAGGTCTCCAAATCCGGCGGCAGGAGATTCCGAGAGTTCCCAAAGCGCGCACCCGCACCCCGGCCGCTTATTTCGAGAGGGTAGAGGCAATGCTATAGGCTATAGGACGCATAGCAACGGCGGCGGCACATCCAAAAATGGTCTATGGTCGTCTATGGAAAGCTCTATGGCAGGCTATCACTACCCATGACCTTTTATGGTCGGCCACAGAAATCCATAAATACAGCTACAGCCATCTATCGAAAAATCTATGACCCTGTGCCTTAAGGCAGGGAACAATAAAGTTTCTTTACCCGCTTATAGAAAATTCTAAGGTCATGAGTCGAAAGACTGGGAAACAATATTTTTTTTACCCTTCTATAGAAAAGTTTATGGCCACAGTTCAAGGTACAGTTCAAGGTCCAAGGTCAGCGCATGAACGAGAGCACTAATACGCTAACACATTCAAAGAAAACAATCAGGTACTGCGTATTGCGTTGATCTAAATGCCCGTCCGGAACGAAGGAATCAACTGTACGCCATACAAGGGTAGACTAATTTCTGCGGAAAGCAAGTCGTCTGCTTCTTGCTCCGGGATCGCGTGACGTCAGTAGGATGCCGAGTTCTGATTGGCTCTAATTGGAAGGATAGTGGGTAGACCTCAATGCTAGATGCCTTGAGGTCTACCCACTACCCTATTTTTTTTTTTTTTTTTCAATCAGCCAATAAGGGCTCGCCATTCTGACATTATCACAACCCTTGTGCAAGAATCAGTCGAACTTGTGCACCGCATAGGTGGCGAGAGGCCTCTAGCGGGAGCTACTGCCTTTAAACAACACTTCGTCGTACGCGGAGCCAAGGCACGGGGGAAGGCAACGACTCTGTGTGGTAGGCGGAGCACCTACTGAATTTTGACCTTGTCACCTACAAACCAACCAACACGTGCATAACACCCCCTCCCCCCCCCCCCCCCAAAAAAAAAAGAAAGAAAACGTAAAGGCGTGTTTGAGCTAAAAGTTTTGCGCAGTGGACGTGTAAGTTGTAAAAAATTCGATTGCACATTTGCGGGAACATACATGTCTAGGTGGCTGCAGGATGATACCCTATGTGTCTATTTATTTCGAGTACCATTCTTGTTACTGTATATCCTGCTTTATAAATCGTGATTTCCCCCCCCCCCCCTTTTTTTCCCCCTTTTTATTCGTGCAAAGGTGCGACTCATATGCATTTTTTGTCCATACATATGAACATGTTACATAACTGTAACCACAAGTATGAAATTTTACATTAGCCCTTTTGCCATAAAAATTACTTTTATTTAAAACATTGGTACGTTTAAAATTAGAATATGCGGCAGCCAATCTGAGATCCCGGTCACTCAATACTTGTATCTGACATCGAGGACGTCAAAACTCGCGGCGCACGATTTATCTTTTGTAATTATCACCGTACCGCGAGTGTCTCGTCTATGAAAACTAACTTGGAAAAGCATTTGGAGGAGACCAAATACATGTGGTTGTATTTGTATCTTGTACATAATGCTTTTTTGGAAATGTAATTAGATTTGTAATTAAATACATTTTTGACGAAGTATTTTGTATTTGTATTTCAATACATATTTGCATGCATTTTGCCCCTCCCTGTATGTATATATATATATATAAGTGCACATTTTCCAGGCGGCATGGTTCTTTGTTCTTTGTTCACTCTTTTTCGTTCGTTTCGACGTTTTCGAGTCAAGAAACCGTTTTATCTTTTACCGAGTTAGCGCGGACCCAGAATGTCGGCCATTTCTTTACCTCGTTGTTGATGCATGGTGCCATTTTTTCGCAGCTTCCCGGCATTTGTTTGTTTGTTCGTTTGTGTGTTCTTTTTTTTTTTTTTTCTCTCACCACGAAACTTCCGCAAACATATAAAACGGACTTATTGGTTGACGCCTCAGCGGCGTCGCCTTCTCCGTTTCCCCTTAGGTTACGAGGGCGGCCATGCAACGTTAGAATATGCGCATATTAGATACCAGGGGCGCTTCATACGCTGGTTATACGAAGTGCCGGAACCGGAAATGAAAGAAAGCAGAAGAAAACTTTTTTTTTCTACTTTAGGGACCTCAAGACATTTAAGAATGGAGTGAGGCACAACACACACAGCCCTATATGAAGCTATGAATCCGAGGTCACACTATAACTACATCTCACAGAAGACAGTCCGCAGACAGTTTGAGACGTGTCCGCGGAGAAATTTGTCATCGTGTCCGCAGACAAACTCCGCGTCTTCTGTATGACGTGTGAACACTGGGTTTGTGGTCTTAATCTGGAGGCGGCTCTCACCGATGAACGAATGGAGAGAGAGCCAGCGCACTTTTACGCGTATTTTTGATGTTTGATCGAATCAATTCCAAATTTTTGTAATTATTATTAAAGAGGCTACGCTTCGAAGTAACGAAACCGCAGTCATTTCGGGTGCTTAAAAAAAAAATCATTGTTGCAGTTATTGGAGGCTTTAAAGGAAATCGCAAGAAACGCATTTTCATCCTCCAGATGGATTCAACCAGTCTCCGACGAAAACAAAACTATATTTCCCGAGCTTCCGGACGCCGTAGATGAAGTGGAGGAATGTGCGTTTTCCAATCCAAACTACAGCCAGTAAAAATATAAGAAAGGAATGACGAAGACAGCAGAAACGCATCCGCAGTTTCTTCTTAGCGAAATGCGAGGACGTCCAGGCCATATTTTACTCGGGCGTCTTTAATAAACGTTGGCGCCGCACATATCTTTATCTATATTGTTTCATATTGATTGCATGTAATTGTAAACACTAAGGTCCAAGTATCTTTCCAAGTAAACCCTTTCCCCCCTCCCACACCCACAGATGCTTACACAGACACAAACACACACACACACACCGGCGCTCACACGCACGCACGCGTGCACACACACAGGCAAACAGAAATACAGACACACAAAGAGAGAGACAGAGCTGCTGCTACATTGATTTCAAGTACTCGCGCGTCTGAAACACGTCAGATTACATGTGTACTCTTACGTGTTTTCGTACAGTTTTTATCTTCAATTCGTTGGATCGGCAATGAAAAAAAGGAAAAAGGATCGAACTTTCCAAGAACCGAACAATATAGAAATAATGGACCCCCCGCCCTATGTCCTTGTGTACTTACTCCCAGCGGGACGCTCGGATCAATCTGATTAAAACCCGAGGCTGCGTGGCCTTGATCTTTCTATTACGTGTTTTGCTTCGATTTCGGCGTAGGACAACCTCCGAAAATGACTCGGGAAAACGGTTCCCCTTTCGTTGGAAGCTTCACGCTCGAGTTCGTGTATACGCTCTGCACAAAAGCGGGAACTTCTCGCACCCAACATGGAGCGGAGGGAAGGCCACGAACCGGCGCAACCAATCAGGTTTGCTGGATCCTCGGGCTCCAGCGAATCACCGAAGGCCTTTCAGCCGGGCCGGTGACGCGGTGTAGGTGGGCCAGCGGTCCACGTCTTGAGGGACACGGAGGGTCGGGTTGGGCATCTCGTACGGAATGAAGAATTCGATTTCGATGACAAACGAAAGTAAGGAAGCCTATTCTAGAGATAGGAACGGTCGAGGGTAAGGTAGTTTTGGGATTCGGTACGCGGACAGTCTAATTGGAGCATCGGGATTCAATTTATTTTTGTCCTCGGCGATTTCTAGACCCACATGCATGAGCAATGGAAGCTTTCGTCTAAACCTAGTTTTAAAGCTTTTCTTTTTAAGTTTTGCGTTGAACAACGAGAAGGTTAGGACGTTTATATGTTTGTGAAAGATGAAGCGCACGGGTGTTTCTATTTGAATCTGATATGGAAATTGGCCGTTACACAGTGATAGACCAAACATAGTCGGAAATTTATTTATTTATATATTTATTTATTTCAATATCCTCCGAGCTCGGAAACAATTACGAAAGGAGCTGGCATGAGAAATACAAAAAAAGGTCTCAGCAAATAACCGGGAGACGTAGAAACGAATGATGCGATTTTGTTAGGAAATACTCAGTTCGGCGTGATATCAGACAAGGTGATTAGTTAATGCATCTTCGAATAAGTCAAACGACGGTTGGAAGTTGGCTCCACTCCGATGGCGTTCTTGGTACGAAAGAATCGAAGTAAACCGACGTTTCACAATTAGATATGCGGGCTTCAGAGGGATAATGGACTCGTGTGGAAAGGTACGAGGGTCCAAAGAGTAGTCTGCTTCCGAATGAAGCGTTGGAACGATACGTTTTGTAGAAAAGTCAAAAACAGGATGTTATATAACAACGTAACAAAAAAGAATACAGGCGGGAATAGAGTGATTTTAATACTCCCTTGAAAAAAGTTTGGAGCGTCAACTTTCCAGCAAAGCACTTATCGAGAGGCAATCGCTGCAATCCACAAACAAAAAAGCTGACAAAAAAAAACTAAAAAAAACAATCTGCGTTGTGGCATGGAGCATGACCTCACCATGCTCAGTCCCAGAGCACACACTTACTTTTAGACTTAAATACATTTTAGATTTCATCACTTTGCCTAGTTCCATCCGAGTGCTTCGCAGAAGATTCTCCAGGTTTCTTGGGTTTAGGCGAGGTGTACACTACCCACCGGTTTCTCGCCTTGTGATTGGACAATTCGACTTTCCTATCGCTCAATGCCGCAATCTCATTGGCTGCTGAGTCATAATGAGATGCAGGGGGCTCACCACGCTCGGCGTTTCCTAAGCTGTGGGGTGACTATACGACGCGCAATTTCGTCTGCTACCTGCGCGGGGGGGGGGGGGGGGGGGGGGGGGAGGGGGGGGGGGGGGGCTGCGTGGTGACGTGAGAACGCCGAGCTCTGAGTGCCTCTAATTGGAGGGATAGTGGGTAGAACTCAAAGCAAGCTGCAATGAGGTGTAGCTACAATCCTTCCAATCGGAGCTAAGGTCACTGGATAGAATCGGAGCCAGTCAGAGTTAGGCGTGCTTACGTCACCGCAACACCCCCTGCAAGAAACAGACGAACTTGAGCTTCGAAACAGCGGTGCGACGATAGTTGAAGTCTACGAATTTTCCTCGTATCTGAGCGAAACAGCGGACAGGAGACGTAGTATCGCACTTTATAGATTTGAAACTTGCCAATATTGAAGCGCTCTACACTCGCTGGCAGAACAAACAGAGAGAGTGAAAAAGAAACAAAGAGTTTTGCGGATTATTTGTGCGCTGCACGAAGTAGTTCTAACGAGATTAGGTTGTCGGAGCATGAGACCATGCATTGTTTTGGCGTTTGAAATGTGTACGTCTCGATAAAATATTGCAAAACTAATCAAAGGTTCAACTACATGTATTTCGATTCGAAATATTAAGGGAGAAGTTAACAATGCTCCGCAAAAAAAAAAAAAAAAACAGTTTTTTTTTTTATATTTTTTATTGCGGTTTTTCTAGATGAAAACCAGTATAGGAAAGGAGCACGCCAGCGACGTCGCCTCTGTCACCCATTGTTCGTAGAGAGCCTATATTGCAGAGAGAGTCCAATTCAAATTATTGGGAGCGTCTGCAGTTTAATGGCAGACGCCTCTATCGGAGGTTGGTCGAAAATGCGCATGCGCTGCATTATCGCGTGGCTAGGAGGAAAGCAAGCGAAAAGGCGGAGACGCTCACAGACGACCGACGCGTTCGTCACCTGTACCTCGTATTGTAAACTCGGCCCATAAACCACGCGACCCCGATTAAGCAGTTGGAAATTCTCTGTAATGAAGGCTCTCTGATTGTTCGCTGTCACCTAGCGGTTGTTGCCGCCTACTCGTCGGGAAGCAAGTGTGACGATTTGGGCGGGCCTAGTGTGTCTGTCATTGTTACGATGGGATTTAGTGCTCTTACGAATTCCGCAAGCCTTTGCCGTTGCACAAAACTTGAGCGGACGTAATCTGAGTGCACTGGCTAAAAAAAGACCTACCGATGAAAATGATGTGTTCGCCGCTAGGGGCGCCCTGGTCGGGGCTTGAGTTATGTCCGCTCCTTTCCTATAGATGGAACCATTCGTATTCATCTATAGTCGGGCTGCCTTACCTCTTTCCGAGAGCAGTAAAGAAGCGATGAATCAAATAACGAGCCTTGCGACAAAAGCTTTTTTTTTTTTGCACCTTTTTTTGTTTATGGTGTCTGGTGACGTTCCTGCGGTGACTACCGCAGAGAAGGTGAGACGTCGGTTTATCGCGGCCCCAGGGGCCATTCATTTTGCATTCACGCGAAAAGTCAAACCGCGAGTCTCCATTTTCCATCAAGGAAAGAGGAGAGCGGACGCAGTTCTTAGATGGAAACGGAAGACGAATGAATATAAATGAATGCTAAAAACATAAACCAGCAGTTTCCCATGTAAACCTTCTACGGAAATGCGTACGTTTTTTCTCTTTGCTGCTTTTTCTTTTTTTCTTCTTTTTTTTTCTTTTTAAAAAAAAGTGGGGGGGGGGGGGGGATGGGTAAAATTCCGGTCAAAATATTCGCTCTTGTTCAAATGATATGCGTTCTTGGGTGAGAATTGCAAATCGGTTTAAAGAAGTGTTTATCCTTCCACCCAATCCCCGCAATGTTGGCTCAGGCGTGTCCTCTTCTTAGACCCTTCTTTTCGGCTCAATTGATTTGATCGACGCTGCCGCGTTTTTTCTTCGTACCTTATGCTTCTTCGTGGCTCTGTGTGTTTCGTTCTTTATAAGCGCCTAGCTTTGTGGAAACACACGCCCGTGGGTTAATTTTCCCGTTCTGCGCAGCGAGGTCCATTCATGGGCTTACCCGAGCACTAGAGATGAAACCGCAATATCGACAAGAAAAAACAAAGTAATTAGGGAGTACGAATAATAAAATAAAATAGAAAAAAAAAGAAGCGTCAAAAACAACAACAAAAACACCTGAAATGGGGAGATTGATATACGCTCCTAAGAACATCTCCATGCGCGACAAGAGCACGCTTGCGAAAGAACATAACGAGTATTTGAAAATACAAACATAGGAATGTATTATAGTAAACTGTATCATAATTGGTCGAAAACTGAATTGGTATTCGTTATACGTGACGTGATCTAAACAGCGCAAAATAACCCGGAACGTTGGGAAGGAAGCAATGAGCAAGGACACTAAAAGGTTCCGAGGTTCGAAGGTTCTTATTGACTCAAAACTTGCGTAAGGCCGAAAGCCTGGTGCAATCAAAAGGCATGAAGCCCGTGCAGGATATGCTGATTTCCACCTTGGCTATGCGTTAACAGGTCATATGATAGAAAAATGGGGAATATATATATATATCGTAAAAAGGAGGTAAATGCTTTAAAACTTATTTATTGGACGACGTTCCGAGCGGGGACCGCTCTTCATCAGGTCCTAATATATATATGAGCACAGCCTAAAATATTCAAAACCTGTGCAAAAAAAAAAAAAAAAGTGACGTCATCGATTTTTTTTTTTTTCGGTCGAAGACTTTGATTGGTCGCGAGTCTCGCGTCAGCTTTCGGTTGTGACTCGCGTCCAATCATCGCCTCAAATTACTCAAAAAAGGTAGTTAAGTTAAGTTACTGAGTATCGACGCCAAAAGTAGTTGAAGTAGAGTAGAAATTACGCATTCGTAATAGTAATTGAGTAAACTACTAACTACTGTAAAAAAGTAGCGAATTACTCTGATATTACTTTCAAAGTTACTTTTTATGTTTTTGTGGCAGCAAAATGAACAGAAGTTTTGATCAGTGAAAAACCCTGCGAGCCGGAAATAAATGCAGTCATTTTATGACTTCCAAAATAGTTTATTCGTTCGCCGAAGCAATTGTCTTCCAAAGTTGTTTTCGGAGAGTTTTCCTCTTTTCCTTCTAATAACGTCCTCGGTCAAGCTAAAAAGACGTTCCACCGTGGCGCTCGATGCAAAGACAACGTTCAATTTTAGAAGCAGGCTGTGCAGGGTCGGGTAAGCGAGTGTCGGCATCTTTGGTGTCCATGACGAAACATGTGAGGCTTGCCTCGGCCCCCTAGAGGGTCTTTTATAACAAACACTCCTCTTTCTTTTCTTTTTTTCTACGGAAAGTTGAGATTGTTCTGACTGGCCCCTCTTTATTCTCACGACGTTCGGAGATTTCGCCGAGCGAGTGCACCTGACCGTCAAGGGATCAAGTCTCGCGCCACGACGATGAGATCATTCGGACGACTGCGCGTATCGTTTCAATGTTATATAGCTACGACACTTAAAAAAAAAAAAATTGTTTTTTGCCGTTGACGTTGGGTCCAACAAAAAGATCTCCCAAGGATGACTCGAAATCCTCGCCGGCGACTACGGTATCCTGACGCGCCTGACAAGTAAAACGTTTTCAACAAAGAGGAGGTCTCCCTGGCATGGAAAGTCAGAAGGACGCGAAGAATTACGTGAACAAGCATCGGCGCTCGTACAGTTGCAGCTGGAAGCGGGAACGTGCTCCCATGAACGGATTATCCGTGTCTGCGTTTAGGCGCGGGGGAGTCCGCTTTGCAAGGGAGTATGCGCTGACGACGAGGCGACCATGAGAACAGGCGCCCGGTTGAGAGGTCATCCCAGTGGCGCTACCGTGGAACCTACCACTTGAGTCAGAACTCACTAAAGGCGCACCATGAAAACAGCAACAACCCTCGGAGTGTCCCCGTCTTTCACGTTTGCAGCTGGAAACGCGGCGCTTGCGTGCTTTACCGGATCAGGTCAACACCCGACCAATGCTTGTCAAGCATCTCTGCCTGCGTTCGTGCGCGCCGGTGTTATGTTTTGGCTGCTCGTCGTAGCCACCTTGGCCCAAGGACGCCTGTGATGCAGTTCCTATGGCTGCCGAGTGTAAGTGCGTGGGAACGGAATGTGAGGGGGCCCCTTGTTCGTGAATGCCACTTCATCTGCCAGCGTCTTATTTATTTGTGCACTCAAACTTTTGTGATGAAAAAAAAAATAGGATTAAATTTCAAAAGTAGTTAGTAATTTGAGTAGAAGTCACCCGAAAAACGTAGCTAAATTAAACTACTAATTACCGAAATAGAGTTGCAATTGAAAGTTACCAAGTTACTCGGAAAAGTAGTTAAACTACAGTAGTTTGAGTAGAGTAGTTGAACTACGTCCAAGTCTGCAAAGGACACTTGGCATCCGGCACTGGTCCAATTACCGAGTTGGCGTCACCCGACCGTTATGACGTTCCACGGTGGAAGGGGAGGATGCAGGTTCGCGGGCCTCGATAATTCTAGGTGTTGTCGGTTTAGTTCGTGACGTGCATTCGAAGTGTGATTCTTCCGCTCGAGTTTGAATGTCGAGCGCATCGCAGTCTTGCGCCCGCCTCGGGCTGGGGCAAAACGTCTCGCTATTTCGGCAATATATTTGCAGTCATAAAGGTTAGGTGGCCTAGTGGGCTGGCACACACTCGCGCACACCAGAGCCGTATATTCAGAGAGTTTGGCCATTCGTTGGGAAGTATAGGAGACAAATGAAGCGGCGCCATTGGCCGAAAGCGGGCTGGGCGTGTTCCAGGGCGTCTTCAGAAATTCGAACGTGACCAACCAGAAGCCGGAAATAATACCCTGGCGAACCTGGCGGTGGTCGCGAGAAACAAACCTGATAACTGCATTGGAGTAACTCTCGATGGCTGAAAATATGGTACACGTGATGTTTCAATCATACTCATCTAAAATGATGGTGGAAGAATGCGACTAGCGGAAAGATCGACATAATCCTTACGCCAAACGCCGAGCGCCGGGAGTCTGCCGTCAGAGCGGTCACACACTGTCCGCGCAAAACAGAGTTGAGCGGCGCATTCGTTTCTTACATCTTTTTGCATGATCATAATGAAACAACACGTGCACCCTATTTTCAACCACAAAGAGTTACTACACTTCACTCTTACGCACTTATTAAAACCATATACGAACAGAGACCTTCGATGATCGGTCGGCTCAGAACTGTTTCTCGCTACCACCGCTAGGGGATTCTTTTCGGCTTCTGGTTGGTCAAGAGAGCATGCCAAGCCCTCTTTCCGAGTCTGCCGCACGCCCTGGCTCTGCCCGCGCCTCCCATTGACCAAACTCTCTACATATACGGCTCTGGCGCACACCAGCTCGGAGCACGTGGCGAGCGAAAGCTCGCGTTGCACAACCCATGAATCCGGAGTTCAATCCCCTCCCCTGCCCGTTTGGATCTGAATGAGAGTCGCAAGTAGGACGCGTTCGAATCCGGGAGTCACGTGGCGTCATCGAGTCACGTGACTCTCTGACGTCACAACCCGTAGCATAATATCACGACGCATTATGCGCTCCCCCGGACTTTGTCAGCGTGATCGAGCTATACGGTGTAATTTCTTTTTTCTTCGTTTTATTTCGTAATCCTCGTCGTCTCGGGATTGTCGAAAGCGACAGCTCACGGGAGCGTATCGGCGGAGGACGGGGGTTTCTCGGCGAAACAGAGCCTCGCCGAGACGCTCCGAGGCGTGAAACAAGCCGGGAAAACCGTCCGACCACCCGGTTTCTTACCCTCCGTCTCCTTCTCCGCAACAGCGAACACGAAACGCCCAAACTTCGAAACTCCTCGCAAAAACCTTCTTCCGCTCTTTTTCACCTTTTCCATTTTTTTTAATATCGCTCCGAGTTCGGTATAATGTTCGGTTAAGACGCGGTGTCGCCAAGATTAAAAAAAGGAAAAAGGGGAAAAAAATGAGGTAAAATCACACAAAGTCTAACGCACGCGCGCACACACACACATACACACCACACGCAAGTACGCACGCCCAAACACACACACACGCGCGCACACAAAAAATAAGTCGCGGTGTTTAAAAAGAAGTTGCGGCGACGACTTTTTGCGTTATTTGATCATCTTTTGTCTACGTTTTGTTTCGTTTTCACTTCTTTGTTTCGCGGCAGGTACAGACCCAGGTACCGCGGCAGGTTTACTCGCGTGTGCACAAATCAGTTCTGACAACATTTATGCCCGCTTTTTTTTTTTTTTTTTTGCTAAGCAAGTTAAAAAGGGTTTTGTCCTTGAGTCAGAACCAACCTCAGTGACAAACGAACAATGCCACTTGCACCAGTTTTATCGATCCCATCGCTACGTATTCAGAGAAGCTTGTGCAGCATGTCAACAATCCAATTTTGGTGCTTTGTCGATGGTTATCGTGGACTCCAAGTCGCCTGGTTGCACGGTACAAGAGATATGAAGGGGGGGGGGGGGGGGGGGGGGGGCTAGGCTTAATTGAACACGCCTCAGTAATTCAAGCGGTAGTTCTTAGCCGCCTCCCAGGCTCGTTTACCCGATAAGCGCAAGAAAATCTGGGCGCCGGTAAAAGGCTAGCGTGAGTCACTGAGGTGTGTTCACTTAATCCTCACCCCCCCCCCCCCTCCTTTCCCTTTCCTGTAAACCTAGCGACGTGACGTCCGGGAAAACGCGCCAGGCAGAGTGCCAAAATCGCTTTGCGGACTTACTGCACAAGCTTTTTCACAAAATGCTTTCCCTGTTTGTGTTTCGCTGCAGAGATGTCGGAACACAGCTGTCCCCTCGGGGTTTGAGCACCTTCAGGAGGTCACGGTTCAAGGAACAGTTTACGCTTTCAAGTCTCCTTTACACATATCAATATGTGACAGTGACGTCACGGCAATGCGGTTGCGGTACTGCTGGCCAGTCGCATGCTCGGATGCTTTATAGCACGCGAATGTGGTTTCCGTAAAAGCCGGTTCACACAGGTGTGCATATCAGCGCTGCATCAATCTTAGCGAGTTTTAGTATTGCGCGTAGGAGCGAACGCAAGCGCTGTTCGTTTGCGTTTGCGTTGCGCGTTCCATACTGCGCGTGCGCGGCGCCCAAACTGAAGTATTGGATTGGTGCATGGCGACGACGACAACGCGCATGTGCAGCTTACAGCGCTAAACGCTAACGCAAATGCACAGCGCTTGCCTTTGCTCCTATACACAATGCTACAGCGCTCTATTACTGAGAGCACTAACATGGCGCTAAGCAAACGTAAGATCAGAACTCAGAACTAGCAGACAACATGGGGAGTAAGTCCTAACCACATAGGGAGTATGCATGTGCTAAAAACACATATGGAGAACCCACGCACGTTGGTTCGCCCAAACATATTATTGGGGAGAATACCTACCACTCCGCTCGGCATTTCGCATATGGTCCAATAGACTATAGGCGAAATGTAGAGCGCCATTTAGTAGCGCGCCGAGTACTACGTCCGCCATTTTTCTAGCGGCGAGAAAACAAAACCAGTCACCAGACCTGCAAAGACACCATGTAAACAAGCGACCGCGCGTCGTGCGAGAGATGCGATGCCAACGCATTGCTGCGTTCCGCTGCGGATGCAGCGATAAACCTTCGATTCGTGCGTGACGTGAACGCAAACAGGGTTCGCAATTTATTTTATTTTTATCAAGGCGAAAGGGCCTCATATGTCTCATCGTTCAGTTGACCTTCAAAGTCCTTGAGAGAAGACACGTCGGCGATACGAACGGTACCAAATTGTTTACGTGACCACTTAGCGGGTGTCTAAGCGAATTAAGATGATGACTCAGCACATTGAGAGGGATGACTCAGAGAGTAAATCCTGTGTCTGTTTTTAATGCATCGAAGCTTGAGCTTTCGCTTTCAAGTCGTCTTAGGTATAACATAAGGGACGCAGTGAATTTTTGTTTCATGAGACGCAGCTTTTGACGAAAATGATGGGTGACAACGCGAAGAAACATGCGGACGTTATCGCACGGCGTGAAGCCATTTACGACTTTTGAACTGGGCCCTAATCTTTTCACGAGGTAGTGCCAAATTTGTTTCTGAACGGTTTTTTTTTTTTTCGTTTTTTTTTTTATGCATGTTGTTGTGTCGGCCTGCATTTTGCTTGATGCGCAAGAAGCTCAATGCATGCGGACGAAACCAACGCTATTAAGCGAGGCAAAAGGATGACAGTTTCAATAATCTATTCTACGGCACCAATTATAATTGAAGATGATTGTGATTAACAGTGAATAACAAAAGTTGAAAGCACCACAGAACCCTCATTTTAATGTCATATATTAAAAAAAATACTTTAGAATCCCAGAAAACACTCTTATTGCTTTGCAGCGATATCTGTACACTTAATCAGGCGTCAGAAGACGAGGTTTGGTAACACCCCTAAAACTAAACAGGAGAGTTTGTTGATATGATATTCTTGAATATTTAAAGTGCGGTCATGTAGAATAAAAAAAAAACAAAAAAACAGACACGGACGACGTGTCTGTTTGCTCAACACTCACAGAGACGGAATTCTACTGCATTTCTTGTCGAACGCAACGTTCGATTAGATCGAACGTGGCGTTCGACTTAGGTTCATCGCTGTGGCTTAAACTTCGATGTCGGCGGCGGCGAAACCTTGCGTTGCGGACATCGAATGGAGCAACACGGATGGTGCCAACTTAATTTCACAATCTCATTTTCGTTTTTGTAGCATTTGAGGTAAAAATTTGATTTAGTGCAAAGAATCTCGAGGGGTAGTTTTGGGGAAGTCAATGCAGTTATCCTGCCAGGGTTGAACAAATATTAATTAATAGCGCAACATCCGTCAACTGTGCTTGAGATCGATGTTATTTGAACCCAAATTGAGCTCTTTGCAGCGCCTGAAAAAATATTGCCCAAGGCACAGTTTCCTTCAAAAAAATACGAAGTTTAAAAAAAATCTTTCGTTATAACAATTAAAACAAAAGAGGAAAACTACCCTTGAGTCGCTTGTACTGGCGTGGAGCACTCTACCGCTAAACAGTATGGCTTCGTGCGTATTCGCACCGAAAAGAAAATTGGAAGTGTCATCAGATATGAAAGGCATGAGGGCCCAGTCCTTTGTCCACGTTGGGTAATCGGAAGTCAGAAAATAATAAAGTTTCCGAATCGGACTTGGTGGCAGAGCCTCCATGCTCTAGAAAGGCTGACAGACCGAAACTCAAGGTACTTGACGCTACCAAGATGGCTACGTGCACAGTGCTGCCAGACCACCAAGCAGTTTCGCATATCGTCTATTCAAGTGAGAAAGCCCCGAGGGTGCTGCACGTCTAGCCGTTCAAACTACACACAGCCTGTCCGCGCCAAAGCTGTTGTATTTTCGCGGAGTCAGATGTAATTATTTTTATTTCCCATTAAAACGATGAGGGTGGTTGGGTGGAAGCTGAAAAATCCGCTCCACAATCTCCCTTTTTGCCTATACTCCCTCTCACCACAACTCGAGAAACCGCAAAAGCCAATGTTCCCGTGAGCCAACCGGCGTGTAGGTAAGAGACAGACACGTGACTATGCTCAACCGCAATAGTTTCGCCCAGTGCTGTCGAAGCCATGGGTGGGAAAGAGAGAAAAGAAGTTTTTGTACGAATTTCGAGCGACGGGCTAATCTCCGAGGGGGAAAAAAGCGATGTTTAAGACGCACAAAAGGGGGTCCATGTAAGAGGGGAGTTCCTCCTGCCCTCTTGCCCTTTGCCCTCGCTGCACCGCACCCTTGGTAGGGGCCGTCACGTGCTTTGCCTCCGTCGTTACGGTGAAAGGGAGGAATAAGGTTTAAAAGGAAAGGGAGGAGTTTTTGTACCCGCTCTGTTTCTTCTTTCTCGCTCTCAGTGTCTGCCTCCTTTCTCATTTTCATTCGTGCACACTGACTGCGACAAGACGGACGGGCGCGCAAGTGCAAGCACTCGCACCGAGCTATATACCTGTCTCAGGAACGGTATCTGCGGGAAAGTTGAAGCTGAGCTATACGGCTGAAGTTTACTATAATCCCCAAAGTTTTCTTTTTTAATCTTTACGGCGAAGGAGTGCTTAACGCGTGTAAGCCACCGTTTCTCGGGGTCCCGGCTGTAATCCTACCCAGACTTTGACCAACTGAGCCCCTGCTTTTCCTGACAACGTTGGAAATAAACGGGGGGAGGGCACCCCGGGTAAACCGCACTAATCTCGTGCCCTTTAAAAAGGCGTCGCGCGGACTTCACTCCGAGCGATTTTGAGCCGTAAGTAAGTTCTGCAGTGGACTCCGTCGAAACCCCCTGTGGGCCCTAAGGGTGCCTCGGCCAGGGACTTCTCGTTGGTGCGCTCAGCAACCGGACTACCGTGACGTGCCTGGCTAGAGGATAGTCAGAACAGAATACAACAAATACATCACGGCAAAGAAAAATCGTTCTGTTCTCTAAAAACAGTGTTGGAACTAACGCGTTACGAGTAACTACATTGCTGGTAACGCGTAATTCTTTTGCTAACGTACTGACATACTCGTTAGAATCCCGAATAAGTAACGAGTAAAGTAATGTCGTTTTTATTTTACGGTATCTCTTATCGAATTACGTTACTTGCTACTCGTTACTTTTGATTAAAAATGGCCATATGATTGTTTGACAACAAAATAATTTTTATTACGTACGATACGTAAAAGTTTCAAAGAACCCCCATCAAAGCTGTCTAAAAGCGGCGTCATTTCAAACTCCTTCGGAAGTCACTTTTAACGTTCCCACTCTGGGCCCAAAGGCCGCTAGGTTATCACTGCGCGGAACCCCTAAGCGTTCTTTGTGCAGTCTTTGTATAGAAGCTGCTAAGATCACCGTCGCCGTACTCTGAGCAGCCGTCTCGCTGGAAAGGAGACATCCGTTCAGAAGGCAACAGTCTGCCGCCGCTCGAAGGAGTTTGCCTCAGCGTCTCTAGCTACTCCAGCTGGTCACATCCTTCCCTTCCAAACAAATAAACTATCGTTCTTTCAACAACAGGAAGGATAAACTCTAAGTTTGGAAGCATTGACATTCCCTCGCTTCGAACCAAAACAAGTGTGTCAGCGGTGGCCGGGTGCTGACGTGTCGTTAATCGGAAATGCGACGTTGGTTTGTGAAGGAATAAAATAACGTTTATCTTACCGGATTAGCTTTGGTTGCATGAAGAGGTCTACTTTGCATTTGTTACGCGAAGGGCATCCGGTCGTTTCTTTTCAGAGCGGTTTCTTCTTCGCAGGCAAGAGCTGTGGGCACGGTTCAGTTCTCCGAATCGCGCTCGGGAAGCGTCACGTGTTCGAAGATATACATTACACATCCTGCCGACAGTGAATCTTTTATTAACGTAATCAATGCAATGTGAATTGCTTTGTTAGAATTTTTGGCGTTATTGAAATTTTAATATTGGGTGTTGTTTTAAATTGTTTATTTCTATTTTTGGCTGCTGCTCTCTGCTGTTTGTGTGAGTTTCCAACGTATAAAGGTGATCTGTACCCCACTCCTCTGCTGTAATGCTCCGGCACGGCAGAGTATAAATAAATAAACAATCACTCTGAACAAGTGTATTGTTGCCAAAGTTTATAGAGGCGGTTTATTATAAACGCCTGCCGCATACTAACAGTGAAACAGAAGGTGACGACAAACTAACGTAAGAGTAACGTCCGTTAGTCTTGGCAAGTCACGACACAGGTATCTCGTTACATGTGCAAAATGGTAACGGAGCTCAGTAACGCGTTAGCTTCCTACCAAGCTAACGATTAACGTTATTTCGTTACTTATCTTAGGTAACGCGCACAACACTGTCTAGAAATAAAAAAAAAAAGTGACAATTGCGACCCACGCGTGCGTTTTCAGTAAGGACACCAACCGCGACGCAATAACCGTGCGTTCGACCGTAGCGTATAGGCTGCACGCAGTCGTACATAAAGTGAGAGGGAGTATAGGAAGTGTAAAAGCTGTGCGAGGAAAACCCGTTGATTTTCACTCAACGGGTTCCATTGCACATTATAGGTGATACAACGCCAGGGAACGAAAGCGGGTCTCTGTAGAGGCAACAGGTGCCAGCAGACTAGCCTGACTCTAAGATGCGTCCGGTGCCGCGGTATGGTGCGACGCCGAGTGCAAGTGGGGGGCCATCTTGGGCCTGGCGACCAGTTGTTTACCACAGGTGCGTCAGGCTCGTCTGCCTTCATGGCGACAATTGTTTATGCTGCATTCCTGGAAAGTTTTTTTTTTTTTTTTCCTTCTCCGATTAGTTTACACCGAAATCCGGCAGTCTGGATTTTGGAGCAAATTGTGGAGCCCAGCAACGCCCTCCTAATTACACTTTCAAAACTAGGGGGTGTAGCACTTACACTCCTCGTTCCTTACATAACACCCCCGAAACTGGAATTCCACGTTCGGTCCACTGACATCGAACCGACGACACCAACTTTCACGAGCGGCTTCATACTCGAGTGATACAACGTATTAAAATAACTAATGTAGACATTAAAGACTACAGGAAAACACCCAAGGTTTTGTTGACCCCGCTGCAAAATTTCCGTGTGTGTTTTTATATTTTTTTCTCTGTAGTTTGATACGTATATTAGCTATTTAGTAAATTATATCACACCGCTATCAAGACGCTCTTAAAAGTTCGTATCATCATTTCGACGACAGTGGACTGAACGTCGAAATGTATTTTTGGGGTGTTATATAGGGGACAAGAGGAGCAAGTACTACACCCCCATTTCTGACAGTGTACGCCCGACAAGAACTGCGTCGATATCCTGCACTTCGTTAATTAGTAACTTTGCCTAACTGAAAGTCTTTATTTCCTTCTATTAGGTTACCCTTATGCTTCACAAGACCCGGCTAGTTTGGCAGTCTGTCAACGAGGTCGCAGGATCGAGCAGAATTGCTCGACGGTCAGCGACGACACATCCATCGTCAATAACATCCAGAGAACCTTCATGGGGAGCTTTATCCCTTGGTTGCCGCGATTGGCTTTTTCGGCGTTCTTATTGTCTAAGCCTCTAAAGTCGGAATCATGTTGCCTGAGGAGCAACAACAATAATAATAATAATATTAATAATAATAATGATGATGGTGGTGTCGGTGGTGATTGTGGTGATGATCTTGGTGAATAATACTGATAATGATGATGATGATAGCGGTGGTGATGATTATGATAATGATTATGAGAATAACAATAATATTCTATAGATTCATCACGACTCGCGTTTGTTAAATGGACTGTGACCATAGAGACTCGAGATTTCTAATGATGTATAATATGAGTCCTTGTCACGAGTGTGACGACTCTCGAAATAATTAAGGGGTACAAACTAAAAAAACGCGGAACTGATCAAACGAAAATGCCGGCACAAGTTACAAAGTATCATATCGAGAGAAGACGACCCCAAACCGGCGTTCGTAAGCGAACCGACTTTGCAGAAGCCATATCCTCGCTAAACCGCCAAACGCTGCGCGCGTTCCCTCAAGAGAAGCGCTCCGCACTAATGAGCTCAAAGGCAAGCGGCGCGTCCCCCCCCCCCCCCCCCCCCAAAAAAAAAAAAAAAAAGCTGCTTGAACAGCATCAGCGCGCGCGTGCTGACGCAACCTCTGGCAGTGCGTGCTTGAGCACCCTCTCTATTGGTTCTTCGAGACAGTCGAGTGGCCACGCACATTCCCAAAGGAAGTGGCACGGGCACCGTGCGCAACTTTAGTGGAACGTTTGTCTTTTTAGACTTTCAGCTCCACCGGTTTTCTAGCTTCGAAGTGTTTTGTTTTAATCGGCGTAATAGCGCTGAGCGAGAGGGCAGAAAGAAAAAACAAAAACAAATATTTAGGGTGTTTGTCCCTCTTTCGGGGTTCCCGTGTTAGTCTTAAAAAAGCTTGACTGCACTTTCACTTTAGTTTACTTAATCGACTTTCTTCGTCCTCCCCCCCCCCCCCCCCCCCCCCTTAGCATTTCATTTTTGTTAACACATTTTCAGTTGTTTCAGTCGCGAGAGTAAGTTGTCTCGCACAATGAAGAAAGAGGAAGGAAAGGGAAAGGGTCACACCTTTTTTTTAAACTAAGTGCACTCTAAGATCTAACTTTCGTTTTTACTTGAATCGCAGCTTGTCATGCCTTGTGCTAAATCGCCGAACGTGTCCGCCCACTCTGCTTGTTCGTCATATATCTCGTTCATTAACGAGCATAGACACCGACAGATTAAGAAATGAAGGGTTTGACTTTTTTACGGTCGTGTTTCTTTTTTCATAATTCGCTATTTTTATGTTTTGCGTTCTTTCCGTTTTTGCGTGCTTTTGCGTTTTGCTCTTTTTTTTTTTTTTTTTTGGCGTTCGAGATTGCGATTATTTAATACCGGAGCTTCGTTGGCTGTACCCCGATAATAAAATGTTCGGGTCTCGCCACCCACTGCGTTTCTCAACCAGCCAGTGACTATAATTGGCAGAGAGTAATATTAATTAATGAACTGGCTCTTCTCAAGAAACAGCCTCCATGGATACAGTAATGAAGAGTCACCCTGACCGATCTGTCGATTGCGGAACACGCTGTCTCTGTCGCCCCCGGAAAACGGTCTGACGTCTTCTCTATCTTTTTTTTCTTTTTTACCGGACAAGCTTAATTTTATTTTGTTGCAAAATTAATCGCATTAGTCAATTATGAATCGCCCTTATAAACGCAATAAGCCTCGGTTCAGATAGCACTCGTTGGAATCCCGAAGGCAAGTGTTGTGTGTGTGTGTGTGAGTACCTTCTTTGTATTGTAAGTTTTTCGTCTCCAAACCCCCAAAGCCCGAGGCACTTTTCTCTCTGATTTGAGTTTATTAAATATGTAAGCGGGAAAAGCTTTGGGAGGACCCTACGCGCAATATTCGCTGAAATTCTTCGCTTCTACTGGAATCTTTGCTTCTAATTCGCCGGTTTCAATTTTCTGCGCTTGGCAAACGTGCCTCCAAATTCCTTTTTTTTTTTTTTTGTGCGTGTGAGTTTACAGTTACTAGATATTTTATGCATCAAAGTAATTACACTTTAGCCATACTTACGGCTAAAATCGTGATTGGCGGTTATCTGAAGATTTATTTTGTAGGGGCAGAAAGCCCTTCCAAAATGCGGAGCTGACGCAATCGGCTATCGGTAACAATTCGAAAATGCGACTTACTCAGCTTCACATAAGCTGCCAGCAAGCCAAAACGATATCGTTTTCGCTCTGTTGCGAATTGTTTTAACATTTCTAGGGGACGCGATAAAACCGTTTCTGCGATTTCAAATAAATTAAATGACTGGCAACAACGATTTTAAGCACAAAGATGGATGAAAAGTCGTTAGTCTGAAAGCGAAACTTATCTAATGGCTTTAGGTGCTCTAGTTTGTTGACACCTTAAGAAACGTGTGGCTTGGTGAGTCCTTTGAATCTTATTATCTCTCTACAGCCAATCATCTCCCGGCATTAGCCGGTAAAAAATGCCTAAGAACCAATCACGTGCAACCATAGAAATTTATACAACCTCGATCATGCCGACAAAGACTGATAGGCAGCGATTACGTGATAGCACTTCCACGGACGAAGAGAAGGGCGCGTGAACGGCACCGCCTAAGGAAGGTTCGCTCTCAATTCTGACACACACCTTGAGAATCGAGCGAGACGGGGGCTCATTTTTTTATTTTTACGTAAATAAAACGTTTGGGCAACGAAGCCGGCGACCACGCTACCGCGCCTTTGTGTAAAAGAGTTGGCTTTTGTGCATTACGAACACCGACCCTGGATAGCTCATTCTCCTTCCGGCAGGGTAGGTGAACGGTTGGTGAATCATATGAGCTCCGTCGGAGCGGTGATTGCGGCCAGCCGGGCCGCGGTGACAGGCATGATGCTTCTACTTTGAGCTATCAGATTATACTTGCCTCCCCTGCCAACTGAATCTTCGGTGCTGAACACCGTCTTTCTGCCAGGCTTGTACGCAACTTAAATACTCTACTCAAGTTACTGTATCTTAAATACTTTTGTGAGTAACTTGGTATCTTCGAAACACTTTCGAACATCAGTATTTAGTACTCTAACTTAGATACTTTTTTCAAGTAACTTGTACTCATTTTGAAGTTACTTTTAAGTTACTTTCTATTTTTTATTTTCTTTAGAGGCAAGAAGCTTGGAAAATATTGAACTCCAGTTATTTTGGCTAGGCGCCCTGCCATTGCAGATACATTTCGTGCCAGGTAATACAGTGCACTTCCGTACTTCTGCTGAAAGAGGTGACACGGAGAAGCAGGTGCCGCAACCTCGACCCGAGCGGACGCGTGTCGTTTCTTCTAACTGGGCAAAACGTCAAAGCACATTTTCTTACAATTTGTTTGTGGCCAAGCCCAAGAGGAACAGAGATTCCGAAGCAGAAGGGCATGCGGGTGAAAGCATAAGATGTGTACAAGGCTACAAGCCAGAGGGAAGGCACTTGTGTCGGAGAGAGGGTAGGTTCTACAAGTGTCTGGTCAAAGTCGATAGTAAACCAGAGTTTATTTTTCTATGTTATGGAGTGAAAGCATACAAAAGAAAGCCTTCCAGCTTCAGAAATGCCTTTGCATCCGCACGCAGTCGCACACACCGTTCGTTCGTTCGCACACAAGACTCGCAAGGCGCGACTACACGGCTCCAATCCGGCGGCCCATCGCTCACGGCGAACACAGCAGCGAGTTTTAGTAGACCGTGTTTCCCCCTCCGCTAAGCCCCTCCTCTACCCGGAACTCTACAGCCAAGGCCATCGGCACGCAGGCGCAGTGGCGGTTTCTTCGTAGTGGTGGGGGAAACACGTTCACTAAAACTCGCTATTCCGGTAGCACGAATATCCGCCGGCGCCCAACACGGTGGTGCCCGTTCTCCCCTGTCCCGGACCCTCCAACCCCCGACTGTAGGGCACCGCCAGTGCACTGACGGGGGAAGTGGAAATGAACACCGGACACAAGGGGAGTATCGGAGGCGAGCCTCTGTGTAGAAACTCCCTCCGCAGGCGAACGCGCCCCACGATGCCTTCGCCTATATCCTCGCCATAGCAAGGGTATAAAAGAAAAACACATTTATTTTTGTTTCATTCGTAGTTACTTGGGACCACCTAGAAGCCTGAGTGGCAGCCAAAGTCTAGCTAAGAGAAAGAGTTTTTTCTGACTTCGGTTGTGCTTGACTATGAGTTGCAGCGAAAATTGTAACTCAAGAGTATCTTGAAAGTAACGAGTTACTTTTTTTGGAGTATTTTGTACTTTACTCAATTAATTTACAATTTGAGTATTTAGTACTCTACTCAGTTACAATTTTTCGTGGTACTCAGTAACTTAACTTAAATACTTTGAGTGAGTATCTTGTACAAGCCTGCTTTCTGCACACTGACATCCGTGGGCGCCCGTACCGTGTCGAGGACTTCCTCAACGGAGGACTCCCCGTGGTTCTCGCCTTGGGGGCGGAGCACCCGCTCAAGACGACTGACGCCACCACCGCAGCGAAGCTTCACGTGGCGCCAGCCAGGAAGGAGGAGGCGACGACAAGAATGGATGAAATGGTGACGGAGGACGTGCCGACGAAAGCGACTGAGGGGCAGCAAGGTAATGAAGTCAAGATGGTCGACGCCAGTGATCTCGCCTCAAAAAGGCCGCGTGAGAAGGACTCCGACGCTCCAAAAGTTGGTAACGATTCAAGCCAGTCTGAACCACCTGTGAAGACTGCGCCACCGAAAAAGTGGCCCCCACGACTTTCAACGAGCTTCATGTCTGAACCCAGAGGCCCGGACACGCCGGCTGGCTGATGTGGCCCCGAACCAGCCTCTGGTGAGAACCTTTCGACTATGCGAATCCCTGTTTTGCGAAGACTTCCAGCCTTATCGATCAACTGTAGGTCGCGACGGTGAACGTCCGCGGGTTTGCCTCTAGTCGCAAACAATACCAGTTTCGAAGGATTCTCATTGACAACACGATCGACGTCCTCGCGATTCAGGAAACAAAAGTTCAAAGTGGCGAAGAGACTGCGAGCCTGCTGGCACCTTTCTTACATTATTTTGAAGTTTGCGTATCGCGCGCAAATGGAATGTCTGGGAGGTGTACGTTGTTTTAGAAAAATCGTTGAAGGCACAAGTTGAATGTGTCATTGCCGAAAGTGAAGAGCGGTTCGTTATATGCGATTGCATGTTGGGTACAGGGTAATTAATATATATCCACCAAATGACTCGAATACAAGAAAAGTGTTTTTGAAGGCATCTATTTTTATTTAGACTGCCACAGAAAGATTTTTCTGTTAGGTGACTTCAATTGTGTTTACAACGCTTGGAACCGATCCACTCAACATCATCAACACGATAGTAACACAAAAGTTTTAAAAGGGATGATAACGGTGTTGATGTTACAGGATGTTGCTAATTTCCAAAGGCGTACCGAAAGTGTATACGGTATAAACATTTTCAGTCGACATGCCATGCTCGCCTTGACCGGGTGTATGCGTCTATTGAAGTTTTAACTGGCTTTGATAAACACAATGTGTTGCCATTCTTTTTTTGCGATCATGCCTTGGTCTCCTTTGTTGTCGGTGAAAAATATTTAAAAAAAAACAGCTTCCGATGGGAACTGTGGAAGCTTAATAACAACCTTCTACGGGATCAGGTGTTTAATGAGAACATCGATTTATTGTTAAGCGAAATGACGGATGAGAATAGCGCCGCGAGGGAAAGTTGGGAACGGTTTAAATGTGAATTTAAATTATGTGCCTTGGACCACTCCAGCACTCTTGGATACTGTAAAAAAAAGCCGATGAAAAGCTGCTTGTCACGGACATTCAAATGTTATGTAAACTTGAATGCGAAAATCCAGAAAGGTGTGCGGATCCGCTTAAGAAAGTTAAAAATAAAATCGCCGAACTAGAAGCTGAAAAGTATGAAAGAGCCCTTGTTCGAGCCCGCTTGAAAACATTCATTTTGGGCGAGCAGCCAACCAAACGGGCATTAAGTGCAGAAACACAATAGGTAAAAAAAAAAAAAAAAAACATAATTGAATTACAATTTGACGTTGTGATGAGTATGTGTTCCGAAGCCACAGAAAACTGATTTCTATAGTAATCTCTTCCGGCGGCAGGATCCCGGCAGTGACTCACGACTTGATGAGTATCCCGCGGTAATGCCACACCTCAGCGACGAGATGAAGAATTGGCATGAATAACTTGTACGTGTGGTCGAGATTCAGCGTGCGATTGATGAACTGGTAATAATTTAATAAACAAATATCCGGGGCCCGATGGGCTGACCGCTGGCTTTTAGAATAAATATAAACACCTCGTAGCTGGTCATGTTCATTCTGTATTAAATGAGGCGTACGAAGCCAAAACGTTGTCGCCTTTTTTTTCTAAACACGCACACTGTACTGATTCCCAAGGAAGAGGACGAGAAAAAGTTGAGAAACATCCGTAACTATCGGCCGATAGCCTTAGCGAACGTCGAGTACAAAGTATTAATGAAAGTGTTAGCTCGGCGATTACAAACTGTTGTTGGTGAAATACTAATACCAAACATGTGGTATTAAAGGACGTTCTATTTGGTCAAATCTTCACACTGCAAGAAGTATATTAGAATTGTGCGATGAGGAGCTAGATTAGGTAACCATGCTCTAGATAGATCTAGCAAAAGACTTTTTATCGTGTGCAACATGATGTACTTTATAAAACACAAGAACATTTTGGAGTTGGAAAAATTATTCCTAGTTTTGTTCAAATGGTATATACACTGGGTGTACTACACAGCTCGTTGTTAACGGCAAATTGACACCGCGCATTAGTGTCGAGTCATCAGTCAAACAAGGGTGCCCGTTATCGCCGTTGCTGTTTAGCATTTATTTAGAGCCCTTTTGCAGAAGCGTAATAAATAAGTCTGGTTAAAAGTTTTTCACTCCAGAATACAGAAATCAAACTGCTCGCTTACGCGGATGATGTTTCTCTATTTTAAAAGGATAAGAGAAGTATTGTCGAGGCAGCACGCTAGGTGAATTACTATTACGAGGTGACTGGCGCGGCTGCCAATTGGCAGGGGTGTTGTGGCCTTTGGCATGGAACATGGGCTACGAAACCCGATGTTTTTCAAGGCATAAAATTTACGTCGACGACGACCAGGTATTCGGGTGTTCCACTGCAGCATTACAAAAACTCGAATGCGTACTGGACTTTGGTAGTTGAGGAAACACGCAAGAAGGCTAGTAAATGGAGAGGGTGGGTTATGTCCATTTTCACGCGCGCGACTGTGTGTAATATTTTTTTACTTCCGAAATATCGGTATGTCCTTCAGGTTTTGGCGTGCTCTAGATTAAATGAACGGAAGTTGTACTGCGTCTTTGCTATGTTTATCTGACAGTCTAAATGCAAAAGTGTGCGGCGTAATAATTTTGTTTTGTTTCACGTTTGTAAGAGGAGATTGTCATTGTCTCATGTGTTCGTAAAGAAAGTTGTTTCGCGTTTGATGTTTTTTAAAGAGCCCACCAACCCCTTCTTTCGTGCTGTAATTCAGTACAGACTGCCAGAGTACCTACCTATGATTGATGTTTCTTCGTGTTGTCGCGAGCAACGCAGGCTTGGTAGTTTTCTTCGTGAAGCCATTGATGCGTAGTGTCTTCTAACCGAACGTTTCTCCCAGGAGTATTTGTCGAGTGTCTCGCAAACGCGTTTAACGCGTGATAATATTGAGTGTCCTTCCTATGCCTGTGTACCGCGCTCTCTTTTATGCAGGTCCAGGGCAAGACGTTTTGTCCAGAGTCAAAAAAGATGTCAATCGCACCGTGCATAAAAACATTTTTCTTTGAGTTACACACAAACTGCTCTTTTGTGAAAACGTGGCTGGACCAAATAAATATTTTTGTTCCAAGAGGTAATGACTTTTGTTTCGTGTGTGTGTGTGTAAAATTCAGAAAACTATTGAACACGTATTCCCAGACTGCAGTGACGCTTTACTGTTCTGCGACGCCCTCCAACGGACTATTAAAAAAGTTTTTCCGTTAACACCACATGGTCTTAGGTTCCTTCCCGCGGAGAAAACTAACGGAATTCCTGCGGATCTTGTCACACTCCCGGGCCTGCATGCAATATGGCGTAGCAGAATGGCTGTTAGCCATGCCGATGTGGACGAGCGCCCAGTAAGGTTGTATTTTATAGTCTGTCTGCAAGCTAAAATCTGTCTATTCCTTTTTAAACTGTCCGCCTGACTGGATGGCAACTCTGGATGTACTGGAAAACTTAAAAACAAATTGTATTCATGCATGCGTACTATCCACCATGTGTGTGACTTTAACATAGTGTGTGAATTTTGTTGTTTGTCGAAGCAGGCAATAAAAAAAGGTCCTGGATAGCTCAGTCGGCAAAGTACTCGTCTCAAAATTTAAGGTGATGAGTTCAAATCCCGCTGGGGAATGAACTCTTTTCTTTTTATATGGATTTCTGTGAGCGTTACGCTTTTCCGTGTCAGATTCTCGCCAAGCCGTCTGTAACGCACGGTCGTTAGAGCCTAACGTAAAACATATTCAGTGTTATTAAGTCGGTCTTGCATTTTTCCAAGCTCACACTGAATATATAAACACTGAAGGCCGGTTCACGCACTTGCGTGATGCCCGACTACGTGCTACTGCAACGGCTTGGGACGTTATTCCCTTCAACGGTTGCTACGGCAACTGGGTCTTAAGCCGCTTACAACCGCTAGTGCTGCTGCGCGGCGTGGTTGTAAGAGGCTTAAAACCCGGTTGCAGTATAGCGCTCGGTCGGATTCCACGCAAGTGTGCGAATCGCCCTTAACGCGAGCAAGAAAGGTACGTAATGCGCGTAAGGCAGCTACCGCTTAAAAAAAAGAAAAGTATAAACGGCGTTGTGCCCCATCGTGGCAACTGAACAGGCCAGGGAAGAAGGGCTCCTTTAATGACCCCTCCCCCCCCCCCCCCCCCCCCCCCGCGAAGAGGAGTCGCGAGTCTTTCGAGTCTCCTCCGATCGGCCACGTACCCCGATTCTCTTTTGTCCCAAAGCCGAGAGAATGGATCTTCGGGATCCGTTGCCGACGGCGCAGCTTCGGGGCGCCCATTAGGACCGACGGCGGAGCGAGCGCCGACTAGAGAGCCCTCATGTAAGAGAGGGAGGAACTCAAACCACGGAGTGCGTTTCCGAGTTAATGACGGACGTTCTCTGCGCAAGACCGGTCGCAAGTGCGTACGCGTTGTGTTCTTGCGGGTCGAGGAGAAAGCTGAGGCTTTCGCAGACGACCAACGCTTTCGTCACCACCTTGCAGCTCGCATACAGTGTGAAACAGTAGTAGCAAAAGATACGAGAGCGCTCGGAGACGATAAGGTACTGAACTTAGTTTGGAATGATATGTGAACGCAAAGACGAGCTGTCTTTGTTTCTGCTCACAGTCTCGCTCTAATCAGAGCATACAAGATCGTCGTCTTTTCCTTGCATAGCTAGCAGAGAAAGTTCGTCTGCTTCTTTTGCAGTGGTCGTGACGACGTCAAAACGGCGAGCTCTAATTGGCTCTATTTAAAGGACAGGGGGCAGACCTCAAAGCAAGCTGCCTTGAGCTCTAATCATTATCCTTCAGTCAGAGGGAATCAGAGCTCAGTGTTCTGACGTCAACACGATCCCTGCAAAAGGAGCAGGCGCATTTGCGCCCCGCATAGCAACTGTCAAGGTGGGAACGGCAGGGAAGAGATTCAGTTGTCCCGGCTCCTGCGCAAGTATCTCACCTTCGACAACGCTTCTACGTCTCGTGCACTGCGCGCGCGCGCGCAAGCACGGCCAAAACACGACAAAGCCATGGCCTCCTTTATTCTAGAAAGCTCGTAAATTGCGCGACAGAGCAATGCACCGAGCTCACTAACCGCTCATTCACACTGGAAGCGGATCCGCGTTCGCAAAGCGGTTCCGAACGCGGTTGTATAAAGATCCACTGCAATTGCACGCGAACTCGATGACATCAAGTGCGCGTGCAATTGCACTGGATCTTTATACAACCGCGTTCGCAACCGCTTTGCGAACGCGGATACGCTTCTAGTGTGAATGAGCGGTAAGCGTTCGCCGCATGCGTGATGCCGTCATAACTTTAGTTCACAGGAGTCAGAGAGCCGTGCATGCGAGGGCTCGCGCCGTCTTGTACTCTACACGCGCAGAGCTCCAGTGGGGTTGTCGCACGTGCAGAAAGACTAAAGTTTCCTCGATGCATTGCGGTAGCGGTGGCGTAGTCAAACTGGCAGGTGAGATCGGTCTATTGAGCGCGCGTCCGCCTGAAAAAAGCGAGGAGCACGCCGAACTGTTACCCATGTCGTAGCGCAGAGCCACTTTTGGGTTAACCTAGAGTTCCTGTATAGGCTCCCTACGGGAGCCAGAGTTGCGCATTTGTTTTTCCCGCGCCGCCACGCCGCTATTCGCCGAGATCAATCACGTGAGGAGCAAAGCATCCGTTGGCGTGCAAGAAAGCCACCTTTACGGTCGCTCCGCCGACGTTTCTCTTGCCCCGGTGTATGTTTCCCTACTTTCCGCCTCCTTTTCCTCCTCTCCTGTTTTCTATGCGCGGCGGCGCGCTCGGCGCCGATATTCGCTAAATTTAGTCACGTGAGGAGCAAAGCATCCAGCTCGTGCGGGAAACCCGGCGCTACGGCCACGCGCCGAGGCTGAGTGCGCAACTCTGCTACCGTAGGTAGCATATACAGGAACTCTAGGTTAACCCTTCAGCCAGCGCCAAAAATACGCGCGGTGGCCTCTTCGTGAAACAACAAGCCGCAACGGAGGAAAGAAAAAAAAAGAATGGAGACTACCGGCGAGTGGAGAAAGGGGGGTAAGCCACAATAGAGAAGGCTCGACGTAAAATGTTCTCCCTTCCAGTGAAAAAAAGGAAAAAGAAAGAAGCGCTTTTTTGTTTCCTGGTTTTACCACTGGGGCCTTGTTAGGCGCTGCCAGAAAGAGCCCCTGCGAGCGCCCTCTTCTGTGATCTCCTTTACCCTTTACAGCGGCCACATTCTTTCGCGATTTGACAGGCTTTTTAGAATGGCGGAGGCTATAACAGCTTGCACGCCTTTTTTTGCACTGCACTCGTCGCCGGCGTCCAGCGTTTGTCGTAAGCGTTCGAACCCGTTCGACGAGTGCGGTGGAGACAAAGACAGCTAGTTTTACGTCTACACACTAATCATAAAACGAGAGCTCACCATTCTGACGTACCACCGCGCTCTCGCCCCCTCCCCTCTCTTAGTTTCTTCCCGCATAGCGTTTGCGTATATTCACTATCCTTTGCGTCAGCGCTCGGCAGCTCTGAGGGTCACGGAGGGCTCTGATTTCCAATGCCTCTGTTTCTCACTGTTTTGCAAACGCGGTTCGCAGACCACGTGACATCGATAGACTGGTTGGAAGCACTCTGAAATCTAGACACACTGGATTCAACTCCCCCCCCCCCCCCCCCCCCTAGGAGACACGTCTCCGAATCTTCCCGAGCCGGCACCACTGAGGCGCATCAAAAGGCCTCCCGGCGTCTCTCGCCGCCTCGACACGCCGCTGCTAATAGAAAAGACAGGAGCCAACCCCAGTGTGTTTCCGGTTCCGGTTTCTTACGCCCGCTCGTGACGTCACGGACCGGAAATTGCGTGCGGGTATCTCGGCTCTCGCTTCTTTTGTCTCGCGCGAGCGTACGAACCGAAGGAATCAGGTTTACACGTTGTACTGTCAGTTGCTTTGCTTGTTAAGCCATTCGGATTCACATTTCGCCGTAAGGATAAACTTTTTTTTTTTTTTTTCACTCCGGAGGTACTGGGAATTCCATCTATCGAATATTTCCGTCTCATTCATTCATAAAACTTCGCTTTCTGTAATTTCTTTCTAGTTGTTTGCAGCGCGGCTTATGTGGAAACCAGTTAAAACCGTTTAATTATCTAAAAAAAAGTTAAAACTTACCACATCCATATTTATTTTACTCGTTATTTTTTTATCACATACGTATAAATTTGCGATAAAAGTACACTACGGTCACTGACGGCTTAAGAAGCGCAGGACGTTCCTTAAACCTTTCGGTGTCCAATTTTTTCTCTTTGTAATTTTGACAAAAAAAAAAAATTGAGCATCGGCGCCGGTAAGTTGGCTTTCCCTCTTCAAGACGCGTAGCGCAGAAAAGCACGCTTTACAGGGCACGCGCTTTAGTTATTTTCTTTCTGCTTTTTACTTGGGAAAATTCTACGTTTATTTGACACGGATAGTTTAGTTTCATGGCAGATTTGACTGTACAGGTATTTTATACTGCGAGGGTGCGGGCTGTGCGTGCGACAGCCACGCAAAGAACAGAGGCGCTCACGCGCCACACACCGTGCTCGGCACGGAGTTCACGCTCTGCCCAACGGGTGGCACATCGGGGCCATTGTAGCTTACGGGGTAATAATAATAATTGGGTTGTGTGTATGTTTATACAGTTTAGAACTTGGTCTGCCTCCAAGGGCGACGAGTCTCCCAGTTGTACATAAGCAATTTAGCCATGCAGTACAACCGCTAGCCTAGGGTCTTTAACGTGCACCAGGCAGTAGTGATACACGACCTCACGCCGGTACGATGCTCATCCAGATCGAAACGGGCAGGGGTGGGGATGCTCACGGGGTACAATGCGATGGGACAGCAGAGCGTGCGCCAGGTCGGATACAAGTGAGAAGAAGTAACTTATGACTCTGAGGTTGGACGATAGCTCATGTGAAGTGAATTTATGTAGAATAAACCCCCTAGACCCTAACAATACCTCTAATGTGAATCTATAAGTATTACAGTATTAGGCCACCGCACGGGCAGAGAACAGAGATACGAACGGAATGCTGGCCACCCTGAGGCGGTAAACGTTCTGTGCTGCGGCCGACCAGTGAGTTTAGTGGGTCGTCCCGACACTTCCGATAACGATTCGATACGTGCGCAAAGGTGTCTGGGGAGCCTTGGATATCGTGATCGGAGTTATCGAAACGACGTAGCAAAACTGCTTACTGCTCGCTATCTTTGTTCGAATGTATGGCATAAAAAATTAAAGAGGCGAATTTTGCGCCTCATGAGATCCGGGATTAGCAACTATTTCGCGCTACAACCCCGCCTCTCGCTCTTGGTGGGCCCGTCTTGTAACACACAGCAACGAAGCGAAATAATTTGTGGTATTCGAAAGTAGATATAAGACGGAAATCCTAAGTTTCCACATGTTTTGGTCGGTCTTTTGAGTCGCCGCACGACTTCCGTCTAAAAAGTAGGCCAGCCAAATTTACCGCATATATCGGGCAAATTATTTTCAGGGTGCGCATCTGGGGCATACTTGGATTAGTAAAATTTACATATAAGATGTTTTTAGGCTTTAGAGATTTTTTTTTTTTAAAGAACGACAGAGCTACACAAATGCAGTCTGTGCAGGTGAGCTGTACGGCCAGGGGGAATATAATATAGGGGTCTAATGGTGACGAAAAGAGGTTTAATTAACTAAAATATTTTTAAATAACTTTTTAATTGGTGAAAGTAGTCACATGGTTCAAATTAGAAACTTGCAGCGTGTCGTCGAAAACTGCGGTATCTATCGACTTTGCAAAGACTTGGAGCGCGTGAGAAACGTGTATGTGCGCTAAAGTTACCACTCGTGGAGCAGGTACAAGGCTAGCGTGACGTCATCCACAATGCGCTCTGAATCTGCAGTAGATATAATAGGTCCCCTGTCCGTGACGTCACGAGGCGTGACGCGGTTACGTCAGGGGACACCGTGGCGTGACGTCATGACGTTCCGTCACGTGACATGACCTAATCTTGTGATGTCGCTTGACGTAAACAGACGTCAAATGGCGTGATGCTGTTGCGTCAGACGACACCATGGCGTGGCGTCATGACGTTGCGTCACGTGACGTGACCTAATCTTGTGATGTCGCATAACGTCAGAGGTTTTCTTGTACGTTTCCAGATTAGTGTGCGTTGCACTTCGAAGAAAACTTGGGCACGCCACAAACAGCGAGTTGAAGTTTATCTCAATCGGGAGCGCTGGATTTTCGCCTGCAGCGAATGTTACGGTTCGAGCCTCTAAGTCCGGCTTTCAGGTGACGCCGGATCGAAGGAACCTTCACGTTCGTCGAAGACTGCGATTGACGTTGGAGTCTTAATTGTACGATGTTAAGTCCGGATTACAACCTTTCTGTTGTTTTTGTTTTCTTTTTTCTGGAAATCCAATTCCCATTTTGGTAGCTCTCCGTTCGGATTTAGAGCGAAGCAGTCCGGGCTTAGTCGAAACTAACTTGCTCACTGACGACATAAATTGAAGGCACCGGTACAAGAGCTGCCGCTAAGCGAGCCTAGGACACCGGTTTCGCTAATCCGCGTCCCGAATACATCAGAGTATGTGCTATAGACCCCAATCCAGGTCGCGGCGGGATTCAAGCTGGACATCCGTTCGTGACGGATCTGCTCAACTTGGCGCAAACACGTGCGGCTTAAGCCCCGTATTATAGCTACAAGTGTAACGTCTTTCTTAAACATAAAATACAAGAGTAGCATCCCTTCCACGGGTTGAAGTGTGTGAGGGGGGGGGGGGGGGGGGGGGGGGCGCCATGTCGTCTCAAGACTTGAAGCCGGTTTGCTGGTAAGTCGTTTCTTGACCCACATTTATCGGGTCACTCGTTTACGGCTCGTTTTCTTTTATTTTTTTATTCCGTTCACTGGCCAACTTGCGTGTTTACTAAAGCGGTACACCCACTGCTCATATATTGAACAAAAAACACTCTGTAGACATGTCCGAAGCATGCATGAAGCAAACGCCCTTAATGCGAGTATGATGCAAACCCGCTTATATCGAACATGCTTAATTCGAGCGTGAAGCAAACCCGCTTAATCCGAACCTGCTTGATTCGAGTATACAGCAAACCCGCTTAATTCGGACGTGAAATTGATTCGAGTATGAAGCAAACCCGCTTAATTCGAACGTGCTTGATTCAAGTATACAGCAAACCCACTTAATTCGAACGTGAAATTTATTCCAGTATGAAGCAAACCCGCTTAAATTTAACGTGCTTGATTCGAGCATGAAGCAAACCCGCTTAATTTGAACGTGCCTGATTCGTGTGTGAAGAAAACCCACTTAATTCGAACGTTCTTGATTCGAGTACGAAGCAAACCTGCTTAATTCGAACCTGGTAGAGGCGTGTCCGCGGAGAAAATTCGTGTCTCTTGTACGACGTAATGGCGGTGCGACTGCGGCTTGAATCCCTGAGCGGACGACAACCCAAAAACAAAAGTAAAAGAAAACACCCATCGTCGAAAATTTCCTGTAATTGTGTTAGGGCAAATTAACGAAAAATCGCCGCGTGCTACCTAATATAATTAAAATGGGTGCAATTAACACTCACCTTCGGCCAGGGGCTGTTTTTTTGTGTCTTTTTTGCACTACCAAAGGGGTCCAGCCTAGCTATTGTGCCGTTACTGTAGATCTGTACAAGTATTGCAAAGACTGGTAGGACTAACCTAATGATTTCATTTGATTCTCCGTCGTACACGCTGGTGTTCTAAAATTCCGAAATATTTCTGGCTGACTAGAATAGGCAGTTGAGCTAGTTGGTATGCGTTCATGATGAAAAGCAGCTCGAAACACGCAGACACAAGGACACTGTGTCCTTGTGTTTCGCGCTGTTTTTCATCAAATTTCTGGCTACACCAATTCATGTCGTCCGAAGTTTGAGTGCACTTCCCCGCATGCCAGCGTTGTACTGCGGCGAAGCCACACCTTTGACGCGCGGTATTTTACGGGAAAGTTTATTCACGCAGAAGTGTGTAGCTGGGCGAGTTGTGGTATAACTATAATTTTAAAAAAAAAACGGATTAAAAAAAAGGACACGTATAAGTATTAAATGAGAAAACAGCGCCTTCTTTCTGCGGGTTTTCTATTTCTCCTTGTAGTCCTTTTTTGCGTTGCTTCATTTGTTTTGGTTCGTGTAGCCCACACAACTGCGAAATATTTCCTCCCGAACCTGCGTTACAGCAAATCACATAACGTTTGTTTTTTTTTTTTTCGATTGTTTTCAGGCGATTGTTCTTGTGAGAGTACCGAACTCTTCTTCGAAATGAAAATCTCTTGTACGATAGCAGCTGCAACCTGTGTTTCCGACCAATGAAAAACGGGGCGATACCGCACGTCCGCCCTTTCTCGTTGCTCCTCGCTTGTCCACTTTCCCGCAACGCAACCCTGTACTGAGAAGAAACAACTTCCTCGCATTTGAATCCTGCGGGCGCGCGTCGGACGATTGAACACATATACACACTTTTCGATGTCAACTCTGCCAGCGGCACTCCGAAATAAGACAGTATATCCGGGAGACAACCTATACATTTATACGTCACGTGTGTTGAAGGCTGCGAGTAATAGTATCGTTTTTTCGCGAATTCTGAATTCTTTATGTAGACAGCGATATAAGTAGATGACGCATTTCTCCATGCCCACAGCTAGGCATGGCTGTTCGTTGCTCAGCGCTACATACGAGTGGCTTCCCAAACTTTCTACAATAATGAGGTGGTCTAGTTGGTTCAACTTATGGAAATTATAAAGCGCAAGGAACAGACATGGATATGAAGTAGACAAGACAACTCAAAACTGTGGTTTTAATAGAAAACTAAGAAAGAGAAGGAAAAAGGGACAGAAATTATGCAAAAAACAAGAAGAACGAAAAAAAGAAAGAAATTAAAGGAGTAGGAGTATCATAGCAAATGTAGATATAAATTAATATGTCCAAATAAATAAAAAATAAAAATAGAAAAATTATTATGAAAGATAATAAAAATGACTCAACATTATTTCAACACGACTTTGAAGGATGAAGTTTGAGATGTTCATTCGCCTAACTAGAAACCTTCTGATACCTGATGTAGGGCGGTGGAGGTATAATAGTTCTTTGTCTGACAAGGGCACAGAAGGTGCACTAACACAGACGTCACTACAAGCCTTGATTATCTCCGCGCCTCGTAAAGTTCTCTTGACCTTTTGCCACGGTACTGTCTGAGGACTTATGTCTTTTTGAAGATTGGTGTGCAGTGTCAGTCACGGACGTGTATTGCGAGATGCCCTGGCGGTGACGAGTTGAGAGATGTCGCATTTTCCCGCAGTCTTGTATTCACACACCGGCCAGGTTGTTCCACATAAACTTTCACTCAGGAGAATGGCGCTTTGTATGCTATACCGTTGCGACATGGTATATATTTATGCTTGTGCTTCACTTAGAAATTATCGTGTTGGTTTTGAGGTAAACTGATCTTGGGGCACAGCCTCTTCGGCTTGTCCGGTGCCGAAAACACTAGTGGAATGTCAAATTTGGTTACACCTTTTTATGTTATGTGATAGGCGGTATATGTATGGCATAACTGCTGGACGTCGTTTTTCTTTTTCTTGTTTTCTTTCTTCTTTTTGTTGGTTTGAATTAATCATATTTTAGACAACTTCAGATAAGACGGTATAGGGATAACCAGACGACTTCAGTCTTTCCACTTGTGTATCAAAGCTCTGTCTCGCCTTGTGGTCACACGACTTTTCGAAAGCAGCGAAGATACAGGTATTCACAATCGCCCTTTTTTCAGTTTGGAATGCGCAAACACATATTAGAGTAGCCTTTTCTATGTGAGGTCGTTCAGGAAGATTTTTGTCTGTGTCCCTGTCAGACAAAGGACTATTATACATTCACCACCTTACATGAGGTGTCAGAAGGTTTCTAGTTAGGTGAATGATCATATCAAACTTCATCCTTTAAATTCGTGTTGAAGTAATCTAAAGAGTTATATATTTAAGGCGTTAATAATATTTTTTTTATATTTTTGCATATTAATTTATATCTACAATCGCTATGATACTCCCACTTCTTTAACTTCATTTTTTTTTCGTCCTTTTTCTCTTCCATACAACTTCTATCACTTCTTCCTTTCCTTTCTTGGTTTTCTATTAAAGCCCCAGTTGTGATTATAGCGCTGTCCTGTCTACTTCATGTCCGTGCCCGTGCCTCTTGTGCTTTGTATTTTCAATATGCCAAAAACATTCCCGGCCTGATGCAGAAAGACTCAAAGGAAAGATAAGAAACTTTATTATAACACAAGGCACTTCTTAAGATTCACGCCAGCAAAAGTAGTGCATAAACACTATACGTTATTATTTTTTGGCGGTTTTCCGCAGGTGCTAATGCGCGCAGTCAAGCAACAATAATAATAATATTAATAGTATTAGTAATAATTAATAATTTGCTTATTTAATGAAAGTGAACATTAAAAGTGAAAAAAACGTTCGGTGATAATATTTTGTTCGGGAGGTCCTAACTTCGGCAGGCATCCACCAAGACATGGTGGTGACTTTGGGACAGGATGGCCTGTAAATGAGCCACAGAATTCAAGCGTGGGAGAGCCTCGAAGATGACCCCGCCTTAACGGACCTGTGGAAGAGATCGCGCACAGAAACCATCGACCATGTGTGCGATGACGAAGTGCCAGATCGCTAAATAAAAATCCAGACCCTCGCGAAGGTCCATCGCAGGCATGTACATGTTACTAGGAAAAAGTAACTAAACTCCGTTGCTCGTTCCTCACTAAAAAAGTAACTAATTTTTTTGTTTTGCTTTTTAGAAAGTTAAAGTGATAAGCCCTCTGCTAAGCCTTCCGCTAAGCCCTCCGCAAAAAGTGCTAAGCCCTCCGCATAAAGTGCTAAGCCCTCCGTTAAGTCCTCTGCAATTAGTAACTTCTTAAAATTGTTACAGATTCTAAATACTTTACTTTATTTCGAAACAACGAGTTACTTTATTTCGAAACAACGAGTTGCTTTTCTAGTTACTTGGACGACAAAAAACACAACAGCTTTTGTTTCATGGTTCCTTCTTTTCAGCAGCGTCTTACATCAACTATATTGATCCGATCTGGCTCGATTTCTTTTTTTGCCCATGTTGATTCTGAATCAAGATGTCGGTTCTCGTAAAAGCCGCCCCGCTGCTTTGTGAACAGGGGCGGATTCAGAGGGGGGGTCCGGATGTCCTGACCCCCCTCTTCATTTCTGCATGTGTAAAAATTTAGGGCGTGGAAACGGGAAAAGGGAGGGGGGGGGGGGGTCTTAAACATATGATACGCTGACCAACACCTAGCTGACCCCCCCCCCCCCCCCCCCTCAAAATATACCTGGATCCGCCCCTGTTTGTGAATTATGAAACCGCCGTGATTGCAACCATGGTTTTATACCGGGAAGATACCTATACACACGTGAGAATTTGCGAGCCATTTAGATGGAGGCGATCGGGCGTTCGGCTCGTATTAAATTTGTCGAAGCATGTTCCCGTCCTTTCGCCTCGAAAGGCAAGTAGCTCTCAAGTTTTGCAATGCACCTGGCCTGCCAAAGAGAATAAATTTAGGTCACGTTTTACTTGTGCTTCACAATGCTCTCTCATCATGCTCGCGGATACCACGCAAAAAAAAATAATAATAAAAAAAACCATAAAAGTGGAAACGACAGCATATTTATTTATTTCTTTAAGTCTTCTCTGTCGCTTTTTACCGCACATTGACAGACGCTGACAGACGCTTGTATAGGACCGTCACTCGCGCGTGATAAAACGCTAGAACTCCGCTTTCATAGTCCAGTTGCAAATCGCAGCTCCTTTTGCGAAGTTGGCAGTTGCCGTCGCAAGAGGGATGCCCTGCCACATTTCGTGTTATGCTCGTTCGAGGACTCGCTCGAGTCGTACATTCGTTCAAAACTCAAATAAGACGCGCTCCTCTCCCCCCGGAGTACCGCACGGAATCTACGAGGTGAACCATACGAGGGCCAAAATACCGTACTGCGCCTGCGCGCCAGTGGCCTTGACTGTAGAGTTCCGAGTATCGTAGGGGGTTGCAGAGAGCGTTGTGGGACAGCGGACACGGTCTACGAAAGCTCCCTAATGTCTCCGTTTGAGACTTTGGGCTTGTTATAGCACTTGATACAAACGTACCTAACACTCCAGCTTTCACGGTCACTTCAACGGCCTTCGTCACAAACTCCATTAAAGAATCGGCGTATCGGGTCGGTGACCTCGAACTCTGCGCACGTTCATCCTTGAAGCGCGCCAATTCGCCGGTATTTTTTAAACGACTTTGTTCCGAACGCATCGTACACGTGCCCGAGAGACACGTTCACAGTGTTCGGTGTACCGGTGGAAATCGCGTTTATTTTCCGCTCATAAAACCTCCTCCGGGATGCACCGCTCGCTTACCTTAGTCGTCGAACGGCTGTGACTGGCTCTCCGGCTATTCCGGCGCTACTATCCAAGTGGAGCCAATCCAAGCCGCGCCAAAAGTGAATCGTCATGGCGCTTGCCGTCTTTGTGCGTTTACACCATCCGCGGCAATCGCGTGCGGCGAATACGCCTTGACACTGCGCTTTTCTCCGCGCGTAACCGGTTTAGCCGGCGATAGCGAACGCCCGCGGAACACGAGGAGCGCCTTGACGCTGCCATTTTGGAGCTACTTGATTTACTCAATCGAATCAAAGCGTCGGCAGCGTTCGGACCTGGGGCCCTAAGCTGGACGCTTGGCGAAAACGACGGCGAGAAATTTGGCGGCCGCGACTGGCCAACGCCACACTTGACCTTGGCGCCGGCCAATCATAGCCGCCGAATTTCTCGCCGACTTTTCCGCCAAGTGTCCAGATTAGGGCCCCATGGTGTGAAACTGAGTATCCTATTGTTCGCTAGAAATACAAACATAATCTGGGCTGCACCGTTCGCCGAGATCCATAGGCGAATCGTGGCGATGGTCTCTCTCGGTGCTCCGCGGAGAAGATGTCTCCCAACAAACGACGCTCTGTCAGAGTGAACAAAAAAAAAAAAGTCTGTGCTCCAAATTACTTTGAATGCGGAACGACACGAGGGTAGCAGCGACGTGGGTTCACGGCTTATCGAGCAAACTTTTGGCACGGTAAACAAGCGGAATTAATAGAAGCCCGTGTTAACCTACGAGAACACAAAACAAAACATAAAAAAGAGTCTTTTTTAAGCCCAGATTAGTGGGCTCGCAACGTCAGAAACCCCGTTCCTTTCTATTTATGCTCGTCATTTCGTAGTTTTGTTTTTTAGTACTTTCTGTCCCCTGGAGACCTTCTATCTGCCCGCTTCGAACAGCGAGACATTTCATTTGCCTAATGAGCCGGGGGAACAAAAGGGAGGTAGGAGAGAGATGTTACTCTAAAGATTAAGAAAACCCGCTGTCTCCCTCTCACTCTCTCACTCACCCTCAGTAAAAGCCCCCGTTGAAGCACGGCGCACTCGAAAAACGCTCCCCACTGCGTGCCGTAGTTCGCTTCACCATATAACCTGGCAAAGAGGGGTCGATGCGGGCACCCTCCAGCCAATCGGGGCGACGGAAAGACTCACGTGACAGCTGTCACATGCTTCGATCCGGCGCGCTGATAGGCTGACAGGGGCCGCGGCGTTCGCCGTTCTCCGAGTCACGGCGAAGCGGACGTGTTCGCGCCGAACGTTTGCCAGCCATTAGCGTCGAAAGGATGACAACGGAATACGGGAATATGGGCGCGTTAGTTCGGAAATAATCCCTTCGAGCGGAACTGGCGGAGCTAATTGCCCCGTTCTGTCGTGGCCTGCCCTTCACGCACGCTCAAACCGCAGCCCCGCCGCTCGTACGTGGTACAAAAATACACGGAGTGTCTCCGCGGACATGATGAGAGAAATATCCGCGGACACGCCTCAAGAATGTTCGAGGCATGCTTTCTTCGTACATTTGTACGCTTCGATTGATGTCTGGCGACACTTTTTCTATGACCAATCTGACAGGACCGCTATACAAGGAAGAAGCACGCTTCGGATAATATCTGCAGATTGTTTTTGTGCGATGTATTAAACTGCGACCGCGCGGCTTGAAACGTTGACCCACGGTGAACCGCCAACTCGATGGAGCGATAAACCGGCCATATGTACGGGGTTCTTCTAAGGAGAGAGAGCCGACTATACTCTCTTTGAAATTGTCGACGGTCCGCAAAGCAACCAAGTCAACAGAGGATGGTTCACCGAGGAAGATAGTTAGTGTCAGCTGATCGCTCTTGCTGAAACGTGATCGCAATCGTGAACACAAATTACTAGAGTCAGCGACAACTCGAGGTACCCAGAGTGTTCCTGTGTTCACGTTCTTTGCTTCGTAAATAATGCTGCGACTTTTCGTTTCATTTTTTTTTTATCTGCGAATGTTGCCAGCTTATTGGCTGCCCAGCGATATATTGAGATGCTGGAAGCGCGCCACGCCCAGCATTTGTAAAGCTGTCACGTGAGCATATAATTTGCTAAAGCGGTCGAGTAAGCTCCTTGCTGTCCGACTATATACTGGCCGACACGTCGCCTCGGCACACGCGCGCCTGCGGAAATCTTTCGCCGGCCAGTTGTGCTAAGGGCGAGTGAAAGAGAGAGCTTTTTTTTTGTGTGTGTGTGTGTGTTCGTGTGTGTGTGTGTGCGCGCGCGTGTGTGTGCGCGTGTGTGTACATGTGTATGTGTGTGTGTGTGTTTGTTCCAGCGAATGCATTGCGAACGTTGCATTGTACAGGCGTTCACAGAGGCCAAGTTTGGGAAATGTTCGAAATCGAATCGATGCCCGCTTGTTTGCCCCACGGTTAGGGTGACTGTCCACGGGGAATGCATTACTCCGGGGAACAAACTGTCGATCAAACCTTTCGATCTGGAAATCATTGAATGTCTCACCCGAAGAGGGCTTCACGTGTGCGACCAGTCATCGCTCGCACTTGGATGCCGCCGCACCACGACTACTCCCCATGTCGCAGAGCAAACTCCGTCAACACGTCTCTACGCAAAAAAAAAAAAAAAAAACAAAAAAAAAAACGTTCCTTTGCTTTCATTCTGACTATTCACCTGATCCCGATTCCTGATACCTCTCTTTAATCTCCAGGGTAAAAATAACTACTTGAAAGGACGCTGTTATGATACTTTGGATTACATCCACAAGAACATAGCCAACAACGGGAAACGCATTCCAGCAGAAGCCTCTGAGCACCGCAACGAACAATTGGAAAAACGCCTCGGTCGGTGTCTCTGAGGAAACAATTAAAAATAAAATAACGTTTATATGCTACAAAAAACATTTCGTTAAAACAAAAAAGTTGCTTTTAATGTACTTTTGCCACACCTTGTCAAGTATTACGCTCATCGAGCAACCTTACTAACATCATCTACCCCACCCTTTTAGACCAAACTGTTATCCTAGAACCAGAGAACAGTACCGTTTTCATTACGTCGTCGTTAATGGCCCTTAATGGTGACAAGTTGACAGGAAAAACAGATGTACCATCGCCGTGTGACCAAGCATTTGTACAGCCGCCGCGACGTGAAAGTATTCAAATTCGTGTAACGCACAGAGTGCATCCGTTCCGGAAGGCCCGCTGTTTTCACCTCGCTTAACGAGCGTGCTCATTAGAAATTTCCACGAAGAGTAACAGCTTATTGTACTTTACTCTCACTGTATCGTTCATCTTTTTTCTTTTTTTCCTACAGAAACGCTCGTCGCGTTTATTACGGCACGCTACACACTCTAAAGGCAACAAGTACGACAACGCTGTCCACGTGAAGCCGCTAGCCTCGTTCACGGCCCGTGTTTACTCGAATGGGAATTTATGGGCTCATAATGCCTCAAAATATGGCCTTTTAAGACTGTCGACTCTAAGCTTAATGATTATGACACAACTGCTCCGTTTTTTCACTTTCCATCTTGGTTCGTTCGGTTAACTTCTTTTCTCTCTCTCTCTCTCTTTCTCTCTCTTTCATGGCTTATACGTTGCTTTGTTTCATCGGGTGGATTCGCTAAACATACGGCAAGTTAAATTTTTACTTCGTTATTTTTTTAACAGTTCCCTGTTTCGTTTCTCGCTTGAATAAGCGTCTTTTAAAACCAAAACTAATACTGTTATAATCCGAACGATCGAAAAATCCAATTACGACTTTAACCGGAAATAATTCGGTTAAGTTCGGCCGACTTGGCACGCTCCACCTAGTGAACCCATAATTGATAACAAGCGGCTGCACAATAGGCGAATAGAGATTCTCCAAATGTTAAAAACGAAATAGGCAGAGGACTCACGAAATTCACCTAGTGTTAGCACATCCGGGAAGTCGCCGAGTTTGATGGCGCGTCACAGCTGAATTGCCTCCGCCGAACAAGCTCTCGAGAAATGGAGAGCGTGGCTTCACAATCTTCCTCATTATGTTTAGGCTTCTTGCTTCCTCATTGGCTATTTGACCGTTCTTTTCAACCAATGGCGCAATTTCATTGGCTGCGGATATTTAATAAGATGCATAGCATACAACACGTCCACCGTGTATTATTTTTTTTTTTTTTTTTGTGACGTTAAAGGTTTCTGTGCAACAGGTTTGAATTTTCGACGCAACTTGCTAGACGAAGTTCAACCATTTCCCCGGCTAAGTTCTGGGGCCGCTTGGTGAATGTGTGTGGAAACGATACACGAATAAAGAAAAAAGAGAGACGAAGAACAATGGCTCGAGCAGTGGTTCGGATGCAATTTGCTGAGGCATATATCTTCGTCAGCCGGTGCTCGAATCCAGTGACGTCACACGCGAGAGGGCAATTGATCGTTCTTTCACTTCGTGTCGTACTCCTCGAGGCTGTACCTCGTTCACCCCTCCGCTGACAGTGCGGTGGGAGCTACGCGCTTGCCGGACCAATCAACGACCAACTCCCTTTCGTCACCTGACCCCCGTACGGGAGGTGTATAGAATCTAAGAAAAGCCTGAGCGTCTACTTACCCGCAAAACACTAGAAGAGTCAATCTCTGTGATCTATCAAATCAGCTCAGCGAATGATGAGTCGGAACATCCGTTTAGACTTAAAAATTAAGTCTGCGCTGTGGCATTACGCAATGCAAGCATGACGCTTTGCATTGCGTTTATAGGTAAAAACGCAATGCAAAGCGTTTTTACCTAAAAATTGCGTTTTTAGGTAAAAATGCAATTTTTAGGTCTAAACGGATGAATTCCGCCTCATCATTCGCTCAGCTGATCTCGTAGATCGCAGAGATTGGCTCTTTCCAGTGTTTTGCGGGTAATAAACGTGCAGGCCTTTCTTAGAGTGTACGGAAAAGCTTGTAGAGGGCGGGGACAGAGGCTTAGGTAAGCAGACCTGTAATTTATGCACTAGCCTTTAGCCGAGATTTGCTTACCCGGAAAGCGTTAAAACGCCTTTAGGTCCCTTATTCTTTATCTCTCTCTCCGTCAACGAGCGACGTGACGTCAATAAAAGCGCACCAATCGAAGTAACGCAATCGGCATGTTGACTTACTCCACGAGCGTTTCCTAAGACGCGGACGAGAGCACGATCACGTGGCTAAGGCCAGACGTACGGTTGGTCGAACAAGGACACAGCTTCCAACGCACTGTCAGCTTAGGAGTGAAGGGAGGACCGGCTTGCCGCGTCTGAAAGACGAGGTCGATTGAACCGAGGCGACGATGACATTGCAGAAAAAGAAGTGGCTCCCGATAGCCCTTTGGGGTTCGCTTTCTCGTTATGTTTTTGCGGTATATGTCTATTTTTTTGCAGTTCTTCCTTTTTTTGTGGACGTTGGTTGAGATTGATTGACCGCCAGTGTGCTTGGGGCAAAGAGGGAACTGTTATCTTTCGTTTCCCACGCTGCCGTTGCTAAAGTGGCCGCCGATTGACCGCCTACAGTGTACAAAGGCGGTGAGCAATCCGAGCTTCGGCTTTGTTTGAAGCTCTTAGGTTTTCCTTCAACTAGGGGCGCTCCACTTCAGCGAGCACTTGACTGCTGTTTTGGTTTTTTTTTTCACTGGAAGTGCATAGAGGAACGATTGAGCGTGCTTCCAATTTTTTTTTTTTTTTTTTTTTTATTATGTGCCTTTTTTTGGTTAAAACTTAGGTTTTATCGGCTTAGCGATTCCTTTTTTAGGGTTGACTGAGTCAATTTATTTATAAAATTTACTTTCATTTCAATGAGAATTCCAATAAAACTGGATGCGTAGAACAAGCATAAATTTTGTCCATTTTGTATGTTCCTTTATCCCCCCTCACCCCCCCCCCCCCCCCCCCAAAAAAAAAAAAAAGTTGCAAATAATTTTAGTACTCTTTTTTATGCAATATTTTTTTTATAATACTGGATTCTATCAAACCTTTCTTCATTTTTTTTTATGAGAGAGAAGCTTTCTTCTAAGGCTCAAAAAACGTATGCAGTCAAACAATAAATACAAATCGCAAAAGTTTAGAACACGACACAAACATTTCACACTATCTACTCGAAAAGAAAAAAAGTACGCGTGTTTATGTGTCGTACAGAAATTGCAGACGCGCTTTAACGAACCCATATTTTCAATTTACGTGAAATAAATACTCGCGATTCTAGAAAAAAACGTAAATATAACGTAAAAAAAGTTTCGGGTGTTCTTTACATGTTTCGCCCAATTTTGGTTGGATTTTCGCTTGGGTGTACGGCCGTTACGGAGAAAAGTAGTAAAAAAAAAAGCCGAAGTATTATGAGTCTGCGCTCTTTCACGTGCATGCCTAGTGTCACGCGAAATTTCACAGCGCAGACTTTTTTTGTGTCTATATATACTTTTTAACTTGCTTATTCGGCATATATTGCTCCGTAGATACAGCCATTGGCTCTCCGAAAAGTCGTCGCGGAAAAGTACGGGCGTAAAATACGGTGGCAGAAAACAGAGGTGTCTGAACAAGGCCAGCCAAGGTGGGAAAAGCTCGCTCGGGATCGGCGCACATCCCGGTGGGGGCAGTGTTGGTACAAGCCTCCGCTAAGCGCACACTCTAAAAAAACGTCCGTGAGTCTACTTTCCCGGACAACACTCGGAGAGCCAATCACCACAATTTACGGAGGCAGCGCAGCGAATGACGATGACGAAACATATGCTTAGACCAAAAAAATCTTTCAGCCTTTCCACTTTGGTGAAGAATGAAGACCAGCGAAGCTATACTTGGTGGGAATGAACTTAGTAATGGCCGGCCGCAAGTCGTCAACCCAAAGTGGAAAGGCTCGAAAGGTTGCCGCCGTCGCTCATAGGTGGCGGTAGCTGTCCAGAGTTCTGTGTCATCATTTGTTTGCTGGCGGACACGATACCGGGGAAACTAGCCCTTAACAGCTCCGCTGTAAAAAGTCGGTCTGAGTCGTGACATTAAGCAATGCAAGCGTGACGTTTTGCATTGCTCAATGTCACAACTCAGACTGCGTTTTTTTGGTGTAAACATATGTTTTGGCATCGTCATTCGCTGAGCTGCCTCCTTAATTTGCGGTGATTGGCTCTCCGACTGTTGTGCAAGAAAGTAGACGGACTGGCATTTTTTTAGAGTGTAGCACATACAGCGCACACAGACGCTGATTGGTCGCAGATGTCAAGTTCCCACTCGCCGGGCAATGAAAGGCGCACGTTTTGCGCTACTCGCTGCGCTCAACGTCGGAGTGTAACAAAGCCTTTAGGGACGCAGGCGCGCTATCGCACCGAGTGGTCTTGAAAACGTGTGCACGAATAAGGACGGATCCTTGAGGTCATATACTTTGTTTCACCTTAGTTCCGGCCACCGCCAACGCTGCTGATGGGATCAATCGAACAGCGCTAAAAAAACGCAACGTCATGGTGTTCTTTATGACTCCGTGCGCCTTCTATCATTGCTAAAGCAATCATCAAGAAGTAAGACCCAGTGACTTGCTCGTTTAGCGCCTGTCTACGAGTGTGTGTTTGTGCTCGTGCGCGTACGTATGTACGTGCGTGTGCGCGCAAGTATATGTGCATAAACTTGTGTGTGCGCGTGCGTCTACGTATGTGCGTGCGTGTGCGCGCGAGTGTCTGTGCATATACCTGTGTGTGCGCGTGCGTGTGTGGGTGTGCATGTGTGTGCGTGTGTGCGCGCGAACGCGTGTGTGTGTGTGTATGTATCGTGCTAAGACATATGAGGAAACAAAATATATGGTCATGATATCCAATCCGCGGCGTTTGACAGAAATGTGACCAAACCTTCGGGACGCTTGTTCTATGGCGAGGCGGCGCTGTCCAAACACCTCTTTTTCTTTTTTTTTCTTTTTTTTTTTTTTTGTTTACCGCGTTGTGTATTAGGGGTCTTCAAACCCCGGTCCACGGGCCGTATCCGGCCCGCGGAGGCGTTCCGCGGCCTCTCGCGGGTGACAGCAATATTTATACAGTGACGCCCATCTCACGGCCCGAAATGTAAAAATAGACACGCGTAAAAACGCCGCCGCGACGCGCACCAAGAGAGCAAACCAATATATAAAAAAAAAAAAAGTCAAAATTGCATCGAACCGCAGATACTCTCGCCGATTTATTTATCGTACCAATCACCAACATCATTATTCATACACGTTCCTTGCCTCGTGCCTGTGTAACTACGATAACATCACTTTGCTTTTTTTTTATGTACCGGGCGTACTCGAGAAAATGGAACCCCGTTTTTGACACTCCAAAAATAAACTAGACATCGCAGAGAGCTCAAATTTCGTCAGAACGTAGCCCCAGCTGTTCGAGCAAGATGCCGAAGTTTCAACACTAACTGTTAACTTTTATCGCAAAAGCATATAACTTTTGAATAAGATAACGGTTGGCGCTGAAACTTTGGCATATTGCTCAACGGCTGGGGCTACTCTCTGACGAAGATTGAGCTCTCTGGGACGTCTATAGTTTATTTGTGCGGTACGAAAAACAGGGTTCGATGTTTTTGCGAACGCCAGGTATATCATGCTTAGTGCCCTCTGTCATAATCCTATATTGCATGTTGTCATAATCCGATTTTCTATTTTTATTAGTGTTCTGCCCTAGCTAAACATGTGAAAGTTGCAATGTGCTTTGGTGTATGCCTGGTGAGTTTTCTGGGTCACAATTATCCTGGAATGTCGTGATTAGCGACATATTTCATTTAACAATAAAGCGTAAGTATTCATCCACCTTATATTTTTTTTTAAGTTATTGTAAATGCTTACATACGCTTACATATTTAATATTTGCTCATTTATGTTGTCTTATCCGCTTTCCGGTCCTCCAGATTGCGACACGCCCCCAATCCGACCCCTTAGCCAACACGTTTGGAGGCCCCTGGTGAAAGCTAAAATAAAGTTGCAAACGTTTTTGCTATGCTTCCAGTAAAGTTTGCCGGATGTTCGATGACCAAGGCTACGACTGATTGACTGATTGATTGATTCTCAGGGGTCGCTCCCAGTGTCGGTGTTCGCGTTTCATCTCGAATCGAAATGCGGCCTTCTTCTTGCTCGCTGGGTGTTCTTTCATCATCTGGCGCCGAGTTTAGGCGGACACGTTGACCTTGTCGTAACATTTCGTCCAGTTAAAACCACCGCTGCAGCGAGAAATTCACCCCGAGCGAGTACAGGAATGACTCTTTTTCACCTTCCTATATTCCCTCAGCGCTAATGCCGGAGTCCCACTAGAACGACAAACAGAAACAAACGACAGGGCAAGCCTCAAACCCATGCAGCATGCTCGCGATGGTACCTTTGGCAGGCGTTTAGTCGTTCGGTGCTTTTGAAGATAAGCACGAGGGATTGCAAGCCTGCCAAAGATACCCTCGCGTGCATGATGCTCGTATTTGAACATAGCCTCCTTTATTCTACAAAAAGCCTGTCGAATCGCGAAAGACGCTGGTTCGAGGCTTTTGTCGCTGACGTTTGTTTCTGTTTGTCGCTTTAGTGGGATTCGGGCATAACAACAACAACAAAGGCACCAGTCGCGGGATGAGGACTCCGACTTATCGAAGGCCTCGCACAACTACGCAAACGCAGCTTTGGACACAAAGGCAATTTTCCGGGCTCTGAAAGCACTTCGAAATCCCCCCAAAGCGCGAAACGGCAAACGACGCTTCAGGCGAGCAAGTCCGGAACGCAAAAAAAGGACAATGACGGAATCCGGCTTTGCAATCCACGATTGACGCAAACCTGAAATCGGATTTTGAACTCAATGTGTCGCACGTGAGCATCTCCATTTTCCGAATGCGATTGCGTGGTGTAGCTTAACTCGATTTTTTTTTTACTATTACAATTTCCTTTTTTATTTACAAAAAGTTAGTTTTTTCGCTCTATTCATATGGTGGACTAGAAAGGCTAGAAGGAGAAGTGTCACAATCACGCGGATGAGGACCGTCCGGCGATACACGCCTACAGGCACAACTTAATCGGTATGTTTGAAGCAGGGCCTACCTTGCACTTGAGGGTTAGAAGTAAAGAAGATATTAACAAAAGTTGGCGGAATGAGCATTTGATTACTCTCTGTAGAAGTATTGTTCGGCCGTCAAGGGTAACACGACCCTTACCAGCTTTTAATATTTTTTGTCTTAAACTTTAATAGAGCGATCAGATGACAATAGCTAGTAAGGCTACGCTACTGTTGTCGGAATGCATTGAGGGAAGTTGTTTTCAACCTCTCACCAAACCCACTTAAACAAATTATCCGTCTCTAAATCAGGCAAAAAAAATAACAAAAAAACGCCAGTTTAGGAGGCAAATGAATGTGTAGCAGCCCCTTAACTAAACTGTTCAACGTGAACCGTTGTTTGGCAATGTGTTCGGCATTTTGTGGAGGTCAGATAAAGCGAAGCCTGGATAAAAACGTGGCCGCGAGGTTCAACACTGATTGGTTGACAGATGGGAGAGGAGGAGTGAGGTGCTCGACGCTGATTGGCTAATGGGGAGGTCACATGACCAGAGAGGTAGCCAAGGAGGAGCTCGACCACCTGTGCACGCTGAGGGAGAGGAGCTCGGTAGTATGGAAGACTCTGGAAGATCTCCAGGTTTATCAGCCCCGATTAGCAGTAGCATTGCGTCATTCGAGGAACAACTATGAAGTTGTTCCTTGAATGGTACGCGTTAAACTATCTTATGAAGAGTGACATGAGCGTAGGCGTCTGGAAACAAAGAGTATCGCTAAACGCACGTGATGCTAGAACACTTCACGTATCCAACACAATTGCCTAGCAATTCGCTATGCATTTTTTGTGCGACTTCAAATGACGCACTAAATTGTGAGCATCAAACCCAGACACACTTCTCACCCAATTACTCTCTGCGTCCAGGGAGCACTCTATTCTACAGTTTGCTCCCTCTTTTTCTACTCCCGTCCACCTAACTATAACTTATTCACGCGTTTTATTCGTCGCTTTCCCCTTTTTCCCGTCTCCCTGCAAGAACAAAAAAGTCTGCTCCCATTTCTGGAAGAAAAACCTCTTCATATCCACCTGTTCTTTTTTTTTTTTTATTACAAATAGACAATTACAACAAATTTCTCACGGTTAAACAAAAAAAATGATGCCTGGTCGTCGCTTTAATTATTAACGTTTGTGCTCGTTCTGAGCGTTACTTCTGAGCAGTTCGTCTTCATCTTGAGCATCTCACGCGTTTGTTTGCTCCCCCAAATGCGTCCACGTGCTTTTGTTTTCCCCTCGATTTTAGCCAAAAACGACGCGCGTTTTTACTCTCTCGTCGTCGCGCGTTCCCTGGGCGTTCTCTATGTTGTTATTAGATCGACGGCTCCCTCCTTGCCTTCCGATGCGCCAAAGGCATAGTTTTTTTTAACGCTCGCTCTCCTTCGCTGTCACACTGCCCATACACCGGAGAAGAGACACGGTATTTGGCTCATCGGAATGTCAATCAATGAACAACGTAACAAACGCGTATATAGACGACGCTCGAAGATTTGAGCGCACGCCGTGCATGGTTGAGGTTTGGGGGAAAACAAAAACACTTGGGTGAATCTGGAGCGTAAACAAACGCACTAGGCGCGCGAAAAGTGTTATACTGAGCATTTTTTTAACCATTTTCAGTTGTCACAGAAGGGATCTCTTTATTTAGTTCTAAACTTATGTTTCGCTAAGCCATCTTGTTTAACGGTATTGAAGCTATTCACTGCCCCACGTGTTTTCCGTGAGATTAAACGCTTCAGATTTCCTAAAAAGTAACTATAACCCAACTAATAAAAAGAAAATCGTAAATCGATTGGCTTCTTTAAACGCAAAAGTGCGTACATCTCAAAGTCTTCCATCTTGTCGCCAGTTCATCGACCGAACGATCTTCGATAAAACCATTTAAAATCGCCACAAAAAGAAAAAAAAAACGTTTTGAGTTGTTCGTCTTATTTTCCAAGTGGCTGCCGGGGAAGTGCCGGAAGCTTTTTCGTCGGCAGTCGGCACCAGACACGACCACCGTGCAAGGAAACAAAGAAGGACGGATAAACGAGCATGCCGCTTTTGTTCCGTCCTTGTCGCGAAGCGTTCGGAGGCGACACCACCACCAGCGCAGTTGCGCTGCGGTGTGCCCAGATCGCGGAGTGTTTCCGACTGCTCCATCGCCGTCACGCGGTGTATATATGAGCCGCGTTTGCGATACAAGCTGCGACGAGGCGACGACAGTGTGGATCATCTGCGAGAGCAACACCGCCTAGCTGAATAAAAAAAGAAAGAAACCCTACAGCCGCGCGTCACAGTAGGTCATTGAATGGACACGACTCCGGTGACAACGTTCAACTAAAACTCGTGTTCTTTTGTTTGTTTTTTGTTCTTGTTGTGTTTACATGTTAAAAAACAGGTCTCGGCCGATCGACGGCTCGGCACTCCTGCCCAATCCGTGCCCCATGTTAGCCTCCTTTGCGGGCGCGGGAAAAATTCGACGCTAAGGATTTTTTTTTTCTATCTAAGGGGTGTTTTGGGAACAAGCTCCACCGCCTCCCCGACCGATTTTTTTCTGGCCACGCAACGATGCAACGTACGCGCGCTTAAGACCGATCTACGCAGGAGTCCGCCATTAAATTGCGAAGGCTTCGAGTTGCTCGCTTCCTTACATCTAGGCTCTCTTTGTTGCGCTCCGAACCGCCGAACGGCTATACATCACGGTCGGCCATCGCAATGCTGCAGACGACGCGGCTGAGGATCGAACAAAACGCCGAATAAATAAAATTAAAACAAAATAATGCAGTAGACGGCGGGTGCACTGCAGCGATTACTGGTTATTCGCGTCTTCTTCTGCGCGTTTATGCCTGCGTTCCTGTGTGGTGGAGTTAAATCTCTCTCTCTCACTCTCACTCTTTTTCTCTCTCTTCTCTCTTTCTCTGTATCTCTTTCTTTTCTAGAATTGAATCGTTGTCAAAACCAATAGCTCAGTGGAAAGCGCTCATCTAGGACACTAGCCTATAAAACTGTGGCCCCACTGCTCAAAACATCGTGCCAGAGACACGGAGTTTCTCCGCAGATATGTTGAGAGAAATGTCTGCGAAACACGCCTCCTCAAGCATCTTCGCAGCATGTTTGTAATTCTGTTGCGCGTATATTTAGACAGCCGGAAGTTAGTCAGCCTATATGCGCGTCACGGTGTCTCAGCTGTGTATAGTCCAGAAATGTCGCAAGTGCAGTACGGCCGCTATACAGCTTGGGTTCTTTATCGCGCTGTTGTACGACCGCGCGCCGACACCATGATCGTCGACACGGGCAGGGGGGGGGGGGGGGGGGGGGGGGGGGGGGAATAGAACCAAAGATGGCTGGTTCGCGCAGCGCAAGCTTTTGGCTCCAGATGTTCAGAGCTGTTGTTTGCGCTAATACATCCGGCCACAGATCCCCATGCGTGTTTGAATCACATATTTGCTTCGCACATATGCAAGCTTCCAACATGCATACCGAGAGATTTTGTACGACCAGCTTGAGAGGACCGTCATACAGAAAGAAACACGCCTTTTGTATAATTTTTTTTAATTGTAAGGGTGGCTTTAGTAGCTAAAGCCTCGTGTAAAATATTTCGACTCGTGTCAAAAAATAACGCGCATGACCCACGTGAATTTATCACCAAAAGGGGACCAAACACACCAAAGTCAACCATTTGTAAAAAAAAAAAAATCTATTTGACGTTGTTTGTAATCATTGCCTTCTCTTTCACGATGAGGGTCTATCACCTCCTCACCGTATTTTTTTCGTCTTGACAATTATTGTGAATTAAGTGATATTTTTTCGTTCACAATCTTTGGATGAAATGTCTTTATTACCATTATCATTATATGACTGAAATGCATTCACTACCTGACCACATTATTTCGGTAAATCAAACTAGTTTATTTTCAGCAGCTACTGCCCCCTGCCTTTCTGAACCCTGAAATTAAATTACAGTGTTTAAGTATCGCGTTAACGTTGCGAAGGTGGTTTTATTTTCTTAGTATATTTATTATGTACTGGCGTGGGATGACAGCTAGAGCTCCGCTGGAAGAACCCGAGCGGAGTCGGAGGAGCAACGTGGAAAAAGTTGCTTCGTTTCCTCACTCCCGGGTTTTTCGCCGGCGGGTCTTCGAGTAAAATATGTAATGACGGTGAATTGCTTATGATGGTGAATCTGTTGAATACTTTTTTACTTTGTGCGTCTCGCTAAGGCGCTCCCGCAATCGCTTCTGTCTATCATTGTACGTCTTATTTCTATAGACACCAGTCTGGGCCATCTGCGCAGCAGTCTATAGCCAATCAGTTTTCTTATATTTTTTTTCCTCCCGGTGCTTCCGTCAGCGTCAAGGTTCTCCCGTGTGTTCCTCAAGAGCGGGAAATGGGAAAGTCTTTAGGGAGAAAAAGAAAACCGTACGGTGAGGCCGGGAACGCTCGCCCGAAGCAAAGGCCGCCAACGGCGGTACACACGAGGCGAATGAACGAACGCTTCTTTGGACGTGGACTGACAGCTCGAGCTCCGAGTCTGGAAGAACCCGAGACGAACCATTGAGAAGCAACGTGCGAAAAAACTGCTTGGACCCTCGATCTTGCACCGGCGATAGCCGTAGCAAAAAGTGAGAGGTTCGAGTATGTGCGTTCATTAGGCGGGAGTGCGTGACTATATACGATGCCACACCTTAGACCGCTGTTACGCCACTAACACGTCGCACAAAAAACAACCTGTACACACATTCTGAGGGGTGCTTCTCACTCGCACGGCAGTCCCAGTTGTCCCATCGGTCATGCAAACTGCGTCCATTCTTTCCCGCGATACTTCTTACCGAAATGATAAGGCCAAAGCGTGAAATTTTTCCGCGATAAGTGAGAAAAACATCACGTCACGCATACACAACCGACAAAACAACAAACGCAAGTTGCGTCCGCAGACATCACCGAAGCATGCACAAGTACGCAGCAAGCATGCTTGTGACACGCATGTCCGCAGATATCTGTGTCTTTATGTCTGCAGAGAAACTCCGCAGCTTTCGTACGACTTACAAGCAGTGCAAGTACGGATTGACGAAACCGCCCGGTCGAAATATATATACGAAAACAAAACTTTCAGCTTTTCCATTCTGGTGAAGAAGGAAGACCAGCGGAGCTGTACAATGAAAAGTAATGGCCGGCCGCAAGTCGGCAAGCCCGAGTGGAAAGGCTGCCGCCATCTATGAGTGACGGCGGCAACCAGATACGTGGCTTGCCTCCGTCGCTCATAGATGACGGTAGGTGTCCAGAGTTCGGTGTCTTGGTTTCTTTGCGGGGGAGACGACCCTGGGAAAACTAGCCCTTAACAGCTTCGCTGTAAAAATTACCGAAGACCTTTAATGATGTACTGAAATGCACGGAACGAAGTATTTACAGAACGGGCGTTTAGATTTTGTTTACTCGTTTCGGAGAAGTTAAGAAAAGAAAACAAAAGAACAAAAAAACAGGTTGTTTATTTATTCATTTTACTCCCTAAATTTAGCGGTGACATCGAGATCGCGTGGCCCGACATCAGGTTACGCGGCGTGGTGGATCACGTGACACCACGACCTAACACCGTGTAACGTCGGTCCCCCACCCCCGCCAACGTCAGCGGGGAAACCGCCCGCGGAAGAACGGACGGACACGCCAATTTTTTAGAATTTTGCACGCCCCGTTTCACTCGGACTCCGAAAGGCAGCCAACGCTACGATTCACTGGCGCCAATCAGTGTGTGGGTTTGCTGTCGCCGGCTGAACCAATCACGGGCAGGGAAAAAATAAAAACGCTAGATAGCGGAGCATTCACTGCGCGCGATTGCTTTTGTCAGTGAGAGCGAGCGCATAAAGGGGGGGGGGGGGGGGGGGGGGCGACGACAATCGCCGCGATGACCAGCACTTTTGGTGCGCCTATTGATTAGATGGATGGGATCGTAGCATAGGCTATACGATCGGACCTTTTACGCATCATTCACACTGGCTGTTTGAACGGGAATCGCACGCGAAGCGGTTGCGAACGCGGTTGCTCAAAGCTGCCCCGAGGAGGTTTTTTCCGAGAACGGCTAAATACGGCGATAACTCACTCTGCTGGCTCTAAGCATCCTAGAAGAAAAACAATTTATGACGATACGCAGCCGATTTTTCTATTGAAAAAAAAAAATCAAAGATCGCAACACACCGAGGTAATCTCCGGCGATGGGAGGAGCCCGTTCCCAAAACCAGGAGCATTGTCAGCCAATAGCAAGCGAATCATCGTCGCGACTCCGACCGGTGGAACCGCGGAGTGATATCTCGAAGGCGCGCAGTGCACTGCCCATACAGCCTGGACTGCGATTCAACCCAGCGAGCGCACGCTCGAGAGCTGACGATCGGACGCATTAGTCCCGTGGGAAAAAAGAAAAGAAAAACGCAGTGCGCTGTTGCTGAGACGATTATTGCGGTGTTATGTTCCCTCTCCGCGAAAAATCGACTACTCTTACTCGGTTCTATTACCTACAAAAATCAAACACATTTTGTAATAACACCGTTCCCAATCTCAACGAAATGCCGACAGATATCTGCCTGGTTGGGTGAGAGTTAAAGTCTGAAAGACTTCAACGAAATGTCGCATTTTCACTCGTCACATTTCCCCCTGGCTGCCGGCACAATGCTCCTCCCATCGCCGGAAATAATTTCAATCTTTGACTGTTTTTTTAATAGAAAATTCGGCCGCGCAACGTTATGATTTATGGATTTCTAGGATGCTTAGAGCCCGCTCGACAAGTTATCATCATATTTAGGTGCTCTCAGAAACCTCCTCAAGGCACTTTTAAAGATTTTGTGCAGTTTTACGCGCCAATGACAATGACAACGAGCCGATCCGCTTTCGGGTAGTAATTCGCGAACGCTAGAGTGAATGCAACATTTAAAGGAACACTACAATAGAAATATTTTTTTAAAGATCTTACATGGGACACGTCTGATGTTGTTTTTTTTTTTGTTGCAATTTTTACACGAGAAGAAAAATGATTCGCACCATATTTATTTTGTTAGACGCAATATAGGTGTAGGTCACGGCCCGCCTCGTTGCCCCGCCCATTACCCCTGGATTGGCTCGGCTGCTCGGTCGAACACGCTAACAATCCAGGTGTCTCCCTTTCCCGACATCCGGCGCGTCTAGTCTGCACTCTTAGAAAAAAGGGTCAGTATAGCCCTCCCTAAAGGGAGGAACGCTCTTGACACATGTGTTCCTTCAGAAAGGGAGAAACTTTCGTCCCTTAAGCAGGGGAGGAAAAGTTCCTCCGTCGACTGCATCTCATTATGGCGGCCACGAATCGAGCAAATCGAGCTCGGTAAGGCTTAACGAGAAAACCAAGTCTATCGCAAGAAGCGAGAGGAGCAGGAAATAAAAATGTAACACGAGCTTTCCGCGAACTGTATTTATTTCCGAAGTTTCTTTACCCCTGCAGGTAAAGAAACTTACGTTTCGAAAGCATGCAGTCACTCAGTCTTTCCATCGTCAGCACTGCGATGTTCAACGGAGACAACCGGCACTCAGTTCGCGCACTTTATGTCCTACCTTTGCTATTCCTCGAGCCACAATTCCTTCGTCAACCGTTGCGTCAACCGCACATCACGGAGGAGTGAAAATCATTCGCCCGCAAAACCAAAAGCCGCTCTCAAAAAGAAGCAAATCCGAAGCAACCTCTTGGCTTATCTCAGCACGGTAACACGAAATTATGGCGTAGCCGCGTAGCGTAAAAGGATGTTAAATCGCTTGCCACCAGATGGCAGGGTCAAGCAGAGTAATCGCACATAGCTAGGATAGGTGGCGCTAGGTACCGCCCAATTCATGTTTTACAAAAAAAATATTTTTATTTCCTTACGCCACAATTGCGTTTCCTTTTCTTCGGAATCTCTAACACATGTAGACACGTTGCGCACACTACAAACATCAGGTCAACATATATTGAACGCATACACAGGCATCGCACATACAAATATCAATACAACAGCACACTACCCCGATCACTACTACCGAGCCCTGCGTTTCCGTCTTTTATAGTGGTCGTTTTGAACGTACGGAATTGTTCGGTGACTCCCTAAGCAAAAAAAAATATTCCGAACATGTTCATTTTTTTCTAGCAATGTCATACATCTGAGGCTATTTTTAATGGCTCAGGGGATGAATCTCTTAGTAAAAAGACGAAGCTCGATCATGCCATAATTATTTGAAAGCCAATAAATCGAGCCGCTCCAATGTGGTTCCAAGCCATGAGTTTGTTTTCCCGCATGGCCCTTCGTAGCCAGTATTTATATTGTAGTGTTCGTTTTTCTATTTGTGCCGTTCGCGCAAAGCTGCAATTGCCGTCTTGAATTAATCTCTGTAGAGCGGATATCCACTCAGCTGGAAGTGATGCTTCACGGGCACAGACATCGCTTTTCGATCAACTTGAATGCAGTGAAAGCCGCGACTTGCGACAACTGTTAAGTGTACGGAGCTGCGCCGTTGCGAGCTCGAAAACTTCTAGCGCTCATCCCAGCGCGCCACTTAGAGGGCAGTTTCTACAGGAACCGTAATATATTTAAACAGTAAAATAAAGGATAGCGTTTTTTGTTTTTTTTTCGATTTTGCCTGTCTTTTTTTTTTATGCTAAACTTCCATTATAAATATACGTACTTTCCGTCATACTTTCGTAGTGCTGTCTTTTCCCCAGAGCGCAATCGCTCTCGGGGACCGACAGTCACATTGGCCACTGTACGATAGGAGCTTACCGTTCAGACCAGCGTTCCAACATGACTATCCACACGTCGATCGACTGCACCTAATCCCTCAAGTGGTTTTAAACTCTTTAATGTAAAGCGGAATGTCATCCTGCGACACAACGGCCCCTCCGATAACGGCCCGACCAGCGGCATCAATGCCCGACAGTTTACGTCATCTCATCTTGTTGTTACACCACTGATACGCGAACACACGGTCACATCGGCGATAATTCCAGTCTTCTGTTCACAACCCACAACACTGCCATAACGATGTCGCTGACACGAAGAAATACAGAACCACGTTGACGATGTTGCTGACACGCAGAAGAATCACGTTGAACGCCGGTTGGCACTCGGCACGGGACAACGGAACCGAACTCAGCACGGAAGGCACGCAGGCAGCCGGCAGGAAAACCTGCCTTCCTTGGACGCAGTTCCCGCGATTTCCATAACGTCGAAAACGTCGAAACAGTTCCTCGTGGTTTCGCTGCTGTAGTTCCGCGTGTGTCCCGCAAATTGGAGACGGCCGTCTTACCCAGTGTATGTAGCGCTGCTGGCACTGCTCCGGAACTTCGCTGTTTCTAGCGGCTTCGTTAGCTCGTTTGATAAAATTAGTGCTAAAAACGTCAATGCAACCGAAATGTTCTGCACGTTTGGACTAGAAGACGGAATTACAGGCGGCCTTCGCTGCCGCTGAAGCTCAATCAACTCAACATTAATTTATTAAACAACGTGCGCGATGTGCTCGAAAAACGAAACCGAAAGAAGATGGGTCGGGAGGGCAAAAGCTTTCTCCGGTCTGCCTGGAGGAGGAAAACGTCTCGGAGAATAATAAGGACTTTAATTTTCCTTTCATCGGTCTGGGTTTGTTTATGTGTGTTTTGGTAAACAAAAATAAAAAAAAACCTGTACAAAAAAAAAAAATCCACTTTTCTGGGGATCGAACCGTTGACCACTTGGTCAGTAGCGCGATGTTCTACCCCTGCGCCAACTGAACAAGGAGGAACTCGTCCTCCTCCTTTCATCTCAACTGCCGTTCCTCCCTTCTCTGGGCAACTTGTCCGCAACAAGGAGGAACAGTCGCTTTTGCTACCTTTCTCCTCCCTTTTTTCTTAGAGTGTGGTGTCTGACAGCGCCTGCTAGTTGTGCGAGCAGACGCGCGGCGGCCTCCGGCATCGTCTGCTATTTCACCACCGCCTATCGTCGTCTGCCATGCCCGAAAGACGCGGACACAAACGCTGCCCGTCGGCGTCCGTCTTCCCCTTCGTCCGAGTGCTATTCCGCCCCTGTCAAAAAATGTTTACAACGCTTGCAAGACTCGGCCATAAAAGGGGCGTTCTAGCGTTCCATCATGCGCGAGCGACGGTCGAATACAAGCGTCCGTCAGCGTCTGTCGATGTGTGGTGAAAAGCGAGCGAGAGGACTAACACAAAGCCACAAAATAAATATTCGGTCATTTCTACTTTTATGCTCTTGTTATATTTTTTTTTTCGCATGGCTTCCGCGAGCAAGGTGAGAGAGAGTCATGACGCTCAATTGAAAAGTGACCTGAAATTACCCGCTTTGCCAGGCCAGGTGCACTGCAAAACTTGAGCTACTTGCCTTTCGAGGGGCAATGACGGGAACATACCTAGACCAACTTGATACGAGCCAAACGCCCGATTTCCTCCAGTCAAATGGCTCTAAAATTCTTACCTGTTTAGGTATCTTCTCGGTATTAAACCATGCTTGATATCGTGGCGGTTGCATAACAGACCCCATGCGTAAAAGCGCACCCTAGTGCCACGCAGATGAACTAGGACAGGCCGCCATGTTTAAGTCAATATAGCAGACGACACACGCCACAACTGTTGCTGCCCAGCCTTTGACGCTCGCCGATGTGTAGTGTAGGTTGGTGCAAGCCTGATGGCCAGATCGAGCTAGGTTCGCGAGACCAGGAACTGCACATACAGAATCAGGGCACGAGGAAGCAGGTTGGTTCTAGCTGGACTCGAATGAAACAAGGAACCGCGACGCTTATGTACATTAGTGTGACGACATAAAACATGGTGTCAGAAGTAGAGGGATTACCAGCATTCCCCGCTTACGATGAGGTTAACCTCTGCTGCCAATACAACGCAGCAAGGTAAGCACTGGAAAAGCTGACGGCGGGCGTCATTCATGACGAGGCAGAGAACTACGTGTGGCAAAATATCATGAAATGACGACACGACGTTGCGATGCAACAGCGCGATGGGGCTACACCTCATCGTGGAGGAAGCGGACCGAAACATGAAGATTTGCTACCCATAATGCCACGGAAATCGAAACTGACGAAAACACCACCGTCGGGGGGCGCGTTTGCGAAAGGGGTCTATACGCCTCGCAACTGGGCTCATTTTCGTCTTCTGCGCATAAGGAAGGAAGTAGCGGTGACGTCAGAACGCCGAACTCTGATTGGCTGATCGCGACCCCCTATCTCAGCGTCGTCTGCTCTTTTGCAACGTCGTCTGCTCGCAACGTCGTCTGCGTCTGTCTTACCTTTCCTGCGACTTTCGGAGCGAACTATTAAGAGAGGGCAGACGAAATAACTCGAGCGGTACGTTGTTTTTGTCTAACAACTAGCAGACGCGCATCAAGGAGGGAAGTCAAAGGACTCCCTGGCGAGGTGTCCCGGGGCGCCGAGGTTTTTTTGCTTAGAACCGAGGCAAGTTTTCTCCCAAATACTTTTTCCCTCCATTCGTGTGCGGCGAGACCCCTCACTCTTTAACGGCGTCGGCGGGTTGGCGCAGTTAACGTCGTCTGCTTTACGTCTGCTAGTCAAAGCGGTCAAAGCGATGGCTGCTTTACCTTTGCTGCGTCTGTCGGAGATTCACCGCTTTTTCATCGGCGAGAGTCACCGTTGCCTCGGGAAACAAGGAGATAACAAGAGGAAGAAATTGACATTTTAATCTAAAACTGAGGTCAGCAATCAAAATATCATAAGGGAAGGGTTCACAAGGGTCGCGCGGGCATATTCCACTCAGCACGCCAGCCGGTCGTGGGCAGACGAGTCGCGGAGTGCCTGCTAGGCCTAACTGCCGTGCTCGCTTGGTCGCGTTCGGTGGGATCGTGGTCGTGGGAGCTTTTCCCGGGTGTTTGTGGATCCAGCGTTCTTGTTCGTCGTGGTCTGTTTCAAGTACTTTTTACTTTTTTCTTGCTGCTTGAAGTCGGGACGCGTCAGAACCGCACGTAAAAAAATAAACGTCCGTGGGTCGTCGCGACCGCGACGTTGTCGGCCATGCTGATTTGATCGTAAGAAGTGCGTAAGACAGCTTCGGAGCTGTCGTAGGATTTCATCGTAATCTGCGCAAAACTTACGATAATTTCGTTTCGTGAATACGAATTAGTTCTTAAGTTTTGTCTTACGCACATTTTTGGCGTAAGATCGTTTTGTGAATCTGGCCTCTGCACTTCCGAAAGTCGCAGGAGAGGTAAGACAGACGCAGACGACGTTGCGAGCAGACGACGTTGCAAAGGAGCAGACGACGCTCAGATAGGGGGGCGCGATCAGCCAATCAGGGCTCGACGTTCTGACGTCACCGCTACCCCCTGCGCGAGAAGCAGACGAACTTGCCCTCCGCATTCACTGAGCAGCGGGGCAGCTTTTATACGGGAACCAACATCTTTCTTCAGCATAAACACGCGCAAAGGAATAAATCTAGCCATATCGATCAAAATAGCCGATCTGCGACGCTAGGCTTAGTTCAGTCCCGCTACGAGAAGAAGCACCCGTACAGCGCTTCCGAAGGCATGTATTTGCGGCAGTTTTTTTTTTTTTTTTTGTTGTTGTTGCAAACTCTGTTGGTTGAGGAGATCTTTCTCTAAACACCTCTGTGAACTTAAAACGACCCGCACTCATAAAAGTTTACGAGTTCAACGAGCCATGCTCGTTCAGCACTCCGCAGATTCCGGCAGCCATGTTTGTTATCGTTTGAAACCGAAGCGGAAAGGCAATCTGGAGATCTTTCTGACAACATGCTTGAGAAACAAATACTATGTTTAGATTATTTGTTTCTCAAACATAAGAAAGTCTATTAAAATACTATTACGACACGAAGATACAAATTTACAGCAAAGTTTTCACGCGTCAATCATCTCTCGAGCCAGTGTGAGATGTAAGCGTCTTGTAAGCACGGGGCGAAGCTTAGTGTGCTGCAACCCCCACATTGTGCACCTAAATTACGTCTAGCGACGTAAATATTGTTTAAAAAAAATTATTTTTCGTGGTAAAAAATTCTCTAATATACGTGTACGTGTCCCTTAAAAACATTTCTTTCGATGTGGTGTTTTTTTTTTTTTTTTGTGAGAATGAGCACACGGTTTCGTTAAAACCCCAAAAAAAATCTTTCCTTTAGGACGAAGCGAGCCAGTCTGTATGATTTCATAGATCTCAAACTCGATGTACGTGAAAAGCCCCCCCCCCCCCCTCTCCCCATTCTCTTGATCAATCGGACTTTATTGGCGGATGCGCCCTTGTGCAGTAGTAGAGATATACGGTGCCATTTGTAGGGTACTTGACTTTCGCCCCGCTGTAGAAGCAGTCGTGCTATAAGATAGAAGAGCAAAGAAGTTACTACGTAATTAAATTGACCCCCGAAACAGAACTCTGGCAAATTGTGTTGTCGCGGACCAAATGGTTAAAGCTTCGCAGTGACGTCACGCTTTTTTATCGGCTTTTCTCCACGATCCAACGAGGAAAACACATCAAAAATGTGCGAGTAAAAAAAAATAGAAGTGTGTGAAAAAGCCCGCGGCTTTTCTGGCGACGTCGCAGAACCTTCTATACTTTCTTTAACCCTAAAGGCCGGTTCAGAGACTTGCGTTTGAGTGCGTTTGACTGCGTTGCGTCGAGTACCGAAAGCGAGTCACCGGCACATCTGTACTTCGTACGAAGCCTGGAATCAAATTCAAGGAATCAACTTGGCACGCGATATAAACAGCAGGGATGTCCTGGTTTCTCGCAGCCGCAACGCAGTCAAACGCAGTCAAACGCAACTGTCTGAACCAGGCTTAACGTCCGAGCACGAGACATACACAAACGAATACACGTAGACTACAAGCGCAACACCACAGCGCTCTATCTGCGTTTTATTCGATGAGCAAGAGGATAAGCACGCATATAAATGGTGCGGAGGCCGTGACGTTGCACTTCTGGCGCCGCTGTGAAACAAACATGTCTGCCATTGTCCACTTTTAGACACAAAGCAGACGCTTTATTATGAAAGAGGTCTGGGTAGATGTTTACTTTATGCCATTTTTTTTTTTCTTCTGATGATTATTTTGTTTTAAGAATAACACGACGTTCAAGTTTTGAATTTATAACCCATTTCAATATATAAAGCGCTATAGCAGGTGAAGCGCACTTACCCTCCTTTTGTCAAGAAAAAAAAACACGCTTAGTCGGAACAATTTTTCCAAGAAACATTTTTATTTTTATTTTAAGGATATTAATTTCTTCATAGGCCATGCACAAAACTCGACCCCGCCTCTAGCCGGAGCCCTCTTAAACATTTCATCGTCGTATTGCCTGTGGCACAATCTTGTCGTCGACTCGTCTGTGCTAGTGTGGTTTGTTCACCTGAAACAGTTTGGCAGTAAACAACAAGTCGAACTTCCATGTCGAGGTTGCTTTCCAAAAGAAGATCGGTGAGGAATGTTGCCCAAAGAAAGACGAGAACCTTGTTAAAGGTAGAGCTCATATTGCGGAGAGGTGAGACTACGTTTTCGAGGGGAAAAAAACAGTTCAAGTGAACACCAGGGGTGTGTATGCATGTCAGTCTGCATGCAGGTCGACTCTCAACTGTCGCCAAACCATGAAACGAGTATAACAGATGTGACTGTGATGGTTACCGATTTTCTCAAGAAGAAATCCTCTGAGCCGGGCACGAAGCAGCTAACAATCATTGAGTCGCACCGTGATTAAAACTGGAAAATATCTAAGGACCAGAAACAGATTCCTTCTGCTTTCAGAGGTTGCTTTTTGCCCACCACTTCAATTTCGAGTTTAAGTTGCAAAATACAACCGCATCATCTCGCTGGCAACAAAACAACAAAAACAAAAACAAGAAGAACTTGGTATTTTTAGGCGTTCCTTTTGTTGTCAATAAAGTTTCTGTCGATAATCTCTCTTATCGACAAAAAGTTTTCTTTTGTCGATAAGGTTTCTGAAGTTGCGCGTTTCCAATTTGAAGAAAATCGACGAAATGAACGGGGTGCCGAGATTGAGAACATCCGAGCAAGGACGGCTTAAAACGCGACATGTTCCTTGTTGTGACGGGGATTAAGAAAAAAGGTTCGGAACAGGACAGGGGGGAACGTCTCGACAGTGGTTGTCGCACGAACAATCTCGAGCAACAACGGCGAAACTCGAAACGACGGAACGCCCGGCGGCCGCGAGACGGGGGGAAATGAGATCTGTGGCAGCGCCTTAAAGCTCCCCGGGAGGCGGAAGACGTCTGGCAACAAGGACAAGCTGACAGGTCGTTTGCCCCGGGATGAACACTGACGAGCTGTGCCGTCCTCGCATCTTGAAAACAAGCTTACGTTCACGACGGTTACAATCATACAATGGCTGTAACGACATATATTTCTTTTTTTCTTTTTGTTATTAGGTGACACGTTGTTTCGGACTAATAGACTTTTCGGAACATTGCGTATAGACTAGTTCCGTTTAGCGTGTTTAGCCTCCATAGATCCGCCAAAAATTAAGCATGCTGTTTGAAATCAAAACACGGTACGTAGAAAGCAGATTTTTACAAGTAAAATATTTACTTCAGGGCGTGCTTTTACTCTACGAGAAGAGCAAGCAGGTTCTAATGTCGCTTATTTGCTAAACCACGCATGAAAAGAAAAAAGAAGCTTGCATACGCTTTTACATTTTTCGTGTAAAAGGAATAGAAGAAAAACACGAAATGATAAAATAGAGTATGTTGTCCCTGAACAGACCGTAGGAACAATATTAAAATCAAGCTGTTCCGTCCGACGTATACCATTTGTATTACCCGTATACCAGTCGCCGAAATCAAGTTTGCGTTGCACCGAAAATGTATTACGTGAACACCGAGCTTTCGTGTGATGGAGAAACACGCATCAGCACAGAAACCGCAGCTTCCGCGTCCTTTCTACTTTTACGTATGACCTTTCGGGAGAGGCATTTTCCGACCCTCGCTTATATGGACGCCGAAATAGTACACTGCTCGCACCAAAAAATCCCGGCGAAGAAAAAACAAAAAGTTGCATTTATAAATATTTTGTTCCGCGCTAAGTGAACGGTGACTTCCCATCTGTTCCTCGCTTGCTCGAATACCACGGGCGCCTTTTGCATTCGTTTCAATCTTGCCAAAACTATGCCCCTCTCTCCATTCTCGTTGCAAATGTTGTGTCTTGTGATTATGCAAATGTTTTCTTGTTCTTTATCGTTTTTGTTGTTCTCTATCAGCGCCCAGGGTTTTCTCCGAGGAAGCCGTCTGGCTCGCACGGTGATAGTGCTTGCTTCCTGGCGAGGTTTTGCAGCAGATTCTATGTTTCCCGTGCGTACCTCGTTCACCCCTTAAACTTAGCGGGAACATTTCTCCGCTAAATTTAGCGGGGAATCACGGCGTTCTGACTATAACGTCACGGTGTCATGTGACAGCATGTCGCATGGTGTCACAATTTTTTTCTCGCTAAATTTATGGAATATATTTTTCGGCTTACTTGAGAAGAAAGGAAAAAAGGTTCTCCGCTAAATTTAAAGGGAAACTTTCTCCCCTCCCCTTACTAAACACGACCAGAAACCGGATTTTTTTCTGTCTCTCTCCCTCTTTCAGTGTACGGAATTCTCTCGATGACTCCATCCTGACGAAGGCTGTTTTGTGTGTGTGTGTGTGTGTGTGTGTGTGTGTGTGTGTGTGCGTGTGCGTGCGTGTGTGTGTGCGTGTGCGTGTGCGTGTGCGTGTGCGTGTGTGTGTGTGTGTGTGTGTGTGTGTGTGTGTGTGTGTGTGTGTGTGTGTGTGTGTGTGTGTTGATTTGTAAAAGCTTCGCACCTTTTACAAATCAACATGCTAATCTTTCTGAACGCGCGTGAACACCTCCTTTACCTGCGGTATACGCTCCTGCCCTGACTGCTTCGTGGTCGGCGAGCAGGCGCACGGGATATCCTGGAGGATCTATCACCCTCCCTTCAACCGTCTTGGGACTACCACCCCGCCATCTGTAAGGCGCTGCGGTAATTAGATGCCGGGAACTAATTAACCACGCATCAGGTTTCTTAAGTTATCACCGACTATATATAAATAAATAGATAAAAAGAGTGTAGGTTTTTGTTTTTGTTTTTCATTTTGGTGACTGGCTGATGACGTCCGAAAAGCTTCACAGGTACCTACGGTTGACTTCTGACCGAGGTGCGAGAAACCATGGTTGCCCCACATGCGATCTGCACAATGGGAAGAGTGTTTTTTTTTTTGTGTGTGTGATTTAAGGTGTGTTTGGTGCCAAAATATGTTTGAAAGAATACAGAAGTTGGAGGAATGATGCTCAAGTGTCAGGGCGTCAAAAAGAAACCGCGTTTCTCGACTGATTACGATATTGAGCGCGCGCATGAATTTATTCTTTCGGATAGACGAGTAACAGTGGATGACGCGTGAAGAATCATTTGCAAATTAGCCGAAGCTTTGCCTGTGTAGAATGATTTATGACACGTTTGGGTTCGGAAATGTTTCGATTAAAATCACTTCTACAGCCAAAGTGGGGATACTTTCTTCTTTTATCTCATACGGTAGGCTAGTTGCACTAATTTTACCAATACTTTTTTTTTAAATCGCCCTCTTATAATAAGTCATACCCTATGTTTTCATTTCTTTTTTCTAAGTTTTCGGTGCGACATTTGGTTTGACATCCGTGACGTCCGGTGTGACATCCGTGGGCTACGCATGGATGTCGCCAAACTCGAACCCCGAAACATCTCACCGTCCCTTTAACAAAAAAAGGTATATTGTGTTTTTTTGTTTTTTTAGCAGCAAACTGCGCTTGTCTTTTGTCGCTGTTCTTCTTGTTTGTTTGTTTTTTTTATTTTTTTTATTTAAAGCTGAAGCGGCATGCCTCCCTTGTTTTGGTTCTCGTTTTTTACCGGTCTATTTAGGATCCTTACTCTCGACAAATCCGGTGCCCGGCAGGTTGTCGGGACGACGGATTACGACGCCCGAGGTGACGGGCCGCCCGAGAAACTCAAGAAGCCCGGAGTTGATAAAAGCCGGATTCTGAGAGGTCCCGGATGGAGCTTCGTGAGCAACATAAGCTGATGCCCCCGCCAGGCGTCTCCCACGCTACCTCGCGATGCCGCGGGCTAGGCTTGGACACCCGTGTGCGCGGGCCAACACGGGAAAGCACTTCTAGGGGCGCCCAATCCCAGAACAAACTCCACTCCTCCGGACTAATAATCTTCAACGTGCGTTCCTGTCTGCTTTCTTCTTATCATCTTCCTTTAGTTGTTTTTTGTTTTTTTTTTAATTTATTTACCGGAATGACGTGTGCAGACCAGAGCAACGTGAGCGAGAGCAGACTGACTAGATACCGTTCAACTTGAGCCGCGGGCCTCTCGAACGAGCTCGAACGCAACGGCTGGAATAGACCTTTCCAATGCTGGACTGCAATCACAGTCCAGCGTGCGATCTTCACAGCCCAGCTAGTGCGTATTCGCCGCTTCGGAAAGTGAGCAAAGCACGCGTCATACGCACGAAAACTCAAAATGACACCGGTCACACGCTTCTTTTTTTTTTTTTTAAGGGCTATAGGTTTTACACTTTCGTTCCGCATGACATCTCGAACGCATGTTCTGAAATGTACTCAATGTAACTCCAGGTAAAGGGTTTTGCACCTTGGCGTTCCAAAACCTATTCGCGTCCAGCGTTTCCCAATTCGCTTTGTCACGTGACACGACCCGCCGGAGTAACTCGGATCTATTTGGGTAAGATCTGTAACACAGCCCTCGTGTGTTGTTGATATGCGATAAATCACACTGTATTACTACTTATAAAACACAAGACCTGCGGCTCTCCCCTTCATACGTCACCACTAAAGTGGACCCACGCAATGGCACCTAGAAGACAAGGTTAGCGCATGACGTCACCGTTCCCCGGCCCGCCCCAAAGCGGTAAACACGCTTGCAGTATAGGGGGCGCTTCGAGGATGTAGACATATAACTCTATGTTAAATAAATGTTACGAAAAAGCGAACACTGGCTAGGTGGCGCAAGCCGCCGTCCAATTCAAAAGTTTTACCCTCATTCATCCATCCATCCATCCTTCCAGTGGGGACGAATGGGGGCAAGGGAATGCGCAGCCTTTGTCTGCACCAGCACGTCTTCTAGCGTCTCAAAACCAGCGTGACGCTAGCGCCGGGTGGCGCCGAGACGCATTGGCCTGCCGCTTCATGGCCTACTCGGCGTACTCTAATCGAGCTTATGGATGTTTCCCACTTAAGGCGGGTCAGGTATCCACTAACGATCATGTAATGGGCAGGCTACTAGGTAGCGATCCCCGCTAACAAAAAAATAGGCAACCCATTTTTTTTTTTTTTGTCGCGTTTAAGGTTTTTAGGTGTGACGAGACAATGAGCTGTCACGTATACTAAGAATACCGGCGTCTTTGGAGCCTCTCTTCGGAGAACGTATCTTTATTGTCGGTTGTACGCTGTTGAAATCGAATATGAGCTGCTCGCCCCCGTTTGAAGATAGTCAGTTCCAGACCCGTGTAGAGTGTAGGAGACTAATGACCACCAGTATAGTAGAGATAAACTAAAATGACCATCAACATGGCGGTCATTCCTTGCTCTTCTTCTCGAAGAAAACACATTCTGTCGTGCAAAATGTATCCTGCAGAAGGTACTTGCTCGACAGCGAGGTTTAGTCCAAACCACGGTGTAAGATGTATAGTGTGCACAAGGGCGAAGCCATGTTGAATGTCCTCACCTCTGGTATACGTTAATAAAGCATCGTTTTGGTCTTTCCACGCTGCTGGAGAGGGTTCACGAAAAATGCGCGATTGTAACATATTCTTGTTTCTCCTTACATATATGTCTTCGCGTGTTCCCGGTTGAAATGTTTGATTATTTTTTGGTCCTGCATACCTCATACGGAACCCACGTGACTGAGAACGAAAGGGAGCGAAAAACGTCCATAGCTGAGGACGCAAAGCACGGCGACCGCCGCGACCCGATCGGACAGATAACGTCCTGTTGGCACACGGCCGCGTAGCCTTAGGGGGTGTCCAAACAGGACACTACAAAACGCACGACTCCGACAAATCGTGAAAATTGAAGCGGGCGCGGTTGCTTCAATTTTCACGATTTGTCCGAGTCGTGCGTTTTGTAGTGTCCTGTTTGGACACCCCTTTAGCCGACAGTGTCTCCGCCTGCCCACGTGGTTCAACTTAGGAAAAAAGAAACCAATGAAGCGTCTCGTTACCATGGCACCCAGGCGCGCTCTCTTTCCACTCTGAGCCGTCTCCTTTGACCTCGACGGACACTGGTTTGAACACTGCGGGAAAGATTTCTTGCTTCGACGCGTTCATAAATCTGTTCTTACTTACTTTGAGGCACGAAACCAGGGTCAATTATGAAGCTGTGTTTAAGCGACACTCGTAGATCAAGTGCTTAGTTTTATATAAAGTGGAAACCCGAAAAAAAATACTTTAAAAACAAGCCTATCTCTCATACCCGGGCCATAAAAAACCGGACCCGCGAAAAGCTACCACAAGCCGCTTATTGAAGAGACATCTGGTGGTGCCGCTTGCAACTATGGCGAGGAGAAGAGGACTTTATCTGGCAGCTGCGACGCGCGCGGTGCCCGCACTTATACATCTTACACAGCGGCATGGTCTTAGCACAAGTAGTGCCATTCGATCGAGCAGTTCATGACCTATTTTACGAACCAAGCTGCGCATATCTCCGTTCCCACGCAGCGCTTCGGGATCCAGGCGTTGAGATTTGGACGAGAAAACCAGCGAAGGACGCGTGACCATGTGGTGCAAGGCACGAGCAGGTGGCCAACGCCGGGAATCTGAACGCTTCAGCGTCCCGTCCCGAATATATGCGCTATTTTCAGTGAAGCTTTTATGTGTGCCTTCTTCTCCGCGTGTCCTCCTCCTTACACTGCACGGCCCGATTGCACTTCGAGGGCAACTAGACACTCGGGCTGTTGTTGGCACTCTTTACGTTCCCATAAGCGAGGCAGGGTAAATAGGACATCTATTTTGGCGTTAATGTTATTTTTCTATAATGTCGACAGGTAAAGGGCCGAGATGATGTTCTAGCACACGCCCGTTACCGTCAGAGTCCCGCTTTGGCTGAGCGTGTGACGAAGTGTTAACGAAGGCAGAAAGCTTTTGCCCCAAAGCGGAGCATATTTCTCTCCAATTTGAGATACGGACAGCGTAAGAATATATGCTTCGGGGTCTACACTTTGGCCTCAGTAAAAATGATGGCGGAGTAGAGACACCTTAACAAATAAGTTATGATGTCTGAAAGTCACAAATTTCGCATTTTGGCACCGACCAAAAAAGCAAAAACAAAATAAAACGAGACAACGAATTGAGCGAATACGAGACGCTCCACCAAAAAAGGGAAGAGACGCGCTCAGTTCTTGCGGCGAAAGAACTTGAGATGCGCTCCATGATCTCTGACGCGAAGATTTCGTTAGCTCGAGTTCTGCATATATTGAATGCGCACAAAACGCGGCTTTGATGCGCTTCGTCTAGGGTGGTTTTTGTGCATCGCTTCTTTACTGGGAATAGACTTATCTGTTTCATCGCCTAGAATCCTTCTCTTAAATTTCGAGTGTTTTCTCTTTCCTGTTTTGGTTGTGGAAACCGTCGCCTTTTGGTCGCCTTCGACAACATGAGCTTTGCCCTCTTATATGGCATAAACTTGAAGAAAATATCTGCGTTCAAAATATCATTTACGGCGGCTCTTTTTTTTTTTGTCTATGTTTTTTCGTTGGTAAAAATGTGCGTTCTTTGAATTTCCAGCTGGCGCGTATTGAGCCCATGATCTTTACGCTCAACTACTCTTTTTTTTTCTTTTCACGTCTTCGCAGTGCACTTTTTTGTACAACGAGAACCCTAGAAGCAGTTTGAGCACGTTCACGGTCATTACTAAGGTAGATTTTGCAATAGGCTGCCTTCATTTTTTTTTTTAAGCCATGATAAACAGTGAGAAAAAGAAATATACCCAAGGACAACCATCATGTTTACAAATGTTTCAAATACGTCTTAGAGAAGGGTATATTGCCGTGTTTTGCCCCTAGCATGTTTTTTTTTGTTTTTTTTTTTTTTTACTTCAAATAATATTTTGTTATTACAACAACTCTCAACATCCCCGATTCACGGGGTGCATAATTGTGCTAGTTGGTAATCCATAAAAACAAACTCAGCGTGAAAAAAAAACGAGGACAAGGGACACATACACGGGCCCTGATTATCAATATCCCAGATTGCTAAAGTGAAACAGATAAATAATAAACAACCTTGCGTTTAAATCGATCTTTTTTTGGGTACGTTAATTTGTACATTTTTAGGACAAATATAAAAAAAACGCACAACTCTCCTCTTTTTTTGAGGATCAGACAGTCACCATAATAAATTGCGTACATATTTTTTCCCCCAGCACGCTTCGACCAATCACAACAATTCTTAATTCTTGGTCCAAGCAAAGCAAGCAAGCAAACTCACTTCCGGGTCAATTTTGTAATTAACCAGATTTTATACGGGGAAAATCGATGGCGTAAAACAACAAAACAAAATGTCGCAGTCTGCCCCGCATCTCACTCTTCCCTAACGTGCTACGAGTTTAAAAAAAAAAAAAAAAAAAATGCCATACAGTGCGTTTACCGCTGCCCGACAGGGCCGGTAATCTCTTCCGGCGCTAATCAGATTAAGTGTTGTTCTTATATTCATCTAATCCCCGTGTTCCTTCCATGCCTGCTTCAGAGAGTTTTGTTAGCTGCGTTCAAGGCGAACGAAATGGCAGACACGACAGAGCCACCGCGACAAATGTTTACCAGACAGAGAGTGGCGAGCAGTGTAAAACCTTATTTTTTCCAATATATCGGTCGCGTTTCTTTGTTGTTGTTGTTGTTTTTTGTTGTTGTTTTTCTTTACATTTTTTGTCGGTGCGTTTAATACAATGGTGCAATTTATACGCGTGTTTCCCATAAGTAGGGGCCTTAACTGCACAAATTGGCCGCGGGTGTTTCGGTATACTTGTTCGAGAATTAAATTAACTATTTATAAATCGTTAGTTTCTTCCCATTTAAATTACTGCAACCTTATTTGGGGCACCACAACCAAAACAAACCTGACAAAGTTTCACCTTTTACAAAAAAAGGGGTGTACGTGGAATATCTTCTGTTCCCTCTCTACATCCCACTGCATCATTATTTAAGGCCCTAACAGTAAAAACAATTCAGCAAATATATGCGTTCATACTTTTAACAACATATCGTAGGGCTGTTCAGCAAAACAACGTTCATTACATTCACTTAGCCAACCTAAAACATCGCATCATCCTGCGCGACCTTAGGCAATATCAGCCCTGAGTAATCTGTCCATCCCGCACAAATTACCTTGATCAGACGCCTCATTTTAATTTGTCCCACCATACTGAACACTCTCTACAAAAAGAGTATAAATTTAGAGGCACTTTCAAATAAAGGATTAGTAAATTTGATTTTTTCTCTATGGCTTTTTGAATACTGGCATTGTTTTTATCCAGTTTACTTTCTTTGTGCATTTGCTGACGGCTGTCGTGGTTTATTGTCAAGTATTGTGCTTTTCGTTTTTTGCCTGAAGTGCTCATTACACCAAGCATTTGCATACGATGTGTTTATATTTATGTAATATTTAGTTGTTTTTTGCGTGTTGTTTTGTTTTTATTTACCGTTTTGCTGTTCCGAACTGCGCGGGGGCTGGGACCTTCGTCAATCTGCTACCCAGCAGCTTTTTGTCCCGAGTCTCCTGTTGTCATGTAAGGAGATATGACAACAAATAAAACTTAATTTGATTTGATTTGATTTTTTGATGAGAATATTAAAACTGACTCCCGCTTGTGTGAATACATACTGGTACATGTATACAGACATTTTTTTTTTTTTTTATGACCAAAATATACATGTATGCAAGCTCATCAAGGCAGACAGACTTGCCCCGCCTACCGTACAAATACTACAGTCGAATCTCGTAAATTCAAACTCACTTAATTCAAACTGGCGGATGATTCAAACTAACATGCAGGTCCCATCTTATGCGTCTCTATGAGAGGAAGCTCCCGGTAAATCAAACTTTCCTTTACTTAAACAAATTTTTGGTCCCCCTCGAGTTTGATTTAACGAAATTTCGACTGTATACAAGTGCGACTTAAGCCAATGTGCGTCTTATATACCGACTTTTTTGTGAAAACGTCAATGCATATGGGGGATGTGACTTACACAACGGCGCGGCTTATAGACCCGAAAATACGGTTGTTTTATGAAGCAACCACCAGTCGCGGCTGTTCCCAGGTCTTGACCTTTGCTGTCGTTAAGGTTGTTGCGAGCGTACACCGGTGGCTCATAACGCAACGTAAGGAAAACGTAAGCCAAACGCTGCCCTGTAAATGGGCCTGAACGCATAGAGGTTGGAGTGCCTCGTCAGAAGGAGGTAAATTGCTGGAGAAACGGTAGGGTACCAGCGAGATCATCGAGCTGCGGCGATGGAAATAAACTAACCCCCCCCCCCCCCCTTCCCATGCGAAGGTCTAAGGGAGCGCGCCTTCTCAATCTAGCTCGGTCGTGAAGGGGCCTTAACGCGCGCCGTTAGGGTTGCGGATTATCTCGGCGCATCCGCGATTGCGGTTGCCTCCAAAGGGTTAAGCTAACGAGGACAAAGTATAAGGCAAGCCGAACTTCACTGATAGGGTTCAACGACCTTCTCTGTATGCGTCGTGTCTTTTCCCGCGACGAACACACGAACAGAAATATATATGCTACAGCACCTAGATGACAAGGCTCACGCATGACGTCACCGTTGGTGGATCTCCGACCCGACCCCAAGCGGCATAATGCCAAAACTCGACTAGATCGTCTTGGCGTCGCCCCGCTCTCTGCAAGACCCGTTCGCGGCGACGCTGACGCAAGTTAGGCTGCGCTGCGTTGATCCACCGGTGATGACGTATAAGAGGAAAAAGCACAGGCCGTGTCTCTTATGGTGAATTCCGCTCGCAGATCTCGAGCGCTCCAAAAGCGCTCCATTTGGAGCGCGCATATTCCGCTCGCAGATCTGGCTCGAGCTGGTCATCTTCCACTCGTAGATCTCTGGCAGCGCCCGCTCTACGGAGCGCCCCAAACCCCGCCGAACTTGCTCTGCGGGATTCCACAGATCTCTCCGGAAATTGGCAGAGCGGCCCACGTGATTTCCGTCTAAATCGGCAGTGCGCATGCGCGCCGCGCGGCGAGGTTGGAGAGGTCGGCGGGCCGGTCGGGCCGTTGAGGTGGATCTGTGCGGGTGGGTCGGTTGTTTACGCGGGATTGTGACGGCTCGAACGCTTCTACGTCGCGTAGATCAGGGATGCAAAGCCGGGACTGTGGAGCGTGGTAAATCGTAAGCGCTGACATCTGTGATCGTGAGAGGAAGAACGACAGAAAAGCCGGAGGCAGACGCAAGGTTAGGCCTGTTCATTCTGCAGCCTATGATTGTTTACCTTTTTACACTGCATTCCGCCGGCGTTTTCCCGTGAAATAAAGAAAGAAGGGATTAGGCAACGACAGCGCAAGTGATGGTTTCTTATCTCTGTGTTTATTAAAGTCGTACCAGAAATGTGAACTCCACCGCTGGCAATTGCTGTCCGTGCCCCGCCGCTTCGAGGCGGCCGAAAGGTATGTGACGGTGCCGAAAGCGGACGTATCCGTGATTTGTAACATGGGCGCTGTAGTGCGTATAATTTCACCCGGCCTGTGTCGCGTGTTATTTCTGCAACTAAGCAGTGACAGTCGTCACTGGTCGTCGGAAAGATCAGTCGGCTGAAGCGTTGGTGGGCTTGCCAAGTTCGAGCAGCGGCCATTTTGAACGGCGGCGGGGGAAGCGGTGGGAAGGGGTGTGGGGGAGGTCGCTCCAAAAATGCAAGTTTATCTTCCCCTCGTCGATTCGGAGCGGGTCCCACGGAGCGGAATTTTGCCTCCCTCGCGGATTTTGGGAAGCGCTCCGGATCTACGAGTGGAATTCACCATTAGATGGAATCGACAGAGCGCGTCCTTAAAGACGAACCGAAATGCATTTTTTCTTCTTTTCTTTTCCGGATCTTTGGCTACGATAAGAAGTTTGTCGATATTTATCGACAGCCATTGCTCTCTCCCGATGCCCGGTTCAACCGGGCCATTCTTCTTCTTTCGCTTTGCGGCGATCAGCTCGGATACTCGAACTTGAACTTGAGAACCCGGGCGGGACGGTCTTTAGCTACATTTACGGCCTCGGAGTGGCGTGACCTGAATGCTGCACAGCGGCAAGACGCGTATGTATACTGTGGGCAGGTTGCCTTGTCCCCCTCTGCCGTCTCCGCCGAGAAAACGGGCAGTCGCAGCTCCAGAGCTTCTCGATGAAGAGAGTATTCGCGTTTGATGAACTCGAGCGGAACTGCTACGTCACTCAGCATAAAGTCGCATTCACGCCGCTTACACATCATTCAAAACGCAGCCTGCAGACACCGTCTGAGGAATGTTTCTTCCTTTGTAAGGATGTATACAGCAGCGTAACAGCGGCTTTACAGCCGCGTCGCACGCTCGAAAAGAAAAAGAAGGGTCTGTGAGGCCACGTTCCTGCCAAACACGAGACAACAAATCACGACGCACAATACCTGGACCCCAGCGAATGACGAAGCTGACAATACGATTAGACCCAAAATTGCGACGCGCGGCAAGGACCTTCCACATGACGTTTTATTTCGGCACAGTCCCGCTGACATCGCATTTTTTTAATCCTAATCGTATTTGCTTTGTATAGCTTTGTCATTATCTTGGACCTTTCCATTGGTAAGCGCATTTCGTTTCTTTTTTTTTTCTGTTGTGACAAATGAATTTATATACTTCTTTTTTTTTTACAGCGTAGCTTTAAGGGCTAGTTTCCCCAGGATCATGTCCTCCGCAAGGAAATGAAGACACGAAACTCTGGACACCTACCGCCATCTATCTGGTTGCCGCCGTCGCTCATAGATGGCGGCAGAATTTGCACTGCACTTTCCGTTGTACAACTCCGCTGGTCTTCCTTCTTCACCAGAGTGGAAAAGCTAAAAGTGTGTTTTTTTTTTTGTTTTTTTTTTATTATTTTTTTATGCATCAGAATAGAACGTTCCTCTTGACGAATACCCGGCGGAGTCTCTCGTCTGCCAGCGCCGGTGAGAGAGGGAAAAGGAGGGGGAGAGGGTAACTCGCGCGACACTCCCATTAACCCGGAGCGCTGACGTCAGCAGGCGTCACCCTCTTCCCCTCTCCCCAACGCTGACAAACTGACAGACACCGTCGGGTTTTCGTCCGAATGAGCCCTTTGGTTTTCGGCAGTCACGCGCACAGCTGGCGCGGAGCCAGAGAGTAGGAGACGATGCGCAACACCTTCCAGATAACAAAACCGTAGTGCTGAATGAGATGGCTTAATCAGAGAAGGCCAACGCTAGACAAAGATTGGAAACGAGTGCTGCGTCAGCGCTCGGCTTCGAGTCAAGTTTGAGCCGAACGTTGACGCAATCGTCGTGTCCAATCTGTGCCCAGCGTTGGCCTTCTCTGATGACTGCATCTCATTCAGCACTACGGCTTTCTTATTCTATGTGTTGCGCCGCGGCGCTGTGCAATCCGGGCGTGCTCAGTTGCCTCTGTGCCGTCGCCGGTTGTTCTTCGCTCTGGGTTTCCCTAGTAGCGGTGCGTGTGCTGTGATGTATGTGTGTGTATTTAAAACGATAAATGCTGTTCACTCCGCGAGTGATATGGATGCGGTTCCTCCCACGAGTGGTATGGACGTGATTCCTTCCACGAGTGATATAGATCACCGAATTAGAGGACGTCACGTACTCTGACAGGCAGAGTACAGACATAGCCTCCTCTATGGTACAGAAAAGCGGTGAACAAAATTGCAGGAAGATCTATTGGTGGCTTTTTAGGAAACCTGTTAGCGTGACCTTTGGGAAACCCCACACACTTGCTTCTTTGGGAAACGCTAACGCTGACCCCGTAACGAGGCCAAAAAGGGACAGAAAAGGAAAAGCAGAGAAAGCAAAAGAGAAAGCCAAACGAGAAAAGTGAAGGTGTCAGTGTTGGCGTTTCCAAGGGTCGTGCTAACGCATCCCGAAGAATTCACCAATGGATCTTCCTGTAATCTATTTCGAGTTCGCGACTGGGCGTGTCATTAATTGTGATCTTCCGTATCAGAAAGCGATAGCCTTCGGTATAGACTTACACACATGGACCCCTGCTTGCATCGCAAGCGACTTCCGGCTGCTCCGTCTTTGCAAGCCTGCGAAACTTGCTTATGTGACCTGTGCTAGAAAGCGTAAATGCTGCACATACAGCAAAGTTGGAGATTTAATGAGGACCTTCGTCTGTACGATTTAACGTCTTGGAAGAAACAAGTTGGTTTACGATAATATTCGAAACATTTAGAGAGATATCATGCTTGTTTGTTTTGGCGATCGCCTGGAGAATCGGTGATTAGATGTTTCATCGGCGTTTCAAACTGTGGTTAAGGAGGGCTTTGTTCATTTGTAGGAACCAGAAGTTCACTCTGACGTCAAAGAAGGGAGCACTGTCTGGTGGCTTTTGCAAAAAAAAAAAAAAAAGAATCTATACCATTTATATGTGGTCAATAGAGCGCGAGCATTTTTTTTCTCCGGTTCCCCAAAATCAGCCAGCGCGAAGAGTCATGTTGCGCTAGGAGTTGGCGCAACAGAAGAACCTGTTGCGCCAACTTGTCCACAAAGTCACCGATATCTTAAGAAACACCTGGACGTGGTGAGGACCCAAGCACCTTATAATCGCTCCGCAGTCAATCAGATTATTACTTCAGTCACGCTTCCGGTTTCTTAAGTTGCCGGTAATACCAATCTTCACCACTGATCAACGCGTCACTTAAGAAAAGCTTATTTTTTCCTTTTTTGTGTAAAGTTTTTCAAAAAAAAGAAAGAAAAAAGCTCTTTGTTAACAAGGTGGATATTAACCGCCTACACCTTAAGTTTATTGCAAACATGTTGATAGTGTCTTAGGTCTGGTAACGATTTTACAACCACTATGTACACAATTTGCTGCCACACAGCATGGTTACAACACTTGGAGACTGGAATAAAATCATGTACTGGTTTGGCACCGTCGGATTTGTAGCACAGTAGTGGCACGTGTCACCGGTACCCACCATGCATCAACCCTCGGAACACAAACCGGAAACGAAAAGAAACCCAAACGGCCGAGATGACCTTTGAAATCATAGTTCCCAATTCAGATTGAGGACGGCAGAAAGGTCTTTCGGTTGTTTTACCCCAGAGCGCGAGCTTCCTGTCTTCGATAACGTTTCGTGTTGTTGTGAGCTTCGAGCACGCAACCACATGCCCGACGGCACGGCAACGATCGCGGGACTGGGTATATCCAAAAGAGACAGCCTGCCGTTTTCATCCTGCCAGTGAACAAACCGATTACTCGAATACTCTTTTAGAAGCTTTGGCAGGTCTAGAACGTCGCAGCACTGACCCATCTCTTATGTGCTCTCCTCCAAGCCCAAGTCACCCTGCTCGTATATCATGCAAAAGACACGGAGTTTCTCAGCAAACATGATGAAAAATTGTCTGCGGACACGCCTCACGCATGTTGTAGGCATGTTTGCTTTATACACATGCTTCCAACATGTCTGCAGTCAGTCCTTGCATGACCAACGTAACAGGACCTCATGCAAGAAACAGACACGTATGAGACAGTGTCTGCGCACAATGGATTAAGTGGACAACCTTGTTTCAGTAAAGAGTATTGGGAGGGCCCTACTTACTTGGTAGAAATAGAAGAGTTCCAGCTCAGGTTCCGATGTGGCGTTTCCGGAGGTTGTGTTCATTGTGCCGTCGACGGCGGTCACCTCCGTCGCCATTGGTGTTTCCTTCTGGACTTCGTATTTGGGTTCTCGTGGCACAGGCGATGCCATTCGGCGGTGGATGCACGGATATGACACAACTCGCGACGAGTGGTTCACGGTTACGCGAGTTTGCACGAGCAGAGAACGACGCCTTCAACAGCGACGACGGTTGGGTAGCCTCAGGGTGTGAAGAAGGCGAGTAGAACCGTTTCCAAGTGGACTCTGGTCGGGGCTCTTGCGGAACATCAGGATTACCGCAGGATTCACTCGATGAGTATCAAGTGGTGGCCGTTGAATGTCAATTATCCTGGTCAGTTTGTTCAAAACTTGAAAGAGGCATTTCATTAAGAACGCAACTTCAAGTCGAAAGTGCCATTGACGACAGCTGGGGTCCTGAGAAAAAAACTTTGCTTTTCCTTTCTAGTAAGTTCATAAAACGATTTCGAACGGTGTATTCCTGTGCGACGCACGTGTGACAATAAAAAGCACCCCAAATCACTCGGAGCATTAACGCGATTCACAACCGGCGAAACGTTTCACCATCTGTTTTTTCTTGAGCTGCATCTTGTAAGTGAGACTTAAGACGACTAGGAAAGCGTTCGTTCGAAAATGGCAGCGGTACCGGCCGCATCTATACTAAGGTGTCACTTGGAGCTAGAGGAAGGAAGTGTCCGCCAATTAGCAAGATACGCATTTTTAGTCACAAGAAAGGGACATGCACCAATGTTTCATCTGGGCACACGCACCAAGAAGTATTACGAACAAGATGTCAAGCTCCAGCTGCCTCACCACTCGAGCGCTTTGTTCTAAGAGGGGAGGGCGTACCCTACAAGAACCATCACACGCACGCTCAATTCGCAACCAAAAGAGGCCTCCTAAATGTAGGTCACTTTCGTCAAAATATACGCTTATATCGTCTTGCCGTCTGTAAGAATCTAACAAGAATTCGGGCAAGGACCGAATCAGTCCTATACCCAAGTTGTTCAACAACCAACAAGAAATCGCCTCAAGGGTCACAGATGTGCTGAAGACTACGGATACCTCCCTTGGGAGCACAAAAACCTCGCAAGACGCTTCCGGTTCATTCTGAGTTCCCATCCAAAGACACCTCTACGGATGATGTCAGATACTCGAAGAGAGGCGTTGGACATTGCGTAAATGGCTAGAGGGTCGTGCCATGCCAGTTCTTCGACATACATTCTTGATGCGGTTACACGTGGTAGTCCTGGAGCGGCGGTAGGGTGATCTTCGGCGTGGTGTCTCCCGTGATTATGTACATGGAATGCGTTGATGAGTGGTACTCACGCGTATGGTAAACTCACAGGCGTGACACTCGCACTCAAAAGTCCGCGAGCGAAGCGCAGGCACGCGGCACGAGCATTGCTCACCGGCTCCCGCTCCTCTCAGGAGCGCGTGCAGAGTAACTCAGCTCCGCGAGCCATCTGTCCCACGGACGGACGATCAGAGAGCACGTTTCCCGCCGGAAGGAAAAAAAAAAAGAGCGAGCTCTGCGGTCAGCGCCATCTATGATCGATGTCGAGAACCGGCGCTGCGCTCCTCGTTCTCTATTGGAACGAAAACCGAATTCCTCGCGAACGGCTTACGCGAAGTTCCGCGGTCAAAATAAACGAGCCACAACAAACTCCACGAGGCGGCATAAGCGTGCATTCTCCGAATGCCAAGGAGGCCAAGGACTCCACGTTGGGCGCCACATTTGTAACCTCCAAGAAAAAAAAAAATTTTAATAAGCTTACCTTTGACGCGCAAGGAGCACCCTTGTTTATGGATCCGTTTAGTCTAATTTAGCGGAATCTAGAAGATGACATCTCAGCGATAGGCGCTTGAAAGCGATCGTGTTTTTTGTTAACGAGCATTGACATGTCTTTCTTAATAGTTCCGGAGTTTGCTGAATGTTCAGCTCCTCAATTCTCGTGGGGTCCTTGATCTTGCTGCTGATCACAATTCAAATAAATGTTCTAGAGTAAAGCTTAGAGTGCCCAGAACAAGGTCAAAGAACCGGCAAAAAAAAGTTCTGGTTTCTTTGTCAAGGGTACGCGCCCTGATCTAACCCACTCCTCCTGCACTTTTGTTTGTTGTTGTTTCACCTACTAAGCACTAAGGGCGAGACGCAGGCACGATAAAAAAAAAAAAGAAAAGAAGCCAGACGCGTCGTAGGATCCGTCGAACATTTTGCCATGCATGTGCGCTGAAGTCACAAACCATCGGGTTTATAGAGGTCACAATACCGTGCCAAGACCGTTTCACACGGTGAAGTTTCTCGTCAATACCGATCTCACTAAGCGTTTCACGTAACTGTCTCTTAAAGGGAGGAAGGGGACAACGCACGAGACAGCTCGTGCAGACCCGCGGAGGGGTACTCGCGCTGGCAGAAAGACAACAATTCCAGCATAAATAAACTGGCTAATTAAATTAACCTACAAAAAAAAACAGGAACAGGGTAATGAATGACCACACAATCCGGGCGCCTTGCGTTGTCGCCAATCCTTACTCCGTCCCTGTTTTTTTTTGTTGTTTTTTTTTTTGCTTTTTTAGTTAGGTGTTTTGAACTCGTCTCCGACTGGTTTTGTTTATCGCGTTCAAACAAAAAGTCGTAATTTCGCCCACAATGTGCGAAGGAACAAAAGCGGCAGCTGTCGCACGGTCGCACGGTGCGGGTGAATGGTGGCGTCACGTATACCTGAGGACGGAGGTGCGACGCGGTTGATTCTCATAGCCGTCGTGGTTGGCGTCGTAGATGCCATTGACGACCGCCACCAGTGCTCGGTGATCCGTGAAGTGGGTAAGCGCGGTGCAAGTTTCTAAAGCCATCCAGCATTACGTGTAGCAACTGGATACTGCCCAAGTGGGATTTCGCATAACGCGAGTAATATTTGAGAACAAGTCTTTCGAGCAGACGACACGAAGATTCTTTCTCTGTCGCGCCATTCTTTGTGGGACGCCAGGGTTGCCCTCTCCCTTCTCTTCGTGCGAAACGACCGACGGGAAGTCCCGGCTTCCCTCTCCTCGCGCCAAGAGGGGAGAAAACGAAAGTTTTTCCATTCTTCGCCCGCGCGCCGCGAAGACAACCCACGAGGATGAAATCGCTAATTGTAGGCAGCTCATATCAGGAGCTTTAGGGGCGCCGAGACGACAGCGACACTCGCGTTTGCTCGTGTTGCGGTCGAAAAAGGGGTTTGAGCTATTTTCCGAAAAGCAAGACGGCCGCCACCATAATTGCTCTCAGTGGGAAATTTGCTTCGCTCGTCGCTGTAAACGTAGGACTGCTGGGACGATGATATTTGGAGGAGAGTGAGATGCTCACTAAGTTTGTGCACTAAGTGGGCCAAGTTTTATTAAGACAGCAGGTGTGAAAGTTATGGTTCGAACGAATAAAGGGATAAAGCTGTCAGGAATATCCAATATTGGACCCAAAATGTTGTGTTATAACCGGGCTGTGCGAAGTGCAGATTTGGACACAAATGTTCTTGGACATGACCGTAACTTGACACAACGGTTATGATACCAAAAATAGGTGGCATAGGAAAACCAGGTGGAAATTCGGTTTGGGCGGCGTAACTGAATGGCAAACGGTTTTGACCGTCAAGAGAATACCACTTGTCGTGGGAGATGGAGACTTTACAGGTAGGAAGGGACTAGTGGCACAAAACTTCAAATTCAAACAACTTTACGAAAGGTGGCTTCAAAGTTGAGAAAACCAAGTTGCCGGCCAACACACGGTTTGGCCGTCAAAGGCTTTTGCGGTCAGCTGTTGTGTAGTAACCTAGTTGTGCGAGGTGCTGATTTTCGGCACACAGGTACTTTGACAACCGTAACTTGACAAAACATTTATTATACCTAAACTTTTTGAACGGCGTAACTAAATGGGAACCGATTTTGACCGTCTAAGGCTGTCAAGAGTATACCACTCATCATGACCGGGAGATGCACACTTTACAGGTAGGAAGGGACCAGTGGGACGGTACTTCCAGTTCGAACAACTTTGCGATAGGTGGCTCTAAAGCCGAGAAATAAATTGTTTTCTACAAGACTCGGGGTGTCATCGTTCCCACATCCAAAAGGAGGCTGATAAAAAAAGAAAGCACCCCACATAAACTTTCATACTCAAACATCGATAATCCATAGATTCCAAGTTTCATTGTAGTTTTCCTTAGTCACTGTTTGTACCGTCCGAATTTTTCTTAATGAAGTACTGACTGCGTGCCATACTGGTCCGGAAATATCATCGACACGTACGATGGGGACGAAACGTCTTTGGAGGGCATTCCTTCAACAAAATTCGCTCTGCATACCCGCGAGTGTGGGATGGCATTTCAGTTCGAGCTGAGGTAAGCGTTACTGGTACGAAAACAAACGCAGAGTGCAAAGCGGCAGTGTAGAATATGTCAGCCGTGCCGACACAGTGGCAGACATGATCGGGGGACCAAACTTCTCGCGTCGTGCGGCACGGGTTCATCGTTGTCGCTCTCCCACAAAGCATCGGCGAGGTGAAAAACTGTGAAACTTCGTCCCCACGAGATACGACGCAGAACTATTGGAGCACTTAACAACGCAGCAGTTCATGCTGTCAACCCAGCGCAACCGCACCGCTCCGACTGTACGCGGCGTGGTTTCGTTTCGCTGGGGCTCTCACTGCCTGCCTTCGGTAACGGCCGCGCGGCGGCGCGCCGGTCGCGTCGCACGGAGTGTATAGGACCAGCCACCGGGATCGCGACATCCGACAGCATGACTCTCCGGTTTTTCTGACGTCATTTGTGGTTGCCACTTTGGGACCACCGCTTTCGAGGCATGAGCGAAATAGGACGCTACAACAGACTAATCAGAGACGCCTTCGAGGCACCGTACTTTTAGCACCGTAGTGAACCGACCAGCCCAACTCACCATTTTGTTACAATGCACTAACGATGATGAGATGCGCAATCATTGTCTTCTAGGTAATATTGGCTGTGCCCCCGGACTTTCGTTTTTTGCCGTACGAAACAGAAAATCGCTCTTCACATTTTTTTTTCTCGCACAGACGCTATGTTTGAATTTACAAGGTGCTTTGACCTAAACTGTAGGACTCTAACAACAAATAAAAAATAATTAAAGATACGTTCCACGGTTATTATTATTCCGAGGACTAACTACAAATTGCAATAACCGAGCTCCGAGCTCGAGGGAGGAGGGGGTCGATGGAGTAACAAAGACGCGGTCGCCTGGTACCAATTAGGGCTATCCGCAGCCGTGCGGTAATAGTCGCGGGATGACTGAATCCAGGTGGCGCTACCAGACGGACGACCAGCCGCGCGGACGCAATAATGCCGTCAGCCGGAAACACCATCCGTCAAAAGAGTCTAGACAGCCTAGGTATAAGAGTGGGATAAACTCGCAACGTGGCGACCGTTTGCACTTTAATAGCGAACGCCTCTTGAACCCATTGGGCGCAAGTGTGCGTGCGTTGCCTCGCCGGTCTGCGAGGATGACTGCGGGTGGAAAATTCGGAACCGTTCGCAGACGATCGACGCTCTTGTCACCTCCTCGCAGCTCGTGCTTGAAATGTGGCCCATAAACCACGTGACCTCGACTGACCAGATGGAAACACTCAATACTCTAGGCACACTAAAGGGGCCGTGAGCCGAAAGCGCCACCGTCGCCGCCGTTGCGCACGCTGTCGTCGTCAAGGTGCGCACCATGACGTACGGGTGGCCGTTGGAAAGACGCGAGAAACACCGCTGCAGCAACGCTCTACGGCCGCGCAATCGAGCCCGTGGGTCGTTGGCGTCGTTTAGAAGCCATTTCTAGCTCTTTCTGTTTCTGAAATCAACACGAAAATTGCGAGTCGTAAATTTAGCGCCTGCAGTTTATCGTGTGTTTTGTCTACACTGCCTGTGTGTGCGCGCACGTATTTGTTTTTATTATTATTATCATTTCTTGAACGCCTCGTTTAAAAAAAAAAAAATAGGAAACCCACGAGTCGTCATTTTCGAACGGCGTAAATGATGGGCTTTTTTCCAAGCATTCTGCGTCGTCTTTCATCGGTTTCGGACGCTTTAATTAACCACTAAAAGCGCACAATAGCGGCGCATTCTCTGTACGCGACTGGTTCAGTCAGTGATAGCAAAAGTACAGACTTGATGTTGGTCGATTCGCTCCATTTACCTGTAGAGTTGGCTGCGTACAGACTTAAAGGCAGAGATGGCAAAATTACTTTCAAAAAGTAATTAAATTACATTACTAATTACTTTTAAGAAAACTAGAAAATTAAATTAAGTTACATTACAAATTACCGCAGACTAAATTTAATGACATTACATTACAATTACTTTCCAAAAGTAATGAAATTACTTTGGAATTACTTTGACACTACTTTTAAATACCTTGAGGCAGTAATTCTCGCTCATTTTATTTACCGTGTACACCAACACAGTGTTTACAAAACAAGCCATCGTTTGCCCCCACAGCGCGTGTGCAGGATCCAGATATGGGAGAAGCGAGGCGGTGCGCATGCGCAGTGCCTTCTCCAGCGCCACCGCAGTGGTGTGACGTCAAAGAGCTCAGTTGGTCTAGATGTATAAAACTCAGATCTTCCTGTTTGCACCGCAACAACACTATGTGCCTCAAATTGAACCATACTGAACAGTGGTTTTGCTGGCGCACATGACATAAGTGTTAAACATGACGAATAGTTTCTTTAGATGTCACTGAGAAAAACAGTCGACTCACCGGTTTCGCTGTTCATTCAACGGTGAAGGTTTTTACTAAAAGGGTGATATGTTTCCGCCCTCCTGATTTAGAAGTTGTAGTCCGTGTCAGTTTGTTAAGTCGGGCAATGGCAGCTCGTTCTTACAAGGAGTCGTCACGTGAAACGTTTTCCTTCCACCTCGGGCGCAATCTAATTCTATAGAAGGTATTCACTGGACGCCATATTTGAGGTAACTGCTCACAGCGCATGCTCCGTGAGGATTTTCGCGTCATCTCTCGGGCAGTCACAAGAGAAGGGAAGGAGGAACTCTCTTCTCACCGGGACATTCCTGTGTATGTTCCCGGCCTCCCCCAGACGTCCCTATTCTCCCTCTAGAAGATTATAGAAGATTAACTTTTCACTCAAAATTCGTAAAAAAGCAGCTTTCCCCTCTCTCTCTCTCTTCCCCGGTGGTTCGAAAGCAGCAGCGACCTCAGCTATGACCGCCAGTGAATACAACCTATTCTCCCGAGAGCACTATATATATATATATATATATATATATATATATATATATATATAGTTATCGCCGAGTATATATATATATATACTCGGCGATAACTTTTCTTGGCAACGCAGTGGAGAGGAAGAGAGCCCGCGCACAGCTTTATTCAGTGCTCAAAATGGGAGATAGAACGCGTGCCTGTATCCTCCACTGCATTGCCAAGAAAAGTTGTCGCCGAGTATAGTTGACCTATTCTCGGTCATTCCTTTCAAGGAGCATTTTTCCGAAACACCCGAAGAGTCCAAGCTTTTGCGCATTGTCACACAAAGGGCCCGGATAATTGCTAAGCAGACGCGTCGCCAGTTGAGGAATGGCGCGAGCTTCCCAAATTGTGCACTTTCCCAACAAGCGGGAGACGATATCTGCTCGTAGGCTTATTCCCGAATAAACTTTCCAAGGGAAGGCAGCGAGGCATACCGCGAGCGGCACCTGCTTTGCACGAGGACGCACGAAACGTTCCGGGGCTTTGACATGGCATTTGGAATTAACTATTTATTTCGGTCGTTTGTTGTTCACAACGGTCGAAACTTACGGTTTGACCTTGCTTGAGGAAAGTACAAGGCTGGGGATCTGTTTGTCCTGTCCTCTCAGGTGATGTGCCCGTCGCCTTGTAGCCTATGAGCCGTTCATCCCTAAGCTGACGCTCTCTCAGCTTAGGGATGAACGGTGGAAGCTACGTGCTTGTTGGAGCAGTCACACGTCTATCGTTTGCCACGTAACCACGCTCTCGTTCATACCCACACGCAGATGAAGGGGCGGGACCAGGGTGTAAGATAGACGGGTGGGGAAACGGCCCATAGAAGCCTACCGCAGCGCCGTGACCGGATTGTGTACTCGTCTGCTTGCGGGTACCCCCGACTTGCGACAGATGGCGCTGCGGCAAGAGGAAAACAAATCGGAATCGGATTTGCGTGTAACTCCACGGGAGACTGCGCAAAATAAACCGAGAGCTCGACAGTCTTTCATTAAAAATCCACGAGAAACCATCTCCGTCAGTTTAGCCGGTCGCCATCGGTCGCCCACCCGGAGTGAGAGTTGGCGGTGCTCCACATAGATGGCGCCACAGAAAAAGAGAAAACCAAGGGGGACACAATGCGGCCACTCATTTGGCTCTCGTTTCCCCACCCGTCTATCTTACACCCTGGGCGGGACACGCCATTAAGAGAAGGTGTTTGATTGGTTCTGGCTAGCTTTCAGCTCCCACAGCACTGTCAGTTTAGGAATGAACGAAGTATTGTATCGTCGTGATGACGAGACGCCGTGCATCTGTCGTGACTGGAATTCGTAAGCCGTTGCCTTCCAGCGATGTCTACACGCAAGCTTTTTTCCTTCGCGTTTCCAGCCCTCCTTCGTTTGTCTGTCCAGCTCTTCGTACAAGGCTTTGCGCTCAGGTGGCCGTCGATTATTTCCTCCGATACTCTTTCGCAACATTTCACCATGCAAAATAATTTTTCTCTTCTTTCTTAAAACTTGAAAACGAATTTTCTAATTTAGGACAAAAGTAATTTCAAAAGTAATGAGTAATTTTCTCAAATTTACTGCCTGAAAGTATTTCATTACACTACTAAATCACTAGCCTACAGAAGTAAATCATTACATTTTTCATTACTCCAAAAAGTAATTTAATTACTGTAACTCCATTACAGTGATGTCATTACTGCCATCTCTGCAAAGGCTGCGTTCCAAAATTTACTCGATCCGACACCGGAGTAAAGGTTTCGTACCGTGGCGTTTCAAAACTTACTCGCGCTTACTCGATGATGTCAAAACTCGCGTTCCAGAAGCGGGTTGTTCCCTCCGGAGTAGTTACTCATGCTACACTCCTCCATCGGGGGCTAACGTCGGATCAAATCGAGTAAATACCTCACGTGATCTCTTTGTCGACTGCTTTCTGCACCGACAGCCGTCAAAACACCTTTGCTCCGTTGGCTTTGGTGGCAGGCGTTGGAAATAACAAAGAATGGGTGCAGCCATTTTTGTCTGGTTATTGAAATTTTCTGGTTTTCAACGCAGGAATTAATTGCACCACATCGAGACCGTGCACCTTTTCTCAGGAAGGATATACTTGCTGCTATTATCAGAGTGCGAGCGTAAGCAGGAGCTTGTCCGCGTCCTCGTCCTCGGCGTTGGAGGGAATTCTGGGAGGCACTCACCTGATCGAATAACGTTTTAGCGAACGCCGAGGTTTCACCTAATGACACTTTAGCGAATAGTCGGCCGCCGCGAAGCGGCGCTTATAGGTGGGCTAAATGGGTTAACATAGTTGTAATGAGCCGCCGCAGACTGCCACCGCGAAGCGGGGGGGGGGGGGGGGGGGGGGGGGTTAACACGCGCCCCCGTTATTCGCTAAGACGTCGATTCGCTCAAATGTCGCTGTTCGCTAAAATGTCATTCGCTCATGTAATATTTTTTTTCAGAGTGTGTAAAGAGACGATAAGTTTGTACAGCAGTGAAAGCGTCGAAGATATCCCGCGGCGCCGTCAAAACTTATCGTAAGAAGAAAAAAAATAACTAGAACTATACATTCCAGTCGCATTCGTTCTGTCGCGCGCGTACCCAACAAAAATAGCTTACCTTTTTTTTTTTTTTTTAAATGTGGTGCAATGCTTTTTCAATGTCCTCGGGAAAATACATGTACCATGAAACACAAAATATAGCGGGAAAGGACGAGAATTTAGCCGCCAGCAGCGTTTGAAACTGCGCCTACGCAAGCTGCGCCTATTGAAATCACAGTCCAGTCGGTTAGGGTTAGGAGGGACGCCGGTGAGAGTCTAGCCTCAAACTCAGTGACTGGGCTCGAAAACGTTTTGTTGCCCTTGGGGTCGAGTGTTTTTTCGGAAAGGTGTATACAGTGCAAAAGGAATGTCAGCAAAAGGAGCTGGTGGTACCACCTCAGAAAACACCGCGTCGTCACTGTCAGAGAAAAACTTCGAAGCAATTAACATTATCGTCTCTATGTGATTTTTCCATGCTCAAAAAAGGTCGTCTACTGTTTTCCGCCATTGCTGCTACGTTTTCTTTTTGCCGTAGCCCAAGACGAAGCCAATCCGCGTAGTATCCAGGTGATTATCCTGGACGTTCCAAAATCGAGTCGCGGATTGTTTACTTCCGATGTCACGTGGTGTTACCCGCTGACATAGGAGGCAGGTTACTCGGGTAAGATTTGGAACATTGCCCATGTGAAACGGGATGTATAATATCACGTTGTACCAACACCACCTATTGGTGGTGTCAGTACCTCAAATAGTGCACTCTAAAAAAGAAGCTTGTCATCTTACACCCTTTTGTCCCATATGATGCACCCCAAAACTTCATTTCGACGTACAGCCCCCTGTAGTCGAACAGACGGCCCGAAATTTTACGAGGGGCTTGATAACGATGCGTTATAACTTATTAAATAGCTAAAGTACGTATCAAAGACTACAGGAAGAAAACACTGAGATTTGGCAGTAGAGCCAAAAAAAAAAACGATTTTATTTGTTGTCAGTAACAGGTACATTAATTATTTTAATAAGTTGCACCACACGGTTATGAAGCCTCTCGTAAAAGTTAGTACAGTTAGATCGACGTCATTGCGCTGTACGTCCAACTGAAGTTTTCGGGTGTATTATATGGGACAAAGGGTGTAAGAATACACCATATTTTTTTTTAGAGTGTGGCACCAACACCACCTGTTGTTGGCGGTACTGGTACCACGCGACATGTTAGGAATTCAGTTGACTCGTGCGCAACGGCCCGTGAACGTTTATTCAGACAGCTCCGTGCTTTAGTCTCTACCATGACGAGAACGGCAAGGGTGTGTCGTGCTCGGGGGGTGTAGTTCATAACTTTGCCGCTAGGGGTCGCGACCGGTCTGAGGGCGCCGCCATCTTCCTCAGTGGGGTGCGCTCTCGGTAGCGGCCATAATCCGATTACGACGCCTTAGCAAGGCTTCGTAATCGGATTATGACTGGTCCAAGCGCACCCCAGACAGGCAAGATGGCAGCGCCCTGAAGCCGGACTTGCAAACGTGTATAGAGACTCTAGATTCAAAAGAGAGAACACCTGAAACCATGGAATGCATTTGAAATTTAGAGGCAGACTCATTCTGCCCTCCTCACCGGGTAGCGAGGAGGGCATGCAGACGAAGAAGGGGCTGAGCGAAGGCTTCTAGACGCTTGCGAACGATTCACGCTTTGGAATCATCCTCGCAGCTTGTACAAAAAACGCGGCCCACAAACCGCGTGGCCTTACCGAACACCGAGTCATTCTTTGTCTGATGTGGGTGCAGTGTGCCGGCGGCTCACTGGAGGTCGCCAACGGACGCCCAACCCAAAGTGTGAACCCGGACCGTCCGCGCGGCCGTCGTCCTGTGTCTTCGCTCGCATTCGCACGCGCGCACACCTTCCGTCCCCGCGCGCTAATTGAGCGGATCTCGGCTTGGGCGCCAAACACCGCAGCGACACGGACCCGGAGGGCCAGCTCAATCTTCGAAGGCCCCCTCCCCATCCCCCAGCGCGGGCACGCCGAGGAATCCAATTTCTGGGAGCCGCTCACAGCCCAGATTGCCGACAATGAGGAGGAAGGGCAGGGCGCGGGCTGAAAGTAAAAGGACCCGACTCACACACATCAACACACAGACAGACACATACAAAAACACGAAACAGATTCACACAGACACCAACACACATGGACACAGACAGATCAACGCACTTACACACGCCAACACACACAGACAGACACAGACGAGCGCACACGCACGCACAAACTTACAAACCCACACGATAACAGACAAAGACAGACACACACACACACAAGGAGAAAAAAACTCGCACAAAACACGAGAGTACGCGGAGCGGAGGGCCGACGCTGGCCCTGCGGGCGAGAAAGACGACCGGCCCGTTTGGAGTCGTTAGCGGTTGTCTCCAAGGTTCGGGGCTTCGGGAAGAGAAGCGCGGCACCCCGGCCTGCTCGCTAATGAGAGCAGGTAATGAGTGCTTCTCCGCTGGGCTCGGGACGGCTTTCATTACGTCGTCCGGAATTGCTCGTCCGATTTCGCAGTCCGCACGACAACGCCCCGCGTGAGTCACCCGGCAAGAAAGAAATCTCGGGGGCCTTTGGAGCGTGCCGGGGACAAGAGGCTGCCCACTTGGCGCGCTCACCAAGTTCGTCAGTTCAGACAAAGGTGCCTGAGCCTTGATAAGCAGAATGCTTTGTACGAGAACTCTCTCATTGAAGACGCTCTTTAAAGCCAAGCGCTTGCGCCCCTGCCTTAAAGGGAAGCAGAAGCACTCTTCAGGAAGTGTGAGTGAGGAGCGGACACTGTAGCTTTTTGTCCCCATAAATTCCATTATCGCACCTATATTGAGCAGAAGTGAGCGTGAACCGCAATTATTTTGATAAATACGCGCAGCGATTGCCACCGGGCATTAGCCGACCCTCTCTGCCGCCCGTTATTTGTCCAGGGCGTCGTGATGTCATTGACGGCTTCCCCCAAGCCAGCTTAGTAACGTTTGCCTGGAAAAAAGGCTTAGTAGTTCCACTTTTCAAACCTGGTAGCACAACAAATGTTCGGAACTATAGACTTATATTCTTGCTCACTGTTTTTTCGAAGGTGTTCGGAAAGATAATCCATAAGGATTTGACACATCATTTTACGCGCGTAATACCTGATACGCTACACGGTTTCATGAGTGATCGTTCTGTTGAGGCGAATCGTGTGTGTTTCTTAAATGATGTTGCACCCACTCTTTTTTTTTTCGGGGACAAACTGAGACTGTGTATTTTGTCTGTAGTGAGGCATTCGATCGTGTGAATCATAAGCTAATGTTAAATAAACTTTCTGTGTGCAGTCTCAGTGATGAATATTGTTCTTGGTTCGACAGTTATATTTCTGGAAGAGCGAATAGTGGTCAGCTATGTTCATGTAAAGTCACGCTTCTTTTCTATACCATCTAAGGTACCTCAGGGCTCCAACCTTGGACCTCTTCTTTTTAACATATTCGTCAAGGGCATCTAAGACTAAGAGAGTTTACAGACGATCTCAATATCTACAAAAACATATTGACATCAAGTGACTGTATTCTACTTTAACTTCTACGCCAAAGAGCGGCCATTAACCGTGTACTGTGTGTAAAAGACCTTGGAGCTTTGCTTGACTTCAAACTTATTTTCAACTCGCATGTGTCGCACGTTGTGAGCTCTCGTTTTAGACGTTTCGGCGTAATCCCACGATTTAGCAAACGTTTTTCGAGTGTATATCTTTTATTTGTGCTTTCCCGGAGCACATAGTTCTCCCAAAACATGATTTTTGTTCAGTGATCTGGAACAGTCTTAGTATGACTGCTTCAAAACATTTAGAACGTATACAGGAAAGGTTTGCTAGAACTTATCATTTTAGACGTTCACATGAGTCATACATATACCTTGAACTACTGAAATCATATTACAGATATCTGAACTTGCAACAAGACGGTGTTCGCGCGACGTTCTATTTTTGTTTAAATGTATACACAGTTACTTCGACATTAGCTCATTAGTCTCTATTGTGCACTATCATATACCTGGACGAAATGTTCAAAATCACCGCATGTTCCACGTGGACCCTACAAATTTTGTCACCATAGGGTTGCATTCAAATTTTTTTAACTCATCTAGACTCATCTGATGTAGACATTTTCAATACAGATTTGTGCCAATTAAAAAAGTGCTTGCGCCATGTATGTGGCTGATGTATATACGTAGTCACTGCGGAGTATTTTTTGTTCTATTTTGTTGCTTGCATTTCTTACCTTTCTTATCCTTTATTTATTTGTATTCTTGCGTTACTACTAACAGGTGCACCAGTGCTTCGGATTCGGCTGTTGCTGGGCACAATCAATGAAAGTATCATTATTATTATTATTATTAGTGGCGAGCAAGGGTCATCTAACTCCACCAAAGACGTCATTTTTGCTAGTTTTTCTCTCCGCTCTCGCGCTCTCCTATCGTCTGCGCGCCGGAACGGGCGGGTCACGTGTCGCACGTGTCATCTGACGTTTTTTTGTTTTTGTTTTTTTGTTTTATTCTCCGCCATTCGGGATACGCAGTCACTTTTGACAGCTTACGAAACCCAGGGAGTTGCTCATTACGTCCACCTTTCTCCACCCTTGATTGGTTCTCCGGCGTCCTCACCGCGGCTAATGCCGCGTTCTCATTGGCTAAGCAGCCATAATGAGATGCGCGGAACTCGTCACGCCCCGCCTTTCTTCAGTTGCCAGTGCCTATGCGGAGCGTAAGTTGGTCTACTTTTTGCGGAGAGGTTGCAATGACGTCACCGCGTCGAGCTCCGATTGGCTCCAATTGAAAGGATAGTGGGAAGACCTCGAGGGCAGCTCTCATCGAGGTCTACCCCATGTCCTTTCCATCAGAGCCAATCAAAGCTCGGCGTTCTCACGTCAATGCAACCTCTGCACAAGAAGCAGATGTACTTGCGCCCCTCGAAGTTCGAGAAAATGCTCTCCAGTATCTAAACTCGCGGGCGTTCTGAAACATACAACGCGTAGTCCAGCTCCGCCTCCTTTGCGGGCGCTCTGGAGGATAGTCTCACTGAACGAAACCCCGTTGGCTACCTGGACAGATATGATGTCAACCAAACCACAGCCCAGAAAGTGGGAAAGCGACTCTTCAGTGGAAAGTGTCACTAAAGCAAACCGCGCGCTCGCGCACTACGGTATGACTACCCGGACAGATCTGATGTTTACCAATCCACAACCCAGCAGCCGCGTGTTCGTCGCTCGGGCAAATGAGCAAATCGCGTTCCCTACACACGAACCTGCCCGGGATGCTTTTCGCCGTCCTGAACCCACTTATTTATCCAAAACTTTACTTAAAACGGCCTGGCAGTTCGAAAAAATTCATTATCGTCACCGGAAGGCGAGTTCGCGCACGGCTGCCTGTGACACTTTCCTCGAAGCAAAGGAAACAAAAACACAAAAAGCGTAGGAGAAGCGTTCAAAACATTTGAGAGGAAAACAAGCGGTTGTTACTTCCGCATCCAGGAACATGTTTCCGCCGCATTTCACCGGCTGTGGCGACGGCGGCGGAAGTCGTTCGGGAACCCGGGTTTTGTTTCTCTTCTCCTCCTGATCTCCCGGTAGCGTGCTTTTGTTTTTGTCCCGAATAATGGATGGTCCAAACATTTTTCAAGCACAGTGCGGGACCTGCTACGGGAATTTCCCGAGGTTTTACCGAAATCCACCGACCGCCGAACGAAGCCGACACCTGCTGCACACGCGGGTTAAAGAAACAAAAGAGATACTGGTATCAGTGGTACGTAGAAAGGCTCGATGCCTGGCATCTTTCCACAGCGTGTCCACTGACGCTCGGATCCCACTCCGGATGGTCCGGAAAAATCCGGCTCTTAAGGCTGCGGTCCCACGGCAGCCATCTTGAACAAGGCGTTAGTTCAACCAGTAGATGGCGACACGCACCCGTGGGGTGGCCGAAACATTGGTTCACAGTGGGATGGCTCGAGCACTATCACGTTCCCCTCGTGGCCTTGCTCGTGCCGCTGCAGCTGTTCTCAGCTAGCTCAAGTAGCGTGGCCTAGCGTGGCCCAGCAAACGGATGTATGCGGAGATGCGGTTCGGCGGTTGTAACGGGCTTTCGCAACAAATCTTACCAAGAAGGAATCAAATGTTGATTGACGTGTTGATATTCTATCAATGAAAATTTCTTCTGCAGGAATGCACGCTCAGTAGACTCGATCTTCCAAGACACCAGTGGAAGCGGACGTCAAGTCGCGATTTACGGTGCTTACCTCACCATTTAGTGACGACTAAAATAACGTCACGAAATATTGTGTTTCACGGGGTCCGGAAGATGTTGTACAGGTAGTTACATTATAGTTTCCAGAAAACAAACGCCGTTGCAATATTTTCGGAAGTACCGACACACATAATGTTGTAAGTACAGCTTAGGAGGAATATGATGAAAACCATCAGAAGAAATAGGAAGACGTTTATTTGCAATGATGACGCTATGAATGAACGGCATTTAGCGACGGCAAGTTATGAGCGTTCGGGAATTTATAAGTTCACGTGATTGCTAACTATAGACATGCGTTTTTGTCGGGAGATGGTGTTGCGGTGATGACCTGATATCGGACGACTCATGGCAGACGAACAAGCAAGTTTCTTCTCAGCGAATGGTAAGTGTCCAGTGTCAAGCACAACACGTGGCTACCGACGTGGTCGACGTTTCGAACACTTACCGCTTTCGAGAAAAGTCCTGGCACCTGGGCTAACTTTCTGGAAAGACTCGAAGTCTTCCTTGAGTCCAACGCCATCATGAACAGTAACTGAAAACGATCCACTATTCAATCGGTGGGCGGCGAAACGTATCCGCATCTGCGGAGTCATGGACGATGCGTACTCTTAGTGGCTGGAAGTTTACACGATGCCTGCCACGACGTCCAGACACGTCATTGACGTTCTACGGTCTCTTTTACCTACTTTTGCCCTACCGAAAATACTTTTCTCTGATAACGCGCCAAATCTTGCTTCAAACAAAATAAACAAGTTTTTGAAGAGAAAAAACCGGCATCAGGCATCACATTAGTGCACCATACCATCCTGCAACTAACGGGCATGCAGAACAGATGATGTGCGAAACAAAAAAAAACAAAAAAATCCCTTTTGAAGCTTACGGAAGGCAGTTCAGTGAAGAATCGCCAGGTTGTTGTTCCAGCAGCACGCGACGGTCTCATCTTACACGGTAAAAACACCCGCCGAAGCAATATTCAGCGGACGAAGAGCCACACCCCTCGATCTCGTGATACCATGGCTTACGAACGAAGATCGAGAGATTCCCAGATCGGGAGTAATTGCAGTTTATTTGGTCGGACAACTCGTCTACGTAAGGAATTTCAGCGGAAGTCGGGCCTTCCATGTAAAACTTGAGTAGAAAAGGCTCTATGTTGGTTGACCAGAAGGTGTCATGTCTCTGAATACGTTGGATATCAATGCCCTTGAGTGTAAATATAACTAAATCACAAAGCTCTCTTTGTGTATTGTGTAACTGCCCTTGTATTTGATAGTAGAAGCTATGGTGGTGATTTGGACCTTTCACACCAGGCTCCTTTTTCTTATTTTTCGCCTGACACTCCTTTGCGGTTTAAGTATGCTTCAAGAATCTTTTGGAACGGGGACACTTTACGTCAACAAGGCGATTTGTTCCAAGTAGTCAATCAGGGAATTCTGCAAGAAATCCGTCCCTCCTTTTAACGAATAATCCGCACTTCTGCACAGTGCAGTTTTCCTGTTCCACGTACAGTTGTAAAGCAGCATCCTTATTGATTCTACCATATTCTGTTGCGGGTGAAGAAAGTCTTTGGGTATACGATATTTGAAACAAGTCTGGCACTGTACGTTGTGGTTCGACACCCACTAATGTCGTCGTCCTTATACAGCCTCATCATTTAATCATTACATCGTCACCTCATATTGCTCTTCATCAACAGTAAGTACAGTGCTAATCACACTTGCTTATAACGCGCGAGCGTGCGGCTTTCTCCGGGGAGCGCTAGACTGGTGGCATTCGCGGAAACTAAGCTAGTCACGTGGCGCAACGTGGAACGGCCCGCTCGAGGGGTGTCCTGCCCACTCTGTCAGCTTGATAAGCGATAAAAGTAAAGTGCTTTACGAAATATTGTTGTTTTTTGATGACGACATCGTTGATACGTCTTCGTGCTTTAGTTTGTTTATTGTTCGAGCAATGATGTTTGTAAAAAGCGTGCGAGCAGCCTTCCGCGTTCGCCGCCAGTTGATAGAGTGGCAGGACACCCCTCAAGCGGGCCATTCCATGTTGCGCCACGTGACTAGCTTAGTTGCCGCGAATACCACCAGTCTAGCGCTCCCCGGAGAAAGCCGCACGCTCGCGCGTTATTGACAAGTGTGATTAGCACTGTACAATAGGCTATCACCATATTCCAATCTAAGAATTGAAAAATTGAGTTGTTCAGACCTTCAACAAGTTTATTATTTATATAATGTTAATACGTTACATTACCTCGAGACGATCGACGTCCATCGTCGATCTTCAAATACTTATACCTGTATATAAATTAGACACAGAAGAGAGGGGGGGGGGGGGGGGGGGGCGGTGGCTGAGTGCATGGTCTAGCGCACACCAGCTCGGAGCGCTTGGAGCGAAAGCTCGCGCTGCAGAAGCCACCCCGCCCCTGCCCGTTTCGATCTGGAAGAGCAGCGTACCGGCGTGGCGGTCGTGTGTATCACTACTGCGTGGTGCACGTTAAAGACCCCAGGTTTGCGGTTGTAACGCACTGGCTAAATTGCTCATCTACAGCTGAGAGTCAGACGCCCACTAAGGCGGACTAACTTCCGGCTGTATAAACATACACACAACAATTTGCAATTAGACGCATAATAACAAAGAGCACAGTGTGCCGCCTCTTTCTTTGGATGCCTCTTTTTAAACCAGCGCAAGCTCGCGCGTTCTCTCTTTTGAGACGGTTAGAACGGTCGCACATAAAACCCGCGTTTCTCCTACCCGGCCGCTTCCTCCTCTCATTATGTGTAGTTGGTTATAACTAAATAAGCTATAGTAATAGTGTATTATTCATATTTACTTTCAGTTTCAGTCAGGGAGAAGGAGGTTTGCGGGAACTATAGAGCAAATAAATGAGCTGCGCTTGGAGTATCGGCACTCTCTTCCCCGTCAGTGTTGTGAACGCCGCCGTTCTGGTGCTTGTGCAGAGCAGGCGCAACTGCCGATCGTCATGATTTAAAAGTGCGACATCCTCAGCATTAGATTTGGTGTTAGGAAGCTCATTTAATGTTGCTTTGCTTTGTCGCACATTGTTTAAAGTTGAGGACTAAAAAGCGTTTCTTGTGATTTCAGATAAAGCTTCAAATAACTGGCAAACATGATTTTAAGCCACAATATGGCCAAGTGTCGCTACTCTGACGCGTAGCTTATTTAATGACACTATTCATGCTCTTGTTCAAGAGGCTTGAATACCTGGAGGGGCCATGACGTAAGCTCCGTGGATTCCACAAGCCACTACCTTTTGACACCTGCCTTTTCCTCATTGTTCCCGCTTGTGCCAGTAATACCCTTGTTACACGGGCGCACTTAACTGCAGTTACGCTAAGCCACAGTTAGCGCACAATACTGGCCGACAACATTCTCCGGCTATGCAGTCAAAGCTATGGGCGAACGTGCGCTTGAGCATCTTGAGCACACATCGAAGCAGTGCACGAGCGCTCTCCACTTCTTCTGAAATAGCTGTCCGAGAGTATAGTGCGGTAACTGTGGTGCCACGTAACAGCAGTTAAAGCTGAGTTAACCACAGTTAAGGGTGCTCGTGTAACAGAGGTTTAAATTAGCTACGGTTCAGAGTAACGACACTTGGCCATATTGTGGCTTAAAAGCATGGTTGCCAGTTAACTGAAGCTTTATCTAAAATCACAGGAAACGCTTTTCCGTACCCCACATATGTTTAAACAACCCGCGACAGAGCATTGCAATATTGCATCAGCTTCCTAGCACCGCATCTAATGCTGAGGAAGTCGTACTTTTGGTTCATGATGATCGGCAGTTGCGTTTGCTCTGAACAAGACCCAAAATGGCGGCGCCCAAAACAATTTTGGGGAACGGAATGCCGATACTTTAAAGCTCATTTAGTGACTCTAGACATGATGTGAACTCGGGTGTATTATTTTCCTCTTCGTCTTTATTGTTTATTGATTTCAATCATATCGAATAATGAACACATTATATCACGCTACACGTGTGCAATTATTTGTCTTAGATTTATTAATCGGACCCAGTACTTAAACCATTCATTTATCGATAGTAAATCTTCCAATATATTTTTTAAATGTGAAGGTAAAAAGACACGGAGATTGATGATGATACAGACGCCAACGCCGCCCTCGTAAATTTTTTGAACACTAGAAATCAGCAGTTTGTCTGCCATCCGCCAGGTAGCGCAACAAAACACCCAAACAGTTTTTAATTGTTTTTAAAATTAGCTAAGCTCTACACCTATTAAGAAACCGAAGCAAGATCATTGTGAAAATTTAATACATCGCAATGTATATCTATTCCTAACAATATTGCTATTAGATGCCAATAAATCTGTTATATGTCCAAAAAAGATATGCATCAAAAACAGGTAAGTTTGAAGGGCTCCTGGAGCGTTATGACTTTGAAAATGAAAAAAAGCCATCGTCCACCTCTTGGGCAACCATTGTAGCTCTAAATGTTATAAAAGATTTTATCATAGCTTAATTATTTCCTCAGCGGCATTTGAAGTACCATGACTCGAAGCACAAAAAAGTGCTACGTTTGATATAAAATATCTAAACAAAAAAATTGTACACAACATTAAATTTTTTTCTGCATATTACCAATTATAAGCACTACATCCGTAGCTAATTTCATTGCCCTAGTGCTTGTCGTTAAAAACATATTTGTGCTAAAAAATGTCAATTTTAGGGCAATATTTGGAGGGATGAAAAAAACAAAGTAGTGCAAATACCAAAAAAGTGTATCGTTACATTCTGCTCCGACATCATCTTAACAAAACTGCTATATTGGAACCGTGCTATCTTTAATGAATTGTTCATAAAACATGAACTAGCGGAGCAAGTGAGGGTCCGCGCCATCATTTTCGCAACGTTACAAACGCGCATGAACAGTAAAAACCAACACATACATAATATCAAATGAAAGAGGATTGCATTGCCTTTCGAATGACATTAATTCCATAAAACAGTATTTAAAAGGAGATGAGTAATGACCTGCCAAAAAGTACCTTAACTGCCACATTCAGTGGGACCGTGGCCTTAAAGGCGGACGTACAAGCTCTGTTTCCTGCGGGGAAGATAATCCCCTTAGCGCTCCCTTTCTCCATAGCTGCGAGTGGAGCAAATTAGGGAAAAGGTAAAAAGTGGAGAGGATATAGGAAAGAAGGAGGCGGCAAAAGTGGAAAGCGCGAAGTGTACGCCGGCCTTTAACGTATCGCGCTAGGATTTACTACAGAGGTGCCCGAAGGTGGCGGAAGCAGTCACTAAAATTGTGGAAAGTTGGTACACCTGAGTGGATCACGAAAAATCAAAAACTGTTTTCCCTATACTTTGCCACGCATGTAGACTTAAATAATATTTTCTGCCACTACGGCGCTTATTTGGGTCATATGAAGTGAAGAATAAGTAAGCCAACTGATTTTTTTTTTTTTCCATTTCACTGATTTTTCAGTTGTGATAGACGCAAGAATAGCCCACAACGATTTTTGTTTTTGTTTCAGTGAGATTCTATTTTCATAAGCAAAACCAGTTTTCTTTTTACTCCGGAGGTTTTATGTATTCATAATCTCGAATAATAAATCCACCATCTTTGGGCACCTCTGTATGTAAATCCCAGGGCGATACGTTGAGAATTCAATTTTTTCGCACTGCTCGAAGTAAAATCGAAGCGCCCCTGGCAGATCGCCACGAGACGCGGCCGCCGAAAGTGAAAAGGTAGAGCAGCAAAACAAGCGCCACGTAACGGGCGCCCCGCTGCGGCAAGTCGCAGAAACACGCTTGTTCAGAGCGATGGAATGTCCGCTCGTGCTCCTCGAGTTCCTCGCACTACCGCTTCTTTTCTCCTCGGGTTTGTAAACCATGTTTCTGATCCTCGCCGCTGCAAAAGCTGTGCGCTGAATACCAGATTCCCCAAGAAATGCCCTCTGCTACCAGATCCTCGCGCTCCAAATCTTCGGCCGAGCACTCTTTGGCTTCGTCGTCGAACTGCCAGGCTATGTGAGTATAGAGGAGGCTATGGCCGGGGTCACACTGCTTATACATAAAGCCCTTCAGAAAAGTGGCGCCATTCATTGTTAAGGAAATGCTCGAGACACGTGGCGCGCGCCACTTCTGGGAAGAACATGGCGTCTGAAATCCAGCTCAGTGCTGCGCTGTGGCACCATAATCTTCTCAAGGGCTGCACGTTGCACCTGCCTGTTACATCGAAGCCACCTTGCGCTACTTTTAAAACTTGAAGTGGCTTTACTTATACATCATATAAAAGACAGTCTAGATTCAAACGCGAGCCACCGAAAGATTCGTGCTTCGAATGCCGCCTGGCAATGGGTTTGAGGAAAAAACTGAGCACGAGGCATTCGAACCACAAATATTGGGGTGACTCGTGTTTTGAGACTGTCTTTTGTATGATGTACAAGCAGTGTGACCTCGTCTTTAGTGCACTTACATACTGTACAATGGCTTCCGGCCCGAGGTTGGCCGCTAGAAGGGCCGGCATTTGCTGCCCGCGTGAAGAGACTCCATTGTAAGAAAATCGCTTCCCAAAACAGGATCGTAGGAATCTTCGTGTTATCCCGATTATAGTCTGGTGCACAGCACGTAGAAGTTAATCTCAACTGGAAGAAATCGGACTTTGCTTAGAATGTTTTTTTTTTTATCCGGCGTACCCGTTCTACAGAGGTTCGCAACGGAACAGTCTCGGGCCAGCTGCATCACAGTGTGACAAATGTTGCGAGAGATCATGAAGTCAAGAATATTGCTGGATACACAAATTTTAATTGCTATACTTTTCGGCTGTTTTACTGGAAACATAAGCAAAAACATATAACTACTTACGAGGCCACAAGCACGATAGTCAATATATCTGGTGCTCAGTCAATCGCCAGTTGTTAGACATTTCGACTTCCCCGTCGTCGTCTGCGTTAATATACAATATCGTTTCAAACGGCTCGGGCACTTGATCATTTTTCAAAACCGCACTTCGCAACATATGTAGGAAGCGTAATCAGAAAAGATTTTACAAAAACATAATATTTAGACAGAAAAATATAATTGAGTGCGCTAGAACGGCATATTCGATTTTCGAAGTTTTCGTTTATGTCATGTTTGGTGACACCTACTACGGAAACTACGAATTCCAGAAATCTCAAATATTTCGAACTTCTAATGGATCATGGAATCTAAGGATATAATAATTCATAGCAATGTGGACGTTGTATCTTTCGCGTTAAAAGATGAGCAAACATGGCTCCTTTCATGTTTTGTCACTAGATTGCTGCGCCGTTATCTAAACAAATTGAACAGCTATACAACATTAAAACTTATGTCATACATTATTATTAAAAAGTTATTTCATGGAGTATATAAATAATTGCTTTATCTCAAAAATTTAACATTTTATGTTGCTCCAAAATTTTCCTAAAGTATAAAATTAAGAAATTTCAACGGGCAATAATAATAAAAAAATACCTTCGATTTTGTTTAAAGTTTATAGTAACAGTGGTTTACTATACGCTTGTGTTTATTAATAAAAAATTTGTTTTGCGTCGCTTTGTTTCCTTCGAAGTTACAGCACTGAAAAATTCCCCTTCCACGCAGGCATTTTTGCCCAATGCCACAGACGCGATTATCTTTTGTTCCGTGTATTTTTTTACAATTCTTTTTTGTTCTTGTTGTTGTATTCGGGTATTGCGATCATTCCAAAGTATTTTATTAATTAAAATAATATCTACGTTGCTTTCCGTTTTTATTAATTTACCCTGTAAGCCTGTTTTTCTTTTAAAATTACAAGGTTTAGGAGATTGAGCTGAAGCGAAACAAAAACAAATGCAATCGCTACTACATTTTTTTTTTTTCTACAAAAAGCAGTAGAAAAGTAAGTACAGCGGTCCAAATATATGCGAATACTGTAAACGACTTATTTTTCGCGGCTCAAGACTTCGCGAGCTCGATATTTCGCGAGTTAAATATTGTAACGATTACCGCTTACAAGCTGTTCATTTAATGGACGTCCGCTTGCTTTGCTCGTAGGCTTCCAACTCTCGCGAGCACTCCGTGTTCTTCTCTTCGTTGTCTTCTTTTCCGCGACATCAGCTTCGCTACATTATCCCCCTCCCGTCTTCTGGAATTTTATCCAAGTTTAACGAAGTCCTTCATACAACGACAGTCGATCACGGTGAACCACGAGAGCCCGGGATCGATCGTTTTGACGTATGCGATAGACCACGTCACTGAGCCGTTTCACGATTGTAAAAGGTCCTTGCCAGTGACGCTGCAGCTTTGGGGACAGTCCTCGTTTCCGAACCGGGTTATACAACCATACCCTGTCGCCTGGTGAAAAAGGGCGTGATGTGACGTGTGCGTCATACTGGCTCTTCATGCGAGCGAGGCCGCTTGACAGCCGTTGTCGAGCAAATGCGTGCATTCGCTCGAGATTTGTTCTCAGTTTGCTCACGAAAGACACAGGGTCTGTGGCCGGTTCTGATGCTCGTGGGATGGTTAGTTCACAGGGCATACGAAGGTCATGGCCGAGCAGCATCATCGCTGGCGTGTAACCGGTGACCTCGTGAGCTGCTGTACGGTATGCGTACAAAAATAGGTGCACGATGGTGTCCCAGTCATCTTGACGATCATTTACAAATATCGACAGATGTTGTAAGATGGTTCGGTTCATTCTTTCTACCAAGCCGTTTGACTGCGGGTGGAAAGGTGTGGTCCTCGTTTTGGCGATGTTGAATATCTTGCAAACTTCTTTAAATACGTGAGATTCAAAGCTCCTGCCTTGATCCGAGTGAATGCTCAGGGGCGCCCCGTACCTGGTGATCCAATTCCTCACCAGGGCGTCAGCAATTTCAGGGGCGGTCTGGTTTGGAATTGGAATAACCTCCGGCCACTTTGTAAAGTAGTCAACAATGACTAGCAAAAACCTGTTACCAGATTTAGATCGGGGAAGTGGGCCTAGCACGTCAATGCCAACGCGCTCAAAAGGCGCCCCCGTCACATGCTCTTGAAGCGGTGCTCGCTGTTTGGCGTGAGGTCCTTTACGGGAGGCGCACATGTCGCACTGTCGACACCACTGCTTCACGTCACTGTGGCACTGCAGCCAGTAGAAACGTTGGCGAATCTTCTTTATCGTGCGATTCACGCCGAAGTGTCCTCCTTCTGGACTGCTGTGCAGTTGTTGAAATGCGTGGGAGCAGAGTGTATGTGGCAGAACCAGTTGCCAGACGACAGAGCCACCCGCAGCGGACTCCCAGCGTCGATAGAGAACGTTGTCGCGAAGGTACAAAGAGTCCCATTGCACCAAGTAGCCCTTAAGGGTAGGAGATAAGCTGGATACCTCCTTGCCTTGAGGTCGTCTATTCTTCGTTTTCCATTGTATGAGCAGGCCGATGTCTGGATCGTCAAGTTGAGCTGCCCGAAGACTTTCCGGTGTCCACATTTCGTTGCCACAAGGAATTGTTTTGAGTGAGATGCAGCTGCGTTTTTCAATGCTTGTGCACTGCTTGCACGACTTCTCACCGCATGGTCGACGCGAAAGGCCGTCGGCATTGGTGTGGAGTGAGCCGGGGCGATGCTGTATGTCGAAGTTGTATTGGTGAAGGCGTTCCAGCCATCGGGCGACCTGTCCATCAGGGGTTTTAAAACTCAACATCCAAGTCAATGATGCGTGGTCGGTTCGGATAATGAATTTCCGTCCCAGAAGATAATGATGGAAATGGGTTATGGCCTTGATGATGGCCAAAAGTTCGCGTCGGGTGGTGCAGTAGTTGCGTTCTGGCTTCGTAAAAACCTTACTATAATACGCAATGACTCGCTCATGTCCATCTTGTTCTTGCGATAGTACAGCACCGGCTGCCGAGGCGCTAGCGTCGGTGTCAAGGATGAATGGTGTTGTGTCTTTTGGGAAGGCAAGAGTTGGTGGAGATGTGAGGGCCGTTTTGAGTGTCTCGAAGGCCAGTTGGCATTCTGGGGACCACACAAACGGAGCTTTCTTTTCTGTCAGGATATACAAGGGCTTGGTGATGTGGGCGAAACTAGGGACGAATCTTCGGTAGTAGGATGCCAGCCCAATGAAGCTTTGAACGTCAGCGGTGGATCTTGGGGTTGGCCACTCGGCAATAGCAGAGAGTTTCCGAGGATCTGTGGAAACTCCGTCCGTCGAAATGATGTGCCCGAGGTACTCAACCTGCTTTGTGCACAGCGAACATTTCTTTGGAGTAAGCTTTAGGTTTGCCTTTTGAAGTCGTGCAAGCACAAGCTCGAGATTCGCCAGGTGATCGGAAAATGTCTTGCCCAATACCACAATGTCGTCGAGGTATACAAGACAAACTCTGCCTATGAGACCATGCAGCACAGATTCCATTAGTCTCTGGAATGTAGCCGGGGCGTTGCAGAGCCCGAATGGCATCACTCGGAATTGAAATGAGCCATGACCTGTAGTGAAGGCAGTCTTTTCTCGGTCATCCGGGTGTACGGGAACCTGCCAATATCCACTCTTAAAGGGGCTGTGCAACGATTTTAACGTTGAAAGAATTGGCATTTTCTGCTTTTGATATTGTTCACTGTGTCACAAATGGCAGAAAACACACCTCCTTTCATCGCAATGTTGCGATTCCGTCGCGTAATAGCGAGGCAAAACTTGGAATATTTCCCGACTTGCAGCCACGAGCGGCGGCCATGAGAAACAAGCGGCGTGACGTCACTTGGGTCGTTGTAAGAAAGATAGCAAGTTGTGCGAATACCTGCTCGATAAAAGGTAACTTTTTTTATAAATCTTGTCGTTCCAACATAAATATAAATGCGTCAACACCCTGGTATCATCGACAAAACTTTTATTATACGGAGTTTTAGTGGCGCCATCTATCCTAGGTCCACAAAACCGCGAACAGCCGCCAGAAGCCGGAGGGGGAGAGGGACAGCGCCGGACGGGCAAGGACGGGTGGTCACGCGGTCGGGAGCGGATGAGTTCTCGCTGCTCGCTGATGGCTCTAAAGAGAGAACTTTTCCGGAACTCCGCGCCTACTCTAGTGACGTCACTGTGCACGTGACCCGGAAGACGATGCACGAGTTGAGAGGCGGCAAAAACCTGGATCTTTTTCATTTTTTTAAGCAAAAACTAGGGTATCCAGGCAAAATCTGTTTTCTGGAGTTCACTGCAGAAGTGTCAGGCATCAACTTCCACAATTATTTAAGCAAAGCCCTGAAATTGTTGCACAGCTCCTTTAAGGTCAAGCATAGAAAACCACTCGCTGCCTGCGAGAGCGTCCAAGATATCGTCAGTTCGAGGCAAAGGAAAGGAGTCCTTTTTGGTGACATCATTAAGTCGTCGATAATCCACGCAAAAACGTGCTGACCCGTCCTTTTTCTTCACCAGTGTGACTGGTGAAGACCAAGGGGAACACGCGGGTTCAATCACGCCCTGCTGTAGCATGGTCTTTATCATGTCGTTAACAGATGACTGCAGTGCAAGGGGAACTCGTCGAGGAGACTGTCGTACAGGGGTAGCCTGTCCCGTCACGATGTGGTGTGTTGCTGCTGATGACAAGCCCATATCACTGTCTCCCGTGCTGAAAAGCTTTGTAAATCTTTTAAGTAGCTGATGAAGCTTACCCGCGCAGGTTTTATCGAGGCCAACAGTCGCGCCCTCGTAGAGAGGTAACACGTGTGGGTCCAGCTTGGTTGGTAATACGTGGGGACACGGACACGGGAACTCGGGATTTATTGGGAGTCCACTGTCGCAAAGAACCGTCACTGTGGCAGCACCCAGGGGAAACGAGTCAGTTCCCAAGTGCAGCAATCCGGCATTGAAGTCAAGCACGCATTTGTGTGCTTTGAGAAAATCAACGCCAAGAATGCACTGCTCCTCGACAGCCGCGACGACAACGGGCAAAGCAGCTTGAAGGCTTCCCACGGTGAAAGGCACGGTAGTGTAGCCGAGTACCGCTACCGTCTCCCCTGTTGCGGTCTGTAGAGCATAGCCACCGGAGTTTGCTGGGACAACTCGGTTTGCTTTCACCAGAACTTCTGGCCGGATTACAGAGGTAGTTGCGCCGGTATCGACAAGTGCACGCACTGGTACCCCGTCTACTTCGCCTTGGAGGTAGATGGAAGTCAAAGATGAAGCCAAGACGCGGGTTGACGTAATTCTTCTTGGAGCCATTGTCGTTGAGGTCCGGCTACCAGAGCCAAGGTCATGGTTTCGGCACTGCGACCGCGTGTGACCTTGCTGGTGGCAATTCCAGCAAATTGGAGCTGGAGGTGTTGGCGTCTTTATAGCTGGAGTTTGCGGTTGCATGAAGGACTCTACACGCGTGGATCGAGATGCCTGTCGGGCAGCCTGTACCTCCAAGGCACAAGTGTGTGCTACCCGCAGAGTCTTAGGGCGTGCGAGGCGAACCGCATCCTGTACCTCAACAGACGAGATGGCGTCGATAAATGCCATGGTAGCGACAGCCTCCACCGTGTCCTCTGGGCAGCCTGGGAACGCAAGACGTGCGAAGCGTTCAATGTCATCCGCGAGGTCGGAGATGGTCTCCAGCGCAGACTGACGACGGTTGCGAAGTTGTGCATGATGAAGGAACCGAAGCGGCCCTTCCCCAAAGCGCTCGTCCAATGCCGCGACCAAAGCCTGGTAGGATTGACGTTTTTCAGGTGCCAAATGATGCAATAGGGTCAACGCTGGTCCGGCGAGATGGGCGATTCCGGTCAAAGCTGAAGTTTTGGAATACTTCGCGGGTTCTAACTTTCGTGACGCGGTGGGACCTCAATATAGATTCGAATGGATTTACATTTTACCGGAATTATTCGCGGGAACTATTTTTCGCGAAATTTAGGCGACTCGCAAAATTTGCGAAATTTAGGTCCTCGCGAAAATTAAGTCGTTTACAGTATTTCTACCTACATTCGCGATGAGGTGGGAAAGCTTGAGCCCAAACTTGTTACACTGCTATTCATATCGGCTCTACGCTGAAATGACCATGATAAAAATGCGACTTCACAGAAGAATTTCAGTAAGACGTCCGTTGGGATGTAAAAAATATTTGTAATTATTTATTCTAGCAATATTTAAAAAAATTAGAAAAAAATGAGTGAAGATATCGAGCACACTATAGTTCCCCACGTTGGCAAGAGGGCGTTGAGACGCCCGTCCTTTGTCCCTCTTCAAACCAGACTGACGAATTCCGCGAATCCCACTCACCTTTGCTGGAATAAATCTACCGAGTGAAAGAAAATCGGTCCACTCCGAATGTGGCTGCAAATAGGGAATGCACGAACTGGAAAATTTTGTCCGATCCCCTTCGGAAATTTGACACCCAGATCTTAATGCTCTGCAAACTTTCTCTGCTTTGCTATCTTCTTTTTGTGTTTACAAAGATATACACTGTAAAAAATTTACGTCAATTTGACGTGTCTTTCCCTCGTCAAAAAAGACGGGCACGCTCGTCATTTCAAAATACGAGGATGCCCTCAATATTTATTTGGCGCGAGAGCCGAGCCTTCCAGAAAAGCCGAAATCCCAGGAGTGCAAGCATGCGCAGATGGCGAGGAGTTGAATGCCCCGCCGCGCAGCGCGCAGCCCCGCAGCTCTTTCGCGGCCCTCCTCTCTCGCAGAATGGTGTTGCCGTTGTTGCAACACCCATCTCTGTTGTTTTGCGGTTTTGCTCCGAGTCGTGCGCCCGTGCCGCGCAGGCGCAAACAGAGGTTGCAGCAGCTATCGCCATGCTATCGCCACTATCGCTCTTCGGGCGTTCGTCGAACTCGCCTCGGTGGCTGTTGACATCGTGGTCAGTGTAGTGTTCTGTGATGCATCAGGGCCTCATCAGCTCATCGACGACTAAATCGCCCACTTCAAGGTATGCAATGTGACTTTATCCTTGCAATGTCTTGCTTACGTATTGTAATCGAATATTTCTCCATGTTCGCGGTTCGAGTGCTTTCGGTTGAAGACGGAAAGCGCTCGAGCGTGTTCGAAATCTGCGGTCTGAGTACACGGGCGTCCAGCGACACATCGTGCTTTTGGTGTTTCTTTTTCAGCACGTTATGTTTCCGTTATAATATGCACGTGTTTATTTATCCGTGCTGCAGCGGCGGCGCCTTTACTCAGAGCCCTGCGCCTTATCTCTTAGGAGAACTCGCGAGTACGAGCTTTTATGGAAGCTTAGTTTCTGTGTTTGTTTTTGCAACAACATTCATGCAGCCAGACAACATAAGCGAGCGGCTAACGTCTTTGTAACGACGCAATGTCATTGAACGACGTTTTAGCGGCTTCGAAAACGGAATTCACTCGATTCACGAGCCTCTAAGACGTACACAAAATTATTGACCGCCCTCGTAATTTGACGGGAAATTTCTCAAGCAGTTTGGAGGGTTAATTGTTGTAAACATCCACTCTGCAGCTCGCTGCTGGCTCTGACTTTATATTTAACAGTGTGCTTATTTTTTATATCGTATTTTCCGGGCTATAGTCCAAGGTCTATACATGTTTAAAAGCTGAAATTTTAGGCTGTGCGGACTCTACGCGTGCGGACTATACACGAATTTTGTTTTTCAAGATCGTTCAGTATGAGGAGATGTGACGGATTTTGTGAGTGAAAGAGTATGTTAATGATGATTTATGTATATTATAGGCAGGCACGTAGCCAGGGGGAGGCCCCCCCCCCCCCCCCCCCCCCCGAAACAAAATTTTGGCTACGTGCCTGATTGTAGGCTTCTTTGTGTGCTAAGAAAGCAGACATGTGTCAAGGTGTGCCGTCTATAGGAAGATTTTCGTGTCGACTAAGCACCAGGTGCCGACTATGCACGGCACGCGGACTATGCACCGGGCGCGGACTATCTAAGTATCTAAGCAAGAACTTTTACTTTGGACCCCCAATTTGCCCCTGCGGACTATACACCGGGTACGGACTATAGCCCGGAAAATACGGTACATATATTTTAGGTTTTTGCATGTCCTATATTCCGTTCACGCCTACGCTGACAGTGCGGTGCAAGCTACTTGTTCGCCAACTATAATTAAAGCCTCTTATCGCTTGACCTCGCTCTCCCCGCGTGAGTATGTGAGAGGCGGTGACCACGTTGTGCAGAATCGAGAGTTGACTGGTCAAACGAACATGCAGCTTCCACCGCACTGTCTGTTTAGGGGTGAACATTTCGCAAAATCGTAATAATTGGCTCAGCATACCCAACGGCTTATCGGCTTCGCAGAAGTTTATATTTTATTTATTTTTCTGCGCTTTCTTGTTTTATTTCTCATTGATGAGTACTGTTCATTCATTTGCACACCTGAGTCATTAGACAGCTGAAATGACGTCGAAAGATTCTTCTGATATATCAAATTTTTTTTTTTTGTAATCTTTAACGGACTGTAAAGGAAAATGAAGGTGATATATATGTGGATGCCATCCTCACTGTATAATAGTAGGGCTCGGCGGACATTAGACAGGCGGATAAACGTCAAAATATGTTTACTAATTAACCGAAAATTGTAAAGTCACTGTTTAATTACATAGCTTTTTACTTTTCTTATTTCACTGTAGATTACACTTGTGCAGCTTCAGACACCCCGGCCGTGACACTTCCCCTTTGGACTTGGTTTAATGAATTTGTGTTTAGTATAGTTGCATTATTTGTTTAGTATAGTTACGTTTATTATCATTAGTGCATGATTTTTTTTAACGAGTTTATAATTGCTTCCTCTTTTTTACAGTGGCTATTTTCAAACCTAACGTTGCATTTGCATATGTTGGTGTGCATGTGCATGGTGTGTGTCTGCATCTAACTGTGTCACATGGCACCTGTGACATCCTAATGACGTCTGCATATAGTTGTTTCACTTTGCACTCGGGCTCAAAGTAAAGCTATGTTGGACTGTTAATTTCAGGGTGGCATATCCCACAAGCCTCATGTTGGCTGTGATGTGCCCGTCATGCTAACTGATGTGCGCTAGATACAATAAATGTATTATATTATTATTATGAATATTATTATTATTATTATTTAGCGGTGTAATGGGCCTCTTCGCAATTGCAATTTTAAAGAGAGTAATGTAACCCCAAAACTCTAACCGGCGATTTCCGAAAAACATGGATTACTCAAAACTTGCTGCTTTTTCACAAAATTGTTTCATTTAGGTTGGGCTTTAATAATGTCTCCGTTTAAAATTGCAATCGCAGCATAGCCCATTATACCAATACTTAAGAAGGTAATTAACATATTTTGGTTAGTAAACATAATTTTATGTTTATTCTCTTCTCTAACGTTTGTCATTGCTGTGGTATTGCTGGCTACTGCAGTGTGTGACCCAATTGTTATGTTTGTTATAGGTACTTTGGCCAGATAAACCTCAAAAGAGGTACCAGGTGTGCACCATGCCATATCGCAAAGAGCGGCATTTATCCGAAAGTTCTCAGGCTCATCAAGGAAGGGAAATGAACCCGTAGGTACTATCCAAAGATTGCCAGCCGCTCTCTTCAAGCCGCATGGAGAGCTCTATGAGTTCAGCAAGTGTTCCTAGTGGTCCTCGGGATATTTCATGCTGGAGGCTTATGTAGTATTGGTCTTGTCTTTGTAACTTTGTGGGTATAAGGCAAGCTGTATTAAATTTATTGCAGGTTCCAGTTGCACCAAGCAGGTGCACTCACCCTCAGGTTGCAAGCCGCTCTCTTCAAGTCGCATGGAGTGCTTTATGAGGTGAGCAAGCATTTCTAGCAATCCTTAAGACATGTCGTGCTTTAGGCTTATGTATTACTGGCCTTGTCTTTGTTACATTGTGGTATATGGCAAGCTGTACTAAATTTATTGCAGGTCCCAGCTGCACCAAACAGGTGCACGCACCATTGCAGATTGCAAGCCGTTCTCTTTAAGCCACATGGAATGTTCCATGAGGTGAGCGTGCATTTGTAGTGGTCCTTGGGACATGTGCTGTAGGCTTATGTATTACTGGCTTTGTCTTTGTGGTATTCGCCAGGCTGTATTAAATATATTGCAGGTCCCAGCAACAAAAATTGCAAGCCGCTCTCTTCAAGCCGCGTGGAGTGCTCTCTGAGGTGAGCAATGATTTCTGGTGGTCCTTGGTACATGCCCTTCTGGGGGTTTATGTAGTACTGACCTTGTCTTTGTTATTTTCTGGTATATGGCAAGCTGCATTAACTTTCTCGCAGTTCCCATCTACACCAAGCGGGTTGACCCACCGTCAGACCGCAAGCCGCTGTCTTCAAGCCGCACAAAGTGTTCTATGAAGTGAGCAATCATTTCTGGCTGTCTTTGGTGCATGCCATGCTGGGGGTTTATGTAATACTAGCCTTGTCTTTGTTACTTTCTGGTACATGGCAAGCTGCATTAACTTTCTCGCAGTTCCCATCTACACCAAACGGGTTGACCCACCTTCAGACCGCAAGCTGCTGTCTTCAAGCCGCACAAAGTGTTCTATGAGGTGAGCAATAATTTCTGGCTGTCTTTGGTGCATGCCATGCTGGGGGTTTATGTAATACTGACCTTGTCTTTGTTATTTTCTGGTATATGGCAAGCTGCATTAACTTTTTCGCAGTTCCCATCTACACCAAGCGGGTTGACCCACCGTCAGACCGCAAGCCGCTGTCTTCAAGCCGCACAAAGTGTTCAGTGAGGTGAGCAATCATTTCTGGCGGTCTTTGGTGCATGCCTGCTGGGGGTTTATGTAATACTGGCCTTGTCTTTGTTACTTTCTGGTATATGGCAAGCTGCGTTAACTTTCTTGCAGGTCCCAGCTGCACCAAGCGGGTAGACCCACCGTCAAAGACTGCAAGCCGCTTTCTTCAAGCCGCACAGAGTGTTCTGAGGTGAGCAATCATTTCTGGCGGCCCTTGGTACATACCATGCTGGGGGTTTATGTAAAACTGGCCTTCTCCAGTTTGATCCAGTTTTACCTAAGGAAAAGGTGGACCTCTATAGTGGGATGGACATGCATTCAATATTTTTATATACATGTATACAAAGCTGTCTATTTTGATTCGAACGAAATTAAAAAAAAAAAAAAAACGGCACAAGTTACTTAAATGATTCCCTCACTGTGTGTTTATGGGGCTCGGAGGACATTAGATAAGGGGATAACCGTTGCAGAATGTTAATCAAAACTAATGAACAAAATTTTTTTAATAATGTTTTTAATTAATTGTTTTATGGGATACGTTTCAATTCTAGTTTCAAAGGCAGTAAATGTTAGACTAACAGAATTTCTGTATAGCAACAAGGTTCAAGATATGGAATGCTAAAAATTTGCTTTTTTTGTCACCCGATTCGAAAATTGCGTACTCGGGGAAGACCTCAGGATGTTGTGCGGACTTGGTTGCTTCGGACGCACCTTTTTTGTCTTGGAAGTATGACGCGGATGCATCTACCAAGGACACACTGTCGAGATAGTGACGATGTGCCCAGTACGACTATGTCACTCTCCCACCCACCATTAACGGCACAAATTCTTGAGCTCCTGAGCGCGGTTTTTGCATCCGACATTAAAACACAAAAGTTGGACAAGGAATATGTGGAAGCCGCTTGGCATTTCGTGAATTGTTTAAGTCGGGATAGCCTTTAATATTGGCTGGCTTTTAACGCTGCTGTTGCAGCATGGCCGAGAAAGCCATTAGTTACAAAGCTAGCAAATTTTCGTCAATTAGTCAACATACTGTGACGGTTATCCCCTTTACTGATGTCCACAGAGTCCTACGAATGCGCAATGAAGAAGACATTCTGATAACTTTCGTGGCCTTTTTTGAAAATTCTGTTAGCTTTGATATAGAATGATGTGTATACATGTAAAACGACTTGTAGAATGTAATCATGCACATGATTGTGTTACAAGGCTTTGTTTTTCACCCAATTAAATAGTGCATTTTTTATCGCAACCTTCCAAAAATAAGCAAAGCATCCAGTTTGGTATTCAAATTGTATTCTATTTCGGTAATAAATCAACGGACTACTACTTGGTTCGCCTTTGGCTTCATACTGAGAATAATAGGCATGTGTGAATCATGAATTTTGGGCTTAAAGTGTATAATGACTTGAGCTTATTAACTTTTCAGTTGAATATCACAGTGTCTGCACCTCTCTCCAAGCCTGTTACTTAGTGCCGTCACGCTAGCCTCAGCCACCCTGACAGTGTTGGTATCACTTGTTTAGCTGTAGGCTGCTTTGATTACTTTAGTACATATGTTTTCAAAATGCAGTAATATGTCAGTGAAGGAGCATGATCGTGCACGAATAGTAACTTTAGGTATGGTACAAAAAAATACCTAATATCAGGGGCAGGTAGTCATCCACTGAAATAAAGTTAAAAGTGAATAATTTTGATTACCAAACTGAATGCTCTCTTAAAATTCTCAAGGATCTGCTTAAGCTGCACAGTTGTAATCGAGGCAGCAAGCAAAGCTTGTCATTTATTTATGCTTGTCAGCAGCATGCTGCGTGGGCATATAGATTTATAAGTGTACATAATCAGCATGAGGGCAATACATATACTTTTTAAATGAAATTCTAATTGATCTCGTTATCATCGCCCCACTGCCAAAGCTCTGTTAGTTCTGATCCAAATTATGTTGTGGCTCTGGCTATCATCAGGTCAAGGCCCACATAATGGTTGTGAATATAAATATACGATTTGATGGCCTTCTCGCCATGCTCATCCTTCAATTTCAAATTAGAACTGTTGCTGCAATGTCGTGACATAGCATGTTAGGACATTGCAGCCTAATACATATTCTTGATAACAGGATAGCTACAGTGTTATTTGTCTTCTAAATTTGACCTTGAGGGGAGTACCGACATCCATCAGATGCAAAAACATTCACGTAACCATTTTTAAATTTTTTTCTTAATTCCTCCTGTGTACATGTCAAAACCTCTCCGCTATAGAGGTGTGCATTTCCCACCAAAGTATGAGTCTGCACTGCGACAAAGTGAGATTCTTGCGACCGGGGTGTTACACCACCCCCTAGATAAGCAGAAGGCCTCCGCACCGTCATCACAGCCAGATCGATTGAGGCCTGAGATTGGGCACGAGTGCTGCGTCAGTGTTCGGCCGGGGCTCGTGTTCCATCAGCGCGTCGAAGGTCGGACTCGGGCCCAGTAGCCGAGTTAGCGCCATCCGACTGTGATGACGTTTCATGAAGGGAGAGGAGGCGATGCCCAGGCTTTTATTATTCTATAGGTGTTGTTGGGTGTTAACGCGATTAATGCGATTGCGGAGTCTGCTCCATGGGTTTCGCTTCTCCGCAGCGCAGTGCACATGCGGAGAAGCGCACTGAACAAAGCCAATTCATTGCAATGGTGACTTTACGAGCGCTTTGAAATGTTCGACTGGCGTAAACGACTTTATTTTCGCGAGCTTGATATTTCATACATTTTGTGAAGTGTCAGTTTTGGAAATACTTTGTGGGAACAAAATTTCACAATGAGGAGTAATGTTCAATGTATTCGTAGCCATGGGGTTACTTATTTGCATGACCAATTTGAAGCAATTTCGATAAACTCGCAAACAGTAAGCCTTTGCAAAAATTAAGCCGTTTACAGTAGTACGATTAATGTTGAAACCAATATCAAATACTGTATAATACTAAACTGCTATAAGAAAATTTTAATATTAGCACAGCCCTGAAAAATGGCCATTTGCGGATGTTTTCGCTGTGGCCTTCATCAATCCATATGGGCTTCAAGTGTAGCAGCTGCAACCTTGAATCTGGAAAAGGCTATTGTTTGTCACACATTTTCTTTATGGTGCCTAAGGTTTCATGTAATAAATGTTGTGCCCTGCAGTGAAGACTATTACCTGTAGCATAGCCCTGGGCATGCAAAGAAGGCACACCAGCAATGTCTGACATATCAGACTTTCAGAAATGCTATTGTCCAATTTTCCTCACCCTTTTGTCCGGATGAAGCTGTTACTATCTTTCTTGCTTTCCTCTCATAGTCCTTTGAGCGAGTTATGCGACGTTATATCATAGGGTGGCATAGGGTAATTTTCTCTTCTCTTTTCCCGCAGGATGTAATGGCACACCATCATCACCAAGGAGAGTGTACAGTGAGGAAGCTCGGAAACTTGAATAAAGTGATAAGTAATCTTTCAATTTTTGTTTTTATAATTACGTGAAGAACACTGATCATAATGACTGTATGCTACACATACATACTTACAGCTGAAAAATGCAATCCACCTTTTCTTTAGGTTTTTCTCACACAGTTTCAGAACACGCTGGTACGTCATTTTCACGAGGAATGATTGGAAATAGAGCTGCCAGAGATTTCCTCGTAATTTTCACGTACAAAGCCGCAAATAAAAATGACGACTTTCCTAGTCAATTTAGAAAAACGACAGTTCGTTATTTTAACGGGGGAAGATTTGAAAACGATTCAATCGTCATTTTCACGTCTATGCTCGTGAACTAAGAATGCGGTGCCTCGTTTTTTTGACAACTTTTCCCACATAATTTAAAAAAAATGATTGTACGTTATTTTGACGGGAAATGTTTGGAAATAGAGCTGCCAGAACTTTCCTCGTAAATTTCACGACTCATTTTTAACAGTGTAGTCATGACAGAATACACTACAGAAGCTGTAAGTCTCTGCCATGTTTGAAGGCGTTCTCTCCAGACGCAACTACACTGAACTGGCAACCACTTCGTTTGTTCATGACGGCAGCGCGCGTGTTGTCTTGTCTCCCAGTCACAAGACTCCGCGACCTCCCGAAAGCATGACAAGAGAGAGAAAGAAGGAAAGATAATGGGTTATTAGCATTTCCATGAAGCAACACACAGAGTAAGTCTAAGCATGTGGCAATCAGTTCCTCCGAAAAGAAAAGTGCACCGGGAGAAAATAGGCAATTATTGCGTGTTCTCTGTGCGGCCCTCTGCCGTCTCTGGTTCCCGCAAAGCCCCTCTTTAGGTTTACGAGGGTGGCCACCGCTGGCATCTGCAGGTTTTCTCTATGTCTGAGCGGCCACCTTTTTGATTTAGCTCTGGTTAGGTCGGTTCCGCTAGTATCGCGCGCGCGCGGCGTTTCGCTTTTGACGCCGGCGTTGGCTCGTGGGGACGACAGAAGTATTGCTTAGCAGCACTGGCCCCGCCAGCGAGCCAAAGCGATAGCACGTCCCTCTGCAAACTGTGCGCGTGTGGAGACAGGGTTACAACGGACGCACTTCAAACCTCCTGACTCTAAAAATCGGTTTCGTAGGTGGTCGTGCGCGTCTTTAGGCTTAGCGGCTTTGCTTTGCTTTCCGCTCTGCCACGTCGAACGATGCAAGGCGAGGAAACAGCTTGCGCGTCGGTAGAACGCCATCCTATAAATACGCCGACAACGTGATTGTCGACTGTTTTGGCGGGATGAATTCAGGCCTAGTTTTGTCTTTTGTTTCAAGAAGAGCTCGCTGCCACGTATCTAAACTTAAGGCCGTCAGAGAAGGTAACCGGACAAAAGCTCACCGGACAGAAGCTCACCGGACAAAAGCTCACCGGACAAAAGCTCACCCGTTTTTTCACAGACCCGGACAAAAGCTCACCTAATTATTTATTTATTTATTTATTTATCTTTTTTTTTTTTGGGGGGGGGGGGGGGCTACCAGGTTGAATCACGAGCTGGGATAAAGTGCGGACGCGATGAACATTGCACCATATTCAGGAAAACTGCTACCCCCCCATCCCATGCAGAGGTGTCGACAGATAAGCCATAACAGGCGGAGAAGCAACGATTTTCGAAATAAATAATAGGTCACCGAAGTAGAGTGGAGCTGATAAGTCTCTTCATAATTAATGAATGGCTTTGTTAGAGGTTCAGGTCAATATTTGAAGTGGGTGAATGGCTAAGAAAATTATATTGTTTCCTTCATTCTGCGTTATAAATAGGGATGCCGCGAACTTTTTTCGCATCGAAGTTTCGATGATCGAATCAAGCGGTTCGAAAGGTTCGAAAGATTTCGATTTTTCGAATTGTCTATATCGTAAAATTCGACGGAGGTCGAATTTTCGAACTTGTTAAGCTAAGAAGTTCGACGCTTTTCGAACCGTCGAACTTATTACGCTAAAAAATTCGATCTTTTTCGAACTTTCGAATTTATTGCGCTGCAAGGTTCGATGCTTGTCGAACTTTCGAACTTGACTGACCAAAAAATTCGATGAATTTCGAACTTTCGAACTTATTTATCAAGAGAATTCGAAAAGTTTCGAACTTTCGAATTCTGAAAAGTCAGAAGTTCGACGAACTTCGAACTTTTAGGGTAAAAGTTCGACGTTCGTCGAACTTCGAAAGACCGGCGGACGGTTTCATTTGATTCCAAGTAGTGGGGTACATTCGTAATTTTTTTTCTCTCGAACTTTTACACGCGGTGCTGCGTTCCTTACGAAAGACAATGTCGTTTATTTCAATGTTCTGGCATGCTTAGGTTTAAAGAAATAAATCCCCGAAGGGGCCAGGAAGGACGACGGGTTTTTGACGATTATCGTTTGTGCCAGATTTGAAGCACGCTGCAGTCGGAGCTATTCATGGTAGATAAGTTATACTTTTTTAAGAATGATCTATGTATAGCCTAGGTAAGTGCCGTCTTAAGATGTGATTATTGTTATTCAACGGGAGTTTCGAAGAAATGTCCAAACATGTATCTGCATGCAATTATGACCTAAACTTGATATTTATTTTCGTCTAAGTTGTTTGAGGTATCGCATTTAAATTAACACCACAGACAGTACATATTATTGCCATCTGCAGAATACAAAATAATATATTTATTGTTTTTTCACGTTAAGGAATAAATTCACTCATGGGAAAAGATTTCTAATAGTGTTCAAGTTGAGCACGTCATTAAAGGAAAAAAATTTTTTTTCGCTTCACGTTCCTGGGACGTGTTTCTTTTAGCCTGTACACATTTTGGTAAAAGAAACTTGTTGCGAGGTTCTGAACCTCTGAATATGCAAGAATAGAACACTTCCGACGAATTCTTGATAGTTTTTTTTTTCTCCTGCTTTTTATTCTCGCATTTATTCTTTTTTTTTTTTTTTTTACTATCGGCACAGGTGTTTAGGTCGAAAAGACAGCTTTGAACTTCCGAACCACAAAGCATGTGACGAGCAGTGCCTTCTGACAACGAGTTTCTAACAATGACCATCTGCGCAACCTTTTATGCAGTGAAGAGCGACATTAGCTATACATATGCATAAATAATTTCAGATTAAAATAAGCTCGACCACGCCCTCTTTCCCCGTACTGTTTTCCTTAACAGTCCGAAATACCTGCAAGGGGGAGAAAGAAGCTGAAGCCCCCCCCCCCCCCCCCCCCCCCCCCCGCTACCCTCTTTCCCCCCGTTTTTCCTCTTCCGACGCCACTTGTATGGTAGAACGCTCCTCGACCTCGAGTTGTGTCGGCTTTTGTGCTTTTTGCGAGGCGATTCCTCCGTCCCAGAAAATAAACCTCCAGGACAATTATAAACTTCACCGGATCGGATTACTACCAGCGTGCAAGCTAGTTTGCCAGGTCCCTTCACGGTTTTTCTGAGCCTCAACCTCCTGCTCGCCCCTGGCCGTTTCGAACTGGAAGAGTCTCGTAAAACAGTGTGTTCGTGCAATCACTACTGCGTGATGCAGGTTAAAGGCCCCGCCCCCCCGGGGCTGGCGGTCACAATTGTGCACTGGCAAATATTCCAGCACATCCGGGACACTCGTCGTCTCATTTAATTGCCTGACCAACTTCGCAGAATCTAGATATCACACCCTAACGTTTCTAAACTTGATCTTGTGAAAACCAGTGAGTCGTGAAAACGTTATTTGAAACTGAAACTGTGGAAAAACTTGAAAATCGGACTTCGAACTTAGAAAACTTGGATTAGAAAGAAATTCAAAATCTTCGAAGATTTTTTTTTTTTGAATTTAGCGTTAAAAGAATCGAAACCTTCGAACTTTTCGAACTTTATGCAAAAAGAAATTCGAAATCTTCGAATTGTTCGAACTTCATGTCTATAAAAATTCGAAGCGTTCGAAGTTTTCGAATTTTTTTTACAAAGAATTTCGAAATCTTCGAATTTATCGAACCTGAAGTAAAAAAATATTCGAAATATTCGAATTCGAAATTTTAGAAACCGTGAAAGCTTCGAAATTTTCGAATTCGAAACTCCGCTGTGGACAAAAGTTGCGAATTTTTCGAAATCGAACCTCGGTCGGTACGAAAATATCGAAATTTATCGAAATCGAACCTCAGTTCGCTTCGCAAATATCGAAACCTTTCGAAATCGAACCTAGGGTGGTTCGCGACATCCCTAGTTATAAATGTATTTAAAATTAAGGATTATCTGAGGGTGATGTAGGAGGAAAACTGAAGCAAAACTGTATTATACAAATCATTGACTTGCCAAATTTTTTTTTAAATATTTTGAAGAAACGGGAGTTGGGTCTTTAGGAGAAGTACAAGACAATTGACCACTTTGGGAAGCTCTGCGGAATTTTTGGATAGAATGGGATTTTCTCCTGGTGAGCTTTTGTCCGGGTCTGTGAAAAAATAGGTGAGCTTTTGTCCGGTGAGCTTTTGTCCGGTGAGCTTCTGTCCGGTGAGCTTTTGTCCGGGGTTCGTCAGAAAGCCGGGGTTTGACTTGCTCCACAAAGGCTTTCGAATTCTCCTCCCAGAACGCTGCGCCCGTAAGAGAGCGTCAATCAGTTCGTGTATTTTCTATTCGCCACATTCGGAGTTTGTTTTCCGCACTCGTTAGGGTTATTGCAATATCTATTCGCCACATTCGGAGCTGACGGATTTTCTCGCACTCGTTAGGGTTATTTCAATACATGTCAGTGCTTAGAGGAATGCGTCAGTCTGGTGTAAAGAGGGGCAAAAAACAGATTTTTCAATACACCCTCCTGCCAACGCGGGCAGCTATAGCCGGCTCGTTTATTAACTTATTTTTTTTTTATTTTTTTATTTTTTTTTTTTTTTACTTTTGGATAATACTTTTTTTTTACTTAAATAAATAATCTAAATTTTTTTTTATTCTTAACGGACGTTTCAGTGAAAGTCTGGCATTGAAGTCGCGGGTTTATCTTGGTTAGCCGAACCTACAACCGTCATCAATAGCAGTTCAACAAGTTTAGTGGCTCAAACATTCCCCACTTCATTGCGAATATATATATAAATATTTGCATGTAACTTTCACCACTGTTCTTACTTTTCTACTACTTTCTGAAGAAAGAAAAATAGTTGTAGTAGCAAAGTATTGATTTGAGCTAGTTGGTTCAACATGATAAAAGTAGTAGCGATTACAAGTGAAATAATTTCCACCTAACCTTCAAGAACTAGTAAATTTAAAGTGCAAAACATTTTAAATAAATACAACGGACAAGCAATTCGGGTATTCTTTGAATGAGTAGAATACTTGCACTTGAGCCCAATAGCCGAATACAGCAGAAAATATATATCTCGTCATAAAATACACGGAATCAAAAGATAATCCCGCCTTTGGCATCGGGCGAAAATGCCGGCGTGGAAGATACACTTTGCAGCGCTGTAACTTTTAAGGAAACTAGATTATGCAACATGTTGTTTATGAATAAAAACAAGAGTATGGTGAAGAACTGTCGCTAAAAATATTAAAAAAGAACTTGAAGTTTTTTCCTAATTGCCTTTTGATACTTTTTTAACATTTTACTTTTAAACAAATTTGGAGCGACATAAAAATATTAATGTTTTAGATAAAGCAACAATTTGTGTATTAGATAAAGCAACAATCTATATATCATTCGAAAGAACGATTTAGTAGGTATATATGACATTCTTTTAATGTTGTAGCTGTTCATTTTTTCTAGATGACTGCTCAGAAATCTAGTGAGAAAACGTCAAAGGAATCATGTTTGTGCATATTTGACACAATCGATATAACCTCCACATTGCTGTACATATTAAAATCAATATTTCCCACGACCTATTATAAGTGAAAAATATTTTAAGTTTCTGCTATTCGTAGTTTGTGTAGTAGTTGTCACGAAACATGACATAAACAAAAACTTCAAAAATATGATGTTCTAGCGCACTTAATTAATCTCTTCAAATATTGTGTGTACGTGTTTGCGTGTGTGAGTGTGTGCAATTTTTTTTTATTACGCTTCCTACACACGTTGTGGCGGAATATATAAAAATATTAACAAAAACAAAGAATACGTCCGGGCTCACGTGCATGATCTTATCTGATTATCGTAACAGAGGCTGCACTCTAATGAAGGCGATCAAAGAGCGTCAAAAGTGTATCCTCATACGGCACTCGTGGTCCTTGTACTTTTGATAATGCCGGCTAAACAAATCAGTGAATTCGTCCTAACCGTGCGTTTCTTTTTCTTTTTTTCTTTGTGTGACTGGTTTGGTTGGTGATATTTAGCAAGCGCAGAAAGGCGATGAGCGCCATGACGATAGACTTTCGGCATTGCTCGATTGTCTCTTTCGAATCGCAGGGTAGGCTCAGGAAGTTTCCTATCCCATGGCATCTACCAGCCTCAATGCCTTCGTGAGTACATAGGTCCATACCAGTACACAATGGTTCACTTCAAGTGGTAACTGGAAGCTAAGGGCATTAAAGAAAAAGGAGCGAAAGATTTTTTCGTAAACCGATGACCCGTAAAAGAGGGCACCGTATACAAGATGTCGCCGAGCCGACTGGCCTCGCGCTTTCAATGCCGGGGGTTTCGCGAGCGTTCTGGGAACCGCGTCGTCGAGCGAAAACACTCGGCGAAGCGGGCAGTCAGCAGCGCTCTCCACGCCCACGGGAATTCGGAAGAACACTTTGGTCGACCCAATACTACCTATAGTAGACAAGGCCTGCCCGTGACGTCACCGTCAGAGGACCTCCGACCCGCCCCAAAGCGGCAAACGGGCTGACACCAGGCCTCGACGTCCGACTTGGCGTCGCCGCGTGTTTAGCGTCCCGCTCCTTGTGTGACGCCATAAGACGCGTTGTCGGCGACGCTGACGGGGAGACTAGTGATGACGTTTGCGGGAGAAAAGAGGCCCGGGCCTCGTCTTCTCCGAGGTATTGGCCGACAACGGCGACCGCTTCAGCCCTGGAGCCCGGGGAGGCGTCCACCCGAAGCCAGAGAAAAGAGGGGGGTTCTCTCGAATGATACTCGAGTCTGGTCGCGGCTGATTGTGGGGTGGTCGGGCATGCTAATTAAGTGCCATGACCGAGGACGAATGTTGTGGGGCCGTTTGGATTTCACTCTGGGCGGCGGCGAAAAGGGACGATCGACGAAAGGTCGACTATACGCCTTCGGCCATGGCGACGCCAAGTTGAGAGAGTTCATTGTCGTCCACTCTCTCTCTCTCTTTCGCTTTCTGCAACCGTCGGGGTTCGTGGTGCGGCTGGAAGGTACAGGTCGAAGGCTCGAAGCACACCACTCCCGGAACGAACCTTGTACTTTCGTTCCATTCACCTACCCCTCTTGCACCGTTGTATAGGAAATCGAACGCAGCAGGTATAGGCCTTTTCATGGCAAATTCCACTAGGCGGTGCTCCACCCTTTGACGTCACGTCCTAGAGAACTTCCGGTTTATAAAAATAATGAACCAAACCCCCCTATAAGAACACTAACACCCACCAATTTTTTTTTTTTTTTTGCAAGGCGATTTATTATGGTGTCGGAATGCTAACCAATTAATATTTTGCTACAGAGTCACGCATTTTTTAATAAAGCCAAAATACGCAACTGCTTGAAACCGAAACTGCCGCACCGCACGGAGAAGTGGAGAGGAGAGAGTGAGTGGCGGAAGTCACGTAACTGCACACAACCATGCGCTTTTTTTTTTTCGTTCGCCGTGCGATTCTTTTGCAGTTATGTTTGTTCCGCTCGCTGTTCTGTGCTTCAAGAAGAGTTGTTTTGTACATTTAAGTGTTGGAAATGAGCAGTGAGTGCCCGTGGTGATTTCCCGTGATCGGCTCCGAAAGGAATGCCCCAAGATGTTGCGTAAAAAGCTGCCTCACATGTCCTGCATCTGAAGTGTGCGGCAGTTTTTAGGTAGTTTCCGTAAGATCAACGGGATCGACACCAATGGCTGGCTGCAGTTCCTGTAGAACAGATGCGGGCACCTCGGAAAGCGGACGCTACTCGATTCATATGCTCCTTGCATTTTGTGGAAAGTGACTACATTGAGTTCGCAGGTGTCAAAAGGGGAATCCCATATACCATGCAGTTCAGCGACGTACCGTCCACAACAATTGTTTTTTTTTTCTTTTTTTCAGTGATAAATGTAAAAAAAAAATGTAAACATAGCAAAATGTTTGACAAAAATGGCACGCCCATAGGGATTGAACCATGCCCGCTGCGTGTGAAGCGAACGTCTTCCCACTAAACTATACTGAAGGAATTCTATCGTTCGTGGTTATGCAGCGTCGACTGCATGTCGGAACGTTTGCTGTCGATTTCCCTCCAGTACATGCACTCTGGGCTTGAAGTCTCGCAGCACAACGCATAGGCCACATTCGCAAACCGTGCGCGTGCGTATTCAACTCGAAGTACGCACTTCGTCCTTGACGTTTGAGCGAGCGATGTCTTCAGCCACGAGAAGGGAGCGACGGCTCGGCGACGTCTTCGTGCAATGGGCTTGCTGGTCGGGCGTGCCGTACGGGATGAATATCAGTTCTTCTGATCGGTCCAAAATTTCTCTTTCGAAGGAAGACAGAATCCGCCGGTACCGTGAATGACAGTTCAGAAGCAAAGGTCCCACGCCCGTCGTCCGCTGCCATCCGCGAGTCCCACGATACGCGAAACGACGCCATGTTGAGAATTACGCAGTGAACGCACAGAATGCTTCCGGTTGTCTGTGCAACCTTTTTTTTTTCATTTTCAATCAGCGTATTTGCAGGTTTTTTTTTTGTTTTCTTTTTTTTTTTTTTTGAAGCCAAAAAAATGGGCTTTATATATATTTTTTTTTATCTTTAATATTGACTGTGTGCCTTCAATGGCCCACGACTTTGATTAAAGTTGTTGATCGTCTCTAAACCTTAGAAAACGGCCCGTAACCACGGAAAAGAGAGTGAGCGCGACTTACACCCGCCACTTCTCCATCGGCAATTTTCGGGCGGAAAGAAACCTTATTTCGAGCCGCAAATTCTGCTCTGCGTTATAGTTCGGCTCTCATATATTACGTACAACTAAAACAGTCGACGAGCATAAATACCCTGTCAGTGTCCCTTTTCACCGCTGCTTTAGATTTCGATAAAACGTTAAGCCACCAATTATACAGGTGACCGCCGAAAGAACAAAGAATCGCGAGATCTGTTGAACATTTTTTGAATATTCTTGTAAACCAACTTGCCTCTTCCGAGACGTTAAATTGCACAGTTGAAGGCCCTCGTTAAATCTCCAACTTTGTTGTCAGTGCGGCATTTATTTCTTTTAGCATCGAGAACATAAGCATACTCGACAGGCTACGGAGCGACCGGAAATCTATTGGTGACGCAAGCGGCTGTTATGTTACACGGACAACAAAGTTAAAAGATTTAGCGAGGGCCTTCGGCCGCATACGATTTAACGGCTTGGAGGAGACACGTTGGGCCTACAAAAATATTAAAACAATATTAAGGGATCTTGCACTTCTTGGTTATTTGGGCGTTCACCTGGAGAATCAATTGGTGATTAAAAGATTTCCCTCGACGTATCAGACAGTGGTGTTAAGGTGTGCTTTGTTTATTCTTTGTATGAACTGGGAGTTCGCTGGGGTGTCAGAGACTGTGGCACCACCTGGTGGCGTTTGCGAAGAAAATGGTCTATTATCTTTGGACACGACTCGAACATGTTTCACGAATGTTTGTTTCATACAATTTATTTCATAGATACAGACAGTTTTTTTATGACCATTTGTGACAGGACAGTCAAACAAGTGAGAAGCACGCCAGAGCGCCAGAGATAAGCGGCTGCAGGCTGTCTTCTGTATGATGTATTTGCAGTTCGACTGCGGCTTAACAAACTGCCGTTACAATAGTTCGTGTACGACTTGTTGTACGACTTGTTAAAGGAAAAACAAATCGTGCTGCGGTGGTCAGGCCAGCATGCACGCTTTGAATGAAGTAGAGTCTGCTCAGCCATGGCCTCCTCTGCTCAGAAAGCCTGGCAGTTCGACGACGGAGTCATAGAGTGCCCGGTCGCAGATTTGGAGCGCGAGAATCTGGTAGCGCAGAGCATTTCTCGGGGAGTCTGGTATTGAGCCCACAGCTTTTGCAGCGGCGAGGACCCGAAACATGTTTTTCAAACCCGACGAGAAAAGAAGCGGTAGCGCGAGGAACGCGAGGAGCACGAGCGGACATTCCATCGCTCGGGAGAAGTGTGTTTCGGCGTCTTGCCACTGCGGGGCGCCCATCACCTGGCTCCCCTCTCATCCGTTGTCTGCCGTTCCACCTTTTAGACCTCGGCAGCCGCGTCTCGTGTCGATCAGCCAGGCTTTGTCAGTATTAGCCCCGAGAAGTTCGCGTGGCGCCCCCTTACGGCGAACCGGAGTGACGTCACGGCGAGAACTTTTCCCCGACTCGCCCCGCTCGCCCTGTGGAGGCTGTGACGACGCTAGCTGTCGGCGCGCTCGTTTCTATTTATTGTTTTTGCGTGTTTTTCGTTGGAAGTGTGAATTTTTATATGTGCCTTTATTGAGGTATGACTTGTAGCTACAGGCGAAACTACAAGCAACATTTTAAGCATGGTTGACAGGGCAGGCCACGCATGAATCACAGCTGGTATATGAAAATAAAGAAATATGGCCACAATTGCAGGAGCATCACTATAGATTTACATCTCGCACAATAAATGCTGCTGATGGTCTGAATGAATTGGCAGGTTATGTATAGTATTTTTTTTTGTATCTCTGTTTTTAAACAAGATCGCCGAAGCAAAAAAGCTGCATGCCGCTTGAGCAACATGCTAAATACTGTCTGGGCCATGGGGAGAGAATCACAAGTAAGACAGCCCAAGTGCAGGGACAAAGTAAAAAAACAAGGAAAATTTATTACATATATTGCTCGCATCCGACCTTTGCAGGATTCGGATGGTATTTCAATGGACTACACGGGTGGTATCTGTGGACTTGTTTATATCAACCGTCAAGTAATGTATAACAAACGTAAGCGCTCAAGTAATGTATAACAAACGTAAGCGAAGGTGTCTAGCTCGTTATTATTCCCATAAGCCCTAAAATTGATATTTTACTTAAATCGAATTGTCCTGAAGCTAAAATACCAGAAGCTTTTCTCACGCAGACTGTCGCCCTTCACAGGTTCATTTTCTGCTACTAGTGAAGCATCTACCACTGGACAGACGTTCGAATGCTTGCTTTTACTCCTGTTTTCCTTTGTTGTCAGAAAGTCCAACTGTAGGGAGTTTGGAGGCTGAGGAAGCTTTTGGGGATCTGCAGCTAGTAGTGTCTCTTTTAATTGGAGATGACGATTCAGCCTAAACGGTGTATTTTCCGAATACCCAAGGCTAAAATAATGTCAGGAAAAAGTATAAACATTCCAAATTACGGCACTATTGCTGTGCATATTTTGCGCAGTTCAATACATATCATACAGGCAACTGGGGGCAATTCGGCCGTTTTTGCTGCTACCATACAGACTAATTTCCAGTAATTGTGCATCTTCTAAGAAATATGCCGGCATTCGTGTATAAACTATATAATTCATTAACGAAGAAGCTATATTTATGTAAAACAACCCTGTTCCATGAGCACTTCAAAGATCATCAGACGCAGGGCCTTTAAAACATCTGCGAACCAGCGCACGCATAATGGCAGCGCAGAGTCGGGGTCGCGAGCTAATTTGCCGACCACCCGAAGGCCCATGATATAAATGCCACTTCAAATGCCTTGAAAGAGAGATGCAATATCGTCCTAAATCATGAACATGCAAGGAACAGAATTCCGGCGTCTGAAACACTTGCGCCGCCACTTCAACCCCTCGCAAGATTGCTTTGTGTCGAATGGACGGACGGGGAGGTTCATCAACGGAATTGCCCCCACCGACAGCTTTCGGTATTTGTAACCCAATTTTAGAGGTAAAAGGAACGAGCAGGCTTATAAAATGTACGGAAGCACGTCAATATTGGCCTAACTCAACATCTTGTACACCGGGTAAACGAAGTCCAGCTCCCCGAAGAGCTTGCGGCACACAACGCCAAACCAGGAAACCGGTGCTGGAAAGCGAGCCGATGCAAGATCGCGGAAGGGAGTCCTCCTCCTGACGTCACGGTACACCTCACCCAATCAGGGCGCGGCGACCGCAGCGACGCTTGTGTTCGCTCTCGGGGCTATGGAGCAGCTTACTGGCGACACCAGTGAAATTGACGGCACCTACTGGCCAGATCAGAAAGCTGTGCCGGCAGGTTCGCTCGCGCCAGCTTTCTCGAGCGAATAATATACTCACGGCGCCTGGCGGTCTAAATACGAAGCCGTGAAAGTATAGGTTCAAAAGCACGAGATGAAAATCGCCAATGCAATCTGTCGAGGCTACGAAGATCGATTCAAAAGAGGAATTACACGCTCGTGTGGCCTCCCACTTTGAGTGACGGCGGTATTTCCGATTCATTTTATATTACCCCTATTTCACGCTCTTCAAGCGCGTTCCTGTCAGACCGAGAGATCATTGTCTCTTCCGTGACAGGCAAAAGTATGACCTTAACGTGTCAGCTTCGTTTCTAGGTAACATATTAAAAAAGGGTAACATGAATTATGCCACATTCGCCTGACATTCAATACGCAAGGAGATGGGGAAAAAATTAAACAACACTATAGACTACCCATCCGCCTTTTCTTTTCTATACGTTTCTCTATGAGACTGATTTGCCCTTGAAAGTTTTGATACAAAGCTTCTATTATATAATCGACGAAGACGGCCAGTAAAGCTCTTCCCGGAAACAGATTTCCAACGTGCCACCTGATAAAGCCACTTTGATACCCTCCCTAGCGCGAAATTGAATTTCCTGCAGCGAACTTCTTTTTATTGATTTATTTGGCGCGCGATTGCGAAGACGAAATTATACCTTCTCGAAACGTTGGGACAGGTGTCGGTAAGGTTGGCAGCTGCCGTGTCCCACACTGCGATGGAGGAAGGGCGGACGGTGTATCCCCTGAATTGAACTGTCAGTTTTATACCTAAACAATAGGGAGTTTTCGCAGATCGTTTTCGCCGTCCTGCATCCCCCTCCGCAACCCGTTACAATACCCGCAACTCTACAGCCAAGGCCATCGGCGCGCAGGCGCAGTAGCGGGCTCTTCGTTGCGGAGGACTTAGCGGAGGGGGAAACGCGGTCTACGAAAACTCCCTGTACATGGGACACTGACGTCACAGCGCATACTTTTGACCACCATGTAAAAGGTAGAGAGGGAAGCTGCTTTTGTAAGGATTTTGAGTGACGGGTTAATATTCTATATTCTTTTGAGAGGAGAATGGCGACGTCCGTGTAATTGCGGGAGGCACGAACGAGGATCCTGATAAGAGGGGAGCTCCCTCTTCCCCTCTTCTCTGGTGGTCATCGGAACGTTCTTTGAATGGCGTCACGTGCAAGCCATATATTGTTACAGGTATGTTTGGAGGGGTGGGAAGAAGGAAAGAAGGAGTTGTATTTTTTACTCATGTTCGGAGTAAAATAACAACTTTTGTTGGTAATATTCTTAAATCAGGGGAGCACTGAATGAGTCGTGCGGAGGTGTGTCATTCTGTGAGCGGTTAACTCAGCTATGTAACGTGACGCCTTATCGCGAGGGTACGAAGTTTATCATGACCGCTACGCTATCTATCGGTCGATGTGCGAAGTCGTGACATCACAGGCCCGCTGCACTATCCGTTGATGGGTCATGATTCGCCCCTTGACGTCGTGAGATACCGTGGGGAGCTACGCTTCTGCATTTCAGAGCCTTCCGCGGACGCCGACGGTTGCCCGCTACCGCAGCTGGGAGCAAGTGGAGCGAAACCTCGCGCTGCAGAACCCAGGCATAACCTCCTCTATACTCACAAAGCCTGGCAGTTCGACGACAAAGCCATGGAGTGCCCTGTCGCGGATTGGGAGCGCGGTGATCTGGTAGCACAGAGCATTGGGAAGCCACTTTTCGAGGAACCTGGACATCAGCGCACAGCGGCGAGAACCTGAAACAAACTTGTTCGCTCGGGAGAGGTGTGCTTCGGCTTCTCGCCACAGCGGGGCGCCAGTCACGTGGCTCTCTTCTCATCCGTTGTCCGCCGCTCCACCTACCCCTTCGCCGGCCGCTTCTCGTGGCGATCTGCCAGGCTTTGTTAGTATATTGAAGGCTACCCAGGGTTCCATAGATTTAATTACCTACCCCTGCCCGTTTCGATCTGACTGGGCATCGTACCGCCTTGCGGTCACGTATCACTAGTCTACGTGACAGCGCTCTTAAACGTCCCCATTTAGAACCTAAAAAACGCAAGGCGTGGCTTATTGCGTTTATGCTTCGTGACTGGTTCTTCTGCAGATGTTAAGGGGCAGAACAACTTCCCAGAATTTTTTTTTTTTTGCCGGGGTGTTTATTATGGTGTCAGAAGACCACCCAACCAATATTTTGCTACAGTGTCACGTATATTTTTATAAAGTCAAAATACGCAACTGCTTGAAACCGAAACTGGACTGGGGAGAAAGGAGAAATATAAAAACGGAGAAAGGTACCGAAAATCATGTTGCTGTGCTACTTTTTTTTTTAGCAATGCATTTGTAGCTTTTCAGGAGCCACAGAAAAATAGGTCTCCAATTTCTTTTCTATTTTTAATATCGAGTGTGTGCCTTCCAAGATCACCGACTTTGATTATAATAGGTGGTTGTGTCTAAACCATAGAAAACAGCACGTGAACACGGAAAAGAGAATGAGCGCGACTCAAACCGGCCAGTTCTCGGTCCGCGGTTTTCAGGCTGAATGTAAACGAATTTCGTGGCGCTAATCGTGTTGTGGGTAGTTGGGCTCTCTCTTATGTCACGTACAAATAAAAACCTTGGCCACCGTGAATACCCTGTCAGTGGCCCTTTAAGGCCGCAATCTCGTAGGCTGCGGAGTAACACTAAGATAATCGTGACGCGCTGCGCCCTGCATTTCTATACGATGTCGATAACTATATACGGCGGTCAAGGTCATCTGCTCTTTGCGCACTTCATGGGTTTGTTTGCCCTCCACTTGAGCCCGTGGGATTTTGCCCCCCCCCCCCCCCCCCCCCGACTTTAACCCACTGATGGCGCACGCTTAACTGCCTCGTCGTCGCGCGCTCCCTGGGCGTTCTCTGTGTTGTCCTTTGAATGGCGCGCCCCCGCTTTCGTTATAATGCACCAAAGACGCAATTTGGAGCACTTGCTCGCCGTGCGCATTTCTCGCAGCACGCGTGATAAGGTCCAACATCGGCAACCACCACGCCGGTTGTTGAATCGACGGCCATTCACTGGGAGAGGCACAGTGTAATATACCACTGCGCGGCGTTCGGCTGTGGAATAGCTACGTATCCCGTCGATCTTTTCATCGGCATGCACCCGCGACAAAGCATATAGCCGTCAAGTTAGAGAAAGAACGAATGGCATGCAACGGATGAGGCCGCACATTACCGAGTTTGTGGGGCGCATTTCTTTAGCGACGAGTGACGGGAACTTTTCTGACGTGGTTTATGATTCACGCACGCCTGTCGAACAGCTCATAGAGACGTTCGACAATTACTTGTGGGGCACATAATGAAGCGATTGCTTTGCCGACACGACAACCCTTTGCGTTAAAACTTCGTCGGCGGCATATCCAAACACGTTTCTGCTCGTAGCGCCATCGCACCAACTCTGAGAATTTCCGCACGTATACTGGCTGAACGTCATCATCGTCAGCTCGACACGTTTTTGCGTGTAAAAGAAAACAAGGTAACTTCGTTGAGAATACGATGCATGTCCGGGCCGCTAGCGGCGTTCTGGGCCCTGGTGAGCGCATCCACGCGGCGTCGAGTCAACCACCAGCACGGCCGCGTGGCCCCGTCCTTCCCTAGCGTGACGTCACGTGCGAGGCATCTAGGGACCTATGATTGCCGCTTGCAGACACACACCGAAAAAACGCCCTCTAACGACAGATGGTAGAACGACCTTCTCCAAACTCGGAAACAAAGGAACATTTCTCCCATCTCTTTCCGAACAAATAAGAACCATCAAAACCGGACGAAGCACCAGGAAAAGTGCATCCTTTCTACGCCGGCCCATTCGAAGAAAGGAAGAGCCCAGCGAGCTCTGAAAGGAAAGCAGAAGAAAAAGCAAGTATCGGCTCGCAATTTCCTGTCAATGACGTCACAAGCGGAAGTAGAGTCGGAACCGGAACACAATGCGGTAAAGGAGAGTAAATAAAAGACCGGTCCAGAATATCTCTAGCCTTTCCATTAGTGACGTTCTTGCAGGAGAAAGAAGCTGCTTTGATGCGCAGCTTTCTTTTGAATGCGCGAACGCAGCTAAGGAGGAACTAAAAAAAAAATTATCTCTCTCTCTCTCTATATATATATATATATACTTTCCCCTCGGGAAAGACTTCTGTTCTGTATGGAGAGAGGGAGCGCTTTCTGCTCCTGAAAGACGAGTCCAGAAAGGGCCGCGCCATTTTGGGGCAGGACAGCCTGATGGATGCGAAACTGCCCGACTCAGCAGCAGTGTCTCCTTTCGCTTATCTAATAGAAAAAGAGAGTGCGCTAAGAAGGGATTGGAAGAGACGCACTCTCGCCAGGATCTGACCTGGCGACGGCGGTGAAGAACTATAGCTTCTGGAGCAACAATGACCATATGTGGGCTATCCGGCCGCTCATAGCCGCGCTCTTGATGATGCGAGTATGGGAGGCACTGTTATACTGGAATAGGAGGGAGGAGGTGTGGCCATCGCTCGTTTCTCCCAGCGGCCGAGAGCCGTCCCAGACTTCGGGCCTCGTGAGTCACTTTATCACCCAGGAACCGTTTGCTCGCTGGGAGTAGGGTCGTGCCGCCAAAAGACAAACTAATCCTCTGGGAATCGGGTTCTAAATGAAACAGAGCAGGCCAGATATATACAACAAAAAAAAAAAGAAGAAGAAAAGGGGCACAAGGTATTGCGTTGCAAGAGGAAAAAGTATGCAGCCAAGCTGGTTGGGAAACACCATAATCTATACCCTACAGCCGGGGTCAAACTGCTAATAAGTCATGCGGACAGTGCATGAGGCTTGTTGCGTCCTTGCATGACGTCACATTGGTCGTTCAAAAACTGCCTACAGACATGTTGGAAGGATACATGTGTTCGAGGCAAATGTGGTCCGAAGATGCTTGATGCGCGCCTGCAGATATTTATGTCATTATGTCCTCAAAAAAACTACCCTTTTTGTTTAATGATATGCATTTTTTATAAATAGGGGGTGCAGTAGTTAAACACCTTGTCCTATATATAATGTATAACACTCGCAAACTTACATTTCGACGTTCAGTCCACTGACGTCGAATTGACCATACCAACTTTTACGGGCGAAATGATAGCTGTGTGATATAAAACTTAATAAATTGCCACTGTAAACGTATCAAAGACTGCAGGGGGAAAAATACTGAGGTTTTGTAGCGGGGCCAACAAAACGTTGAGTGTTTTCCTGTAGTCTTTAATGCGTACAAGTTGTACCCCTCGACTATCAAGTCGCTCGTGAAAGTTGGTATCGTCGTTTGATGCAATGTGACTGAACGTCGAATTGTAGTTTTTTTGGGGGTGTTATATATGGAACAGGAAAAAAGTCTGCCAGGACTTTTTCCCTGGATAAAGTTCTGCGGACGACCATGTTTGAAGCACACGTACGTATAAAGCAATTTCACGGGGCGTGCCCGCAAACAACTCTGTCATCATCTCCGCGGAGAAACTACGTGTCTCTTGTATGACGTATACGAGCAGTGTGTGGCTTTACGCTGCAAATCATAGAGCTAGGTCGCTCGTTTGAATGTGTTGTTTTAATGGTTTCGAGCAAATTAAACGCCGATACGATCAATTACGTTAATACGCATGCCGGTTGTCCAGTGGACTAAACATTTTTCCGGATTACTGACAAACGAGCTGGAACTTTTTTTCCCCCTTATAAAGTTCTTTTTTTTTTATTGCGTTGATCTTGCAGATTTGTGTTATTTTCGTTGCCATTTATGTTGGGCACTGGCATTCTATGTCCCGTAACAATCTTGTTATTCCTCCTCATTTGAACTGATGTTCTGTGCGGCCTCTGAAGCCCCGAATCCCGGACAAAAGCTCACCGGACAAAAGCTCACCGGACAGAAGCTCACCGGACAAAAGCTCACCGGACACAAGCTCACCCATTTTTTCACAGACCCGGACAAAAGCTCACCCATATTTTCACAGACTCGGACAAAAGCTCACCACGAAAAAATTTCATGCTGGTCTTAACACGAGTGCGGACAACTTAGTTGCATGCGTGCGACACAAAAAGGCAACAATAAATTAAATCTGACTGGCGCATGGTTTGTTGATTTTAGTAGAAACAAGTTTGTTTATCGAATGGTTAGAAGCGAATGCAGTCCCCCACTAGCTCCAGCAGTCTTGGTAGATCTCGATGTACATGCAAGCCCTCGCAGATATTTCTAAGACGATTCTGCAGGTGCAGAGTAATTTTTCGCACCCGCTTTACGGTGGGCTCACCTCTCCGGGCTTTTGTCAATCCCGTGGCAACGAGCGCCTGATTTTGCTGTAGGCATTCAATCAGCGTCAAGACACTTGAATGGGCGTGGCCGACGAGCTTCTGGAACCCGGTACTCTATCTTTCGCAGGTGTTGCTCATCCGGTCTTTATCTTGAAGAGTGGTGTCGTACATATTCCACCGTACCGGGGGAAACTCCGGTCGCCGTCGGCGCAGAGTCAGGCGAAGGGAAGAATTCGCTCTGGGTGCCGCCGCAGATGGAACAGAAGCATAACGGAAGCGGCCGTTGAAATACGTGCAATCAAAATAGTCCAGCAGGTAACCGATGTCACCGGTAGACTTTTTCCTGGTGGTTAGTTCTTGTGGAACAAGCTGTGGTGGAAGGAACCCGAGCCTATCTAAAATCCCGCACAATTTTTTAAATTGGTCATCTGTCTTGTACTTTTCCAAAAGGCCGAACTCCCGTTCTTTCAAACTATTTTTAAAAAATTCGCAACTCAATGGTGGATGAGGTGCAAGTTTTCCTAAAAATGGTCCAATGTCCATTGCGTCCGCACTTTATTTCAGCCCGTGTTTCGCCCGGGTAGGAAAAAAAAAAAGAAATCGAGGTGAGCTTTTGCCCGGGTCTGTCAAAAAACGGGTGAGCTTTTGTCCGGGTCTGTCAAAAAACGGGTAAGCTTTTGTCCGGTGAGCTTCGTCAACAAAAAGATTTTAAAAAAAAACGTTATTTTCAAGAGCTAAAAATCTCACCACCTACATATCTTTATATTTTCTTTTTGTATCAGAGTTACGTATTTCTGCAATTCCAAGAAAGCTTCTCAAACGATTTTTGTTTATTGTTTTTATTTCTTATTTCTTGATTATGAAGCGAATGCCGCCCAATCATTCGAGCGTCCACGCTAAAAACCTCATACTGCCCGAACAAACAAAAGCAATAACTGATCCCAAGAACTAAAGAAATTGATGCGTTCTTTGACTCTGCCTACTCGCAGAAAAGACAAGATGAAAATATGTTTTCACTCTTTTATATAGTTTTCTTTGACAGAAATATATTTTAGTGTCTCGAGCCCTGTCCACTCATGGTGGGTCTACTGGACTGCCCGATCAGGCTATCCCTCGACCAATCAGCGGCTTGTTTCACCAATGACGTAGAACACGGCCCTTCCGGGATCTCCCCGGTCAATCAAGAGCTCACCCCGTGAGCCCCGCATAGATGAAATACGAGCAAAGCGTCCCGGACCCGCGGCCTTACACCCGAGTGAAATCTCGGACACAGTGGTGCCCCCGAGACCGAAGCCAGCAAAAGACGTCTGTCCGGCCGTGTGCCGGGCACATGTGTGTTGCACGCTAAAACTGCTGTTTGGGCGAGTTGGCTGTTCATAATGTTCGACGTAACAGCGCACCCGTAAAACACACTCTAAAAAAAAAAAAAAAGAAAACACTTGGAGAGCGGATTACCGCCACTTACGGGGGTAGCTCAGCGAAGGACGGTGCCGAAACATACGTTCAGACCAAAAGGAGCAGTCTGAGTTGTGACATTAAGCAATGCAAAACGGCACGCGTGCATTCCTTAATGTCACAACCTAGAATGCATTTTTTGGGGGCTAAACAGATGTTTTTGCATCGTCATTCGCTGAGCTGCCTCCGTAAGTGGCGATGAATGGCTCTCCGACTGTTGTGCGGGAAAATAGACGCACGGGCTTTTCTCAGAATGAAAATACTCTCAGGACACAAGCACACAAAAAAGAAAACGCTCACTCAGGGCTGAGTGAGTGATTTTTTGTGTGTGTGTGTGTTTTGAGAGTGTTTGTTTTTCGGGTACGAAGTTACGTGGAACATCGTGCTGCATGCATCACAGGAAGGGAAGTTTCCCCAGGCATTTGTCCTATCGCATCATCAGAGCTATTACGTGCAATAGGCAGTTATAGCGTTGCCGTATACGGAGCGGCATAGCGACCGGAAGCTCGCGCTGCACCTTGGAAGCATGCTCTTCAGCGCGAACGAGTACAGTTGCCGTCCCCACGGTGGCCTTCGGCAACGCTACGCCAAAACTGCCCAGTAACTTCGCAAACGTATCTGCCTCCGGTGGATGCATAAGCAGAGACGAGGGCCGAATGCCTCAGCCGATTCACTTTTAAAGGATTACGTCTTGAAGTCGCGCCCTCAACAGAGGCGGAAATTTTTCAATTTCCCGGGGGGAAGGGGGGGAGGGGGGGGGGGGCCGCTGAAGCCCGACAGAGCCAGCCAACCCCTCCCCCCCCCCCCCCCCCCCCTCGAAAGGACGCATTAGCAAGTTACAAATGCGATTTTGTCTAGCGAATATTAATTCGAAATAAATAATTTTGCAGTGCCAAATGGTACCGATCGTGCGCGCACTAGGGCGCACAAATGAGATTAATGAGGTGCACCCAGAAGTTCCAGAAAGGGGAAGGGGGAGGGGGGGGGGGGGGGCGAGGTAGTCTGTGCCTCTGGCACCGAACACAGTGGGCAACGTTGCATTTTTCAACCCCGTGCAGGGGAGCAAAGCACGATCTGTACAGTGCCGAAATCAAAGTTTCAGACTTTCCGCTCTCACCCCCACCCAACTGTGCCATAATTCATAAAACTGAACCTCGGCAGTGCGTTCTTTTTTTTCTTCTTTTCTCTTTCTATGTTTTTCTATAGTCCCTCAATTAACGCGGCCCAAAGTGGACCTCAGCCGATCTCGCTCCCGCTTCGCGCGCTCTTAATTTAGCTTCCGATCCCCGCGCGTTTTTAATTAAGACCCAGAGGGAGAGAAAACTTTCGGTCGGATTTTCTCGAATGCCTCCGAATGAAAAGTCGGGTCCACCCCACCTTCCCGCTTTTCGCCGCCGCTCCACCGGCAGAGGGCGCACCGTTGTTGATTCGCGACTAGTGTGCCCAGATCCCAGAGTGTTTCCAATGATTCGATCGAGGTCACGCGGTGTATGAACCGCGTCTGGAAATACAAGCTGCGTGAAGGAGACGGAAGCGTTGGTCGTTTACAAGCGTCTCTGCCTTTCCGCCCGCTTTAATCCTCTCCACGCGGCAACGCGCGTGCACTTGCAACCAAGCCGCCCAGGAGGCGAACGCCGTTGAAGAGCAAACGCTCCCCGCGGTTTCCGTGGCTCGCTCTCCTAAATGTAGGCTCCCTACTCGCAGCAAAAGGATGCCGCACTTCCCGCCCGCGCGCACCCGCCCGTTTGCGCGATTTTAAACAAAGGGCACGAATTCCATGCCATTACCTCCGCGCCGCCGCTTCGGGAATTTCATTACTTTTCTCCAGTGAGATGGAACTAGAGTATGGGCTGCACCAGACACGTAGCCAGGGGGGGGGGGCATGGGGCCGGGCCCCCCTCCCTCCAAATCTTCCATTTTGCTGGGGCCTCCTCTCCTCCCTCCCCCTCATACAGCATTTTGTCATGGGCACCCCGCCCGAAACAAAATCCTGGCTACGTGCCTGGGCTGCACGCTGTCGATTGTCCTGCCCCGCGTTTGCCTATACTGGTAGAAAGTGCGGGAGAGAAGGAGGTGACAGCGAGCGGGCACGTCGGATCACCGAGCTCTGGTTGGATTTCTTAGTGAGCAGACGCAAAGCTGGTTTTGTCTCTACTCGGTGCTCGAACGCGGACGCCGGACGCCAGCCCTCGACGTTCGAATGCGTTCGCAAAGTGAGCAGAGGCGAAGTCAGTTAGCTTTCTGTTTAATCCCTAATCATTCCAACCAGGCGTCCGCGCGCTCTTTCATCACCTCCTCTCCCTCAAATTGTGCCTGCATAAAAGGGCTCACTTTGTGCGTCCCGTGTTCCTACAAAGCGACCGCGTACATTTCTTCTCGCATCTCGGCGGCGTGAGCCGACGGGATTCGGTTCCCCAACGACGCGAAACTCCCGAGATTCGAAGTGTATCTCTTTCTTGAGACTCCGGTTCCACGGCAGCCATCTTGAATGGGTACAAACCGATTTTTTTCTAAACTTATTTCGGTGCCTACAAACACACCTCGGTGCCGTGCAGCGTGCAAATCGAGCGCCGCTTGTTCGATGCTTTGTTAACCGAAGTTTCGTATAACTGAACGCCTTACGTCCAGAATTTTCACGCAACACTGTTTTATTTTGAGCCCGATCGAGCAAATGTCGGGTGTTCATGCAAACACATTCGAACACTCCTAAAATTAGGTTGGCTAAAAAATTAAAATAAAACAACAACAAGATAGTAAATAACTAGATAAGTGATTACACAGAGAATTTAAAATATACTAATTAGCTTTCTAGTTAGCGAAGATAAACGCATGGTCCCAATTAAAAACTTGCGTCATCGGAAAGCACTAAATCAATCAATTGTTGCAGGACGACTTGGAGCAGGTGGTAAGCCACGGGGTGCGCTAAATTTACCGCTCGTTCCGCAAACGCGGAAGATATTCTTATCATTCGTGTTTTCGCATCGCCGGCCTCGCGCCTGCTGCACGATATATGACGCAGACGGATTGCAGAAGAAATATCACTAACAATGTCGTCAATAAATATTAAAAGCAAAAGTGGCCCCAAAACAACCCTGTGGCAGGCCAGAAGTGACAAAGATAAAATTAGATCATTTGCCATTAATGAGCGCCGCTTCGGTCCAACGGTTTAGATAGTCAGCTAACCACTCGAGAATGCTATCACCCCTCTTTACTGACTTTATATTACGAAGAATAAATTTGTGTGGCACAAGTTCGAACGCTTTCGGGAAATCGAGGAAAACACAATCTAACTGAAAAACGAGAACCAGGGCACACACACACAAAAATAAAGAGGAGACAAACACAACACCGTTTGAGATGGTGTTGTATTTGTCCCCTTTTTGGTGTCCCTTTGCCTCCAAAGTTTTTAAATATGAGTGTCATATGTGCACGCAAAGTCACGGTTACAACTCCACCATTTGAGTTGGAACGACAGGCCTGTTCGAAAATCATGTTGAAAGGGAATGATCGCGAAATCCCCAAAACGCCGAACCATGAAAAGCAAACAAACCCCGACAAAAAAAAAACAAAAAAAAACACCAGACTTTTAAAGAAAGAAAAAAAAATACCGCAATCCTGGTAACCTGCTCATAAATCACTGTTTTATTACTCCCAACCCTGACCAGGCACCTCTTTTGACTATGCATATACGTTTTCTTTCCAAATAAAAGAGCTCTGTTTCCCAGTTCAGAGATTAAAGTTTCTCCGCTGCGTTCGCATTCATCAAGTTCGCATTCATGAACTTCGCATAAAAACAATGCTTGCTCGGTAAACAAACATAACGAACAGAGGGACGGCCAAGCAACACCGGCTCGCACGGAATGAAGTGAATTTTTACACGGAGTACGAGAAAAAAAAAAAAAAAAAAGGCGGCGTTTCTTTCAAAGTTGGAAGCCCGGAATCGAATCGAGAGAAGAACGCCATTTAATTATTCGCGGACCATTCAAACTTGAAGAGAAATCTTTCATCCATATTTTCATGTTTTTTTTTTTTTTTTCTATTCATTTTCACGTGCCGTAATTGAATTTTAGAAAGCATTGTTCGCCTAGGGAGTGCAAGTTCATTACTTTTTTTTTTTTGCGATTAGTTTATTTTGAGCGCAGTTCGGCGGACTCGGAGCTATCCTCAAGAACGCGAAAGAAAAAGAAAATTAGATAAGCTGCGAGAAACGAATGTTATGGACAAAAAATGAATCTAACTAGAAACTGAAATAATGGCTCCGCCATTCTATTTTGTTCTTAATTAAGTTCACTAACGTCTGTATTCTTGCGTACGCTACAATGTAATATCCCTTTCTTGGAGATATAAATGCCTTGACTCAAAATATGCGTCGAGTTAAGACACCTTGCCGGACGCTCTAGAAATTAGAAATTATATTATCGCGTCCCTTTAGGCCGACGAAGGAGATAATTAAATGAGTGCTGACTGATATTCTCTTTTCCCAATTAGAGTAAGGATTCAATTTAGAGTGTCTGAGATAGTAGACTCTAAGAAATGCCTGCGCGTCTATCTGCGACCTACGAAATCAGCTCAGCGAATGATGAGACGGAACGTCCGTTTCGACATAAAAATGACGTATGCGCTGTAGCATTACGCAATGCGAAGCGTCATGCTTTCGTTGCGTAATGCCACAGAGCAGACTTAATTTTGAGGTCTAAACAGATGTTCCGCCCCATCATTCGCTGAGCTGACTTCGTAGACCGCAGAGATTGGCTCTTTGAGTGCTTTGCGGGTAAGTAGACGCGCAGGCATTTCTTAGAGTGTACTGTTTGCGCAAAACGATGCTTCCGGAGAAAAAGGGCTATGAAAGCGAGTGTCGCACCTTACTTTGGCGTAAAATATATTGTATCTTAATATTTTTGCCAACAAATACGTTGACAGAGAAAAAGTCGGCAGAGACATTTAAGACTGCTTACGTGTATGAATGCGAAAGCATTCGTACATGCAGCGCATAAAAGTTGTCTTTTTTTTTTCAGATTGAGATGAAACGTTCCAATTTTGGGTAAGTTTTCTCGCGTGAATGTCAACGAGGGAAGTCTACTTCACACTGGTCCTTAGTTATATCTATTTATAAATTCATTATCATAATTAACATATGAATTATCCTTCCCTTCCCCACGAATGGGCTCCTCCGTTTTCCTTGCCGATCCACAAGGGTCCGCAAGCATCAATGGTTGAGGACCACTGATCTAGAAGATTCGTTTTTACTCTCGCACCGAGCGTAAAAGATAAGGAGGCCTAAAAAGACGTTGCCTAGTCGGTTTCGCCATTTCCGAACATAGTAGGCCGAATTTTCGAGAAGCCGAGTTTAGTAGATAAAGAGCCGCGATAGCCAGCCGCTACTTCGACGCCATCGCTCGTTGCTGCCGCCGTCGACGCTCGCTGCTGCTTTCTAGGCGTTTGTTGTTCCTTTTGTTTCCGGCACAAGTTCGCCGATTAAACCTTTTTCAGTTCATTATTTATTGTCTCCTCGCCTCCATCCGTGACAATATAGGTCAAGCGCCAGCTTCGCTTTCTAAGACTGACATGTGAATGGCGGCCTCTAAAATCTGCAACCTAACTTTTTTTTTCCCCTCTCTGTCGAAATAATAAAAAGCTTATCTTTTGTATTTCTTTCTTGGCGCGTGAAATACACTCGTAAACTTGAATGAATGTGGACTGACGAATTCCTTGTCTGTCTCGCTCTTCGTGTTTGATCCACTGATATGTGTCGTCTCCTATGTGTCTCCTCTTTCGAATTGTTTAAGAAAAAGTGTTCCTTAGCTCTAGTGTGATTTCATTTAAATGCTTTACGTAAGATAAAATCTGTCCGAGTTAGAAAACTGTTGACATTTGTTCATGCAATGCGTGGCCCAAGTTCGTCGGCTCATTTTGCAGAGGCTGTGCTGATGTCCAAACGCCCAACACTGATTGGCTCTGATTGAAAGATAGTGGGTAAGACCTCAAGGCAGAACTTGTGCTCCGGATACGCACGTTAAAAAAAAAGGATATATGTCGAAAATCTTGAGTTATCCCCTTCAAGCAACTATTATTTTATATCTTCAGTGTAGTACCATAACCTACTTTGTTAATGAATGTATTGTATACTCTAATAACCCTATGACTCCCAGCCATTTTCAATATGCGCATCTAATATTCGCGGTATTATATAGCGCCAGATTCAGCCAATTTTTATCAAACTAAAGTCACATTCATTCACAAAGGAGATGTGTTTTTAAGAGTCCACTTTTACATACAGGCCTTCACAGAGCATTTTGCTTGCCTTTGTGTTGTCGGTTTCTTTCTTTCGAAATAAACGAATAATTTACAAGGATAGACAAACGAGCTGGAGAGACATGCCAACGCAGGTGTGTCCTCATGGAGTGATAAAAAGCCTCCGCCGCGTAGCATGAGCTACGCAGCTACGCACGTTGGCGATAATGAGTGCGCAAGCATACAAAACGACCGCTCCACACCGGTCACGCTTTAGTCGTTTCTTTGTAAAGTCAAAGTAATGCGCGTCCGTGCGCTCGCTGCACCTGAGTGCCATTCAAACCTGTGCCCGCCAACTGTTCACTGCTTTCGTAATGCCGCACAAAGTTTTCGCCGAGTTATGCCATGATGTGCCCGCGACCACGCATCAAAAACACGCAGGCACAACTGCGTTGCTCCTCAAGTGGACGGGGGACGCGACGTCGTTAAAAATGGCAAAGCTAGCGCAAAGTCCGAAAAGTTGTCGACATATAAGACTCAATCTTCGCGGGGTATACGTGTTCCGCTCAACCTCAACTAAGGCTGCATACGAGTAGATTTATTTGTTGGCGTCAAGGTGGCCGTGCTTAAGAGCAACTCGGATTCAAGTCGCCCGCCTATTTCAGACAGTATCGTAATTTCAAGACTTGCAGGTATAGACGCTGTCGCTGTGTGGCGAATGTTACAAAAAGTCGTTTTGACATTCGGAATTTTCGCCGCATAACGTGGCGCCATAAGAGATTTTGTGACGAAACCTGTCTGCTCTAAGGATGCGACTTAAAAGCGAGCAGTGCTCTTTTGGTATACCTCTTGAGTCACGTTTTTATAGTCTCGACTGAAATGAATGGCCCGCATTTTTCAATCTCTATACTTCGCTCCACTTAACGATGGGCCACAACAGGTGCTACGAGTCATATCCCAGCTAATTCAGCGCAGTGAATGTGTCATGCGACTACGCACGTCGCTGCGTTCGTCCCGAGACTCACATGCTATTGGGCAATGTCTGCAGGCTTCCTTTTGTATGATGTATCATAAGTGTTTTTGTACAGCGCCCGTTGACCCGAGAACCAAAGGGGTATCTCCACCGGAGTCATCGCCGGTAGGCCGCGAGCTCACGCCGCTACCTCTCGTCGCAGGAGTTTGGGCCAGAGCTCTCGGCAGACAGCCATCCACTCGGAGTTGGGAACGCCCGACTGTCCCCTCAAAAACGGGAGACGCGCGGAGGAGTGCAAGAGGGTAGGCCAACATGATGGCGTACTCTCCCCGACACGATACGGAGCGAACGGGCTCGAAGCAAGACGGCTCCGGCCGGAACGTCAGCGGCTTAACGCCTTCTCGAGGGAGGGAAATCAGTGGCTCCCACAGTATTCTCTTGCCGAGTCAATCTCGAAATAGTCCGACGCTCAAACATCCTAGGCCGAATGTTCGACATACCGAGTGTAGTACACAAGGAGCCCAGCGTGGCCTTGCCGAGTCAGAGACTCTCGCGCCAGCCTGCTGTCACGCCGACACCTCCCCGCTCGCTGCTGCGTTCTCGATGCTCGTTCTTTCTTTTATTTCTAGTACAAGTTCGCCAATGAATTTTTTATTTTTTTATTTTTAGCTTTACATGTTTCTATCCTTTCTCATCCGCGACATTTCTGGTGGAGGCCCGGAATAACTTTTTTATGTTCCTTCCTCGTACGACCCCGAGGATCCGCCGGAACAAATCGATTTCAAGGCCCGGGGAACGCGAGCAATACGCACGACGGTTCGCCCTACACAACATGAGAAACAATGCAAGGCGCGCTCGATTCCGAATCGGGCTCCCATTGCTGCCGTGTTCGTTGCTTTGGGCACAACCGAAGCAACTTCGCTCGCTTTACTTCGGCGGCCATCGCGTCAGCTGCCGACAGCATGCGTTAGTGGAAGTCAGAAAGGACGTGCAGAATATGCGAAAGGTGCCTGTTCCGGCTAGTTCAGTTGATTTCCGCTAGGTGCCGTCCGGTTTCGCTGGAATCGCGAATACCTCACGCGCGTGCACCAAACGCGCGGGTGAGAACATACATTGCGTTGACCAATCACGCGCACTCACTCCGAAAATAAAAAATAAAAAATAAAAGAATGATTGCGACTGATAAATGCGAAGTCGGCGCGGGCAAATGAAGACAGGTGCCGACATTCACACGCTATGTGATTTCAAGCAAGCCCTCCGCAAAAAAGAAAAAAAAAAAAGATTGCTCTCCCATCGATGCAACTCCAAACGAACGCGAACACACGCCCAAAACTCAAACAGGCACGAAGCTCATTCATCAGGCAAACAAACGCGCGCAACAAGGTAAAAAAAAAAGTTAAACGCATCAATTATTTGTCGAGGAGATACAAATCATGTGTCCACACTAGGTCCGGGAAGAGCAGCGGTGGGCCCCAACTATTAACCGGTCAGAGCTATCCTCATTAACCAATTACCTGGCATGTTGCCCAAGAGGCTAGGAGCTCTTTTCGGGCGCAGGCGGCCGGGCCCCTTTGCCGTACTTGGTTCGGTCTGGCAGTGGAATGAAAGCTACTCACCGGTTTAAACGAATCACCTGCCGGTCTGGTGATACGTGATCGCGCCCATTACTATGGGGTTCCGTGTACTTGGCGTTTATTTATTTAGTTTATTTTTATCGTTCGGGGTTTGTTTTTTCTCGTGGTTTACTTTTTTTTCTCACAAGTTCGGTGTTTTTCGCTGTCTACTTTTAGCGTCGACGAAAAAAAAATCTGTGTTTATCGGGGTTTATGTCGAAGAAAACAGGACATGGCGGTGGCATGACCCATATCCGAGGAAGGTTAGCGCAATTCGATAACTTAAAAAACAAACAAAAAAACAGAGGCATGGTTTTGAAAGAAGCAAAATAATAACTTCGGAAACTTTTAGTGCGGGCTGCATCCCAGGTCAACGAAAATAAAACTATAGACCGACTCAACTTTCTGACGCCACGCCAGTGCGGTGGCGCTGCTGTCGGCACTGCGCATGCAGTTTCTGCGCATGCAGTTTCTGCGCAAGCGCAGTGCCCACCCCGGTGTGGGCAAACGCGGGCTCGTTTGTCAACATTGTGTTGGTGTACAGAGAAACATTTCCTTCCATAGAACTTGTTCTCTTTTTTTTTCTTATTCTACAGTTCTTAAACGGGCCTTCTCAGTTTTTTTTTTTTTTTTTTTTTTTTTATAATTTCAAGAAAATCAGCTCAAGGGTTCCTTTTCGGGGTCCCTAGGTATACATAAAGTAACTGTATTTGCTTCCCAGACTCTGGAAACATGTGTTAAAACATCGCTTGCGGTATGAAACAACGCAATTACATTATACCCAGTGGCTATACATAATCTTCCACGGTCAAGGAACCTTCCAGTTCGTTGGATTTTAGTGTCGAATGTATATTTCGCAAACGCAAAGTGAGAAACATTCTCCACACGAAGCTCGGCGCCTGCAAGGTAGCTTCCCCGGATAAAGTTGGATCCAATTCGACTCACGTGACCACTTCTCCGCCAATACGGAGTTGGCGGCAAAAAGAAAAGGAACGCGATACTCCGGCTCTGCAGGCAGAGCCTATTCAGTTTTAACCTGTGTACATTCGGGTAAGTATAGTTCGCATGCATCGTATTTGATGCAAACTTGAGATATGATGAATGCTTACGCAAATTGCAGTTAAGACCGGTTCACACGTACATCGCAGCACTATATAAACAGTATAAGAATGGTGCTGACGCGGTGCTGACTCGAGGTTATATCTCAGCACTGATACAGCTCTGTACCAGCGCGGTGTCACTATATAGCGCGAAGACAGCGCTGCTTCTTTTTCAGGTCAGGTTATGTCAGGTCAGGTTATGGTGTGCGTGTGTGTGTGAACAGGCCTCCAGTCTGCACGGAGTCCGTCGTTTTCCTGATGGTCTTCACGCTGCAGTGTGTGTTACATGAACGCAAGCGGCCCTCGAGGACAGGCTTGTACAATACTCATTATAAGTAATAAAATTATTTGTAATCAATTTCTTTTCTTGTAAATGTTTAATCAGTGTAATACATTTATTAGAAAGAAATTGGAAAAGTAGCTGGTTACTTTTGAGAGTACTAAAGTTACTTGTAACCATCACTATGTTTCCCCATACACTTTTAATGGAACCCTTTGTTTCTGCAAGTTTTCTGCACGGAAATCCTCGAACCAAGTCCCGGAGAGGAGGATGGTTTATCTCTATTGGTGAATTAAGATGAAGTGAAGATGAGGTGAAAATAAGTAGTGTATAATTTGGTGATTCTAATCTAATGACGAACAGCAGGATATTCCCGTTTTCAAACCAACAGAAAAAATGTGTCGTTCTAAAAATCTAAACTTAATCGGAAAGTAACGGCGAGTTACTTTCCTTTTCAAGTAATCAAGTCATCTTGACGGAATACATTTCAACCAAGAGTAATTGCCAATGTATCAACTACCTCTTTTTTTTAGTCAGCATCGAATAAATACTGGGAGGGATATTCTACTCTCAGCAGAAACGCGAGCAGACGACGTATCGCTCTGTTTGTACAGGGGACGACTTTCCCTCAGCATTTAGAACTCTCGCTACTTCTCGCTCGTTCAGCGCAAGCGGGGAAGTCGAAGCTATTAGGAGAGGACAATTCATCATAACGTAACGCCTGAGACTGTGGTGCGGAAAAACGAGGACACTTTCAAGTCGGAGATAAAGACAATAGAGTAGAACGTCTCAATGTTTTCAGACATTCTCCTCCATTGTCTTTTCCTTCGACTTGAAAGTTTCTTAATTTTTTTCTCACCACAGTCTCAGGAGTCACATTATGATTAATTATTACCAGCTCGCCCGCACACTCACTGTTTCTTTTTTTTTTTTTCTTATTAAGGAGGGGACATCTTTTTACGAGAGGATTGCTCGCGGAAGATACAGGGCTGACGTCATGCTCTCTCCTATAGTACGTCTAAGGCATTTCTTAAAATAACCACTCAGTGTTCACTTGGCTTTGCCAATATTCACCGCCATTCCCGAAAAAGAGTGACGCATTCCCGATTATCCCTTGGGAAATACGCACTGGTTAAAACATCACTGAAAAGGAGAATAAAAGAGCATCATAAAATATTGGGTTAAAAAGTACTTGTACTTTGAAAGTGCATTCGATTTAGTGTAGTACTTTACTTTAAGTACATTTCGCCCAGTGCACTTACTACTTTACTCGAAGTACATCCCCTCTCATTTACTTTGTACTTTACTTCAAGCACTTTTGGGGTGTACTTTACCCAACGTCATCACAGAGAGCTCAGACACAGATTGATCACGAGTGCAATGCGTCCCGCTGGGCCTCGCGTCCAGTCAATGAGTCGAGGGACACTCGGCGTCGGGACCAATCGCCCAGTTGGCACATTTCGAGTGTGATGATGGCGTTGCGTGAAGGTATAGAAGAGGCTGTTCGCGTGCTTTGATTGTTCTAGGTGGTTTTGCGCTTCCCCTGACGGTTCCGGTCTGAAGGAGCGTCGTATACGGGCATGCGGTCGTTAAGGACCCCAGGCTAGGAGTATAGTTCTGCACGGGCTAAATTTCTTACGTATACACCGGAGAGACAGACAGTCTCTCCGGTGACAGGGAGTTAGCCCACTGGGGGCTAACTCCCTGCCTTCGCAAGCGTGTGGCCTCCGCCGCGCTGTCACCTGGTCTGCGAGCGCGGAGCTTAGGGTCGAGCCACGAAAAGAAACGACTCGACGGATGTTTTTCTCGCCGCCATACCTAGACGCCAGACGGGTCTAGGAAACCTCCTCCGCCGGAGACGACGAGCTTCGCTCCCGAGAGACCAGGTTGCGCCGGTGGGCGTCCGAGGAGCGTCGGGGCCAATTTGGGCGTCGCCGTCTCGCTTATTTGATCGGGCCTTTCTTTATTCCTATTCGCGCGTAATTGAAGCACCGCTTTTGGGGGAGGGGAAAAGGGAAGGGGGACTTGGTGCTTACGCTAATTTGCGAGTTGAGAACTCCCCCGGAAGCGGTCAGTTGCGTTTGTGTTCGCGCCGCAGAGGCGCGCGTGTAAGCGGCGACGCGAACTTGACGTAAGAAATAAACGGCAATTTCGGACCTCGCAAGGTGGCTCGCAATGTTCTAACAACTGTTATTTTTTTTTGTTATTGGGGAATCCTTTGAACTTAGCCGCCCCGCTTTACACTTTGTTTCACCTTAAAATTAACTGCAGAGGACGGTATAAGCCATCAAAGCCAACTTAATGCCGCTTTTGCGTTGCGTTCTACTCAAAAAGAACGCTGCAAAGCGTCCACGCCATATGTTCGCAGCGCCATATTGGCTGACATGGCTTGTAGGGTCCAATGCGGTCCATCTTAAGGTGAAACAGAAAGAAAAAGAGAAAGGTCGCCGCCAACCACACGAGGCCCCTAACCAGTTCGCCGGCTGTTAACCTCGTATGGTTGCGCATTCGTGTAACGCGAGGGAATACGCGTTCGGGGTGGGAGTCTGGGAGAGAAGATTCATCCGCATCCGCGAGTCCATTTGAACGCATATGGCGACTCTACGGAGTTAACGCGAACCAAGGCTACTTGAGATATACGTGTGTGGTGGAAAGGGCTCGTATGGGACACTAACCCAAAGGCTGTGTTCCTCGATATGTTCAATCTGATCCTCAGTGTACGTTCCCCGTGTCAGTCTGTTCCTCAGTCTGTGTCTCTGTATGCGCGAATAGGCCGTCTTTGTCTGCCTAGTTGGTGTCCCTCAATGCGCGTTGTGAACATGCGCAGTTGTCACCTTCAGACGTTCAGACGCCGGACATCCGTCTACAACTCAGTGACTCGGCAGTTTTCGCCCGCGTTACAAGCGCTGGAACGGCATTGCGCCGGGTACGATTTGACCGCGGCACTCCGCCTTCCCGCGGGGTTCTCACGGGGTCCTTTTTCGAGCGTCGTTTCCCTCGGTCGTAAACCACTCCGTTTGACCGGCGGGCAGGCGTACTGTGTCCGGGTCATCTGCGTCCGGTTGTTGGCCCCTCCCGTGCCTCCCTCGTCGCCCATTGTTCTTCTGGCGGGGGCAGACGAGCAGAGAGACGCCGAGGACTGCGGGCAAGAGCGGCGACAACACGTCCCCTCTTGCGTGGCGAGGGAGCCACGGAACGGGACGTGAGAAACCGACTGACGGACGAGCGGACGGGTTGACTCGCGCGCGGCGACCGCGACGAGGCGACCATAGTCTCGCGAACGCAAACAGATACAAAAGACAGACGGGAAACACGATCGTTGCTTCGGCTCGGCTTCGCAAAACTCCGTCTCAAGAACGCCAGTCGCGTCTCCGCCGGGGGCCAGGCCGGTGGTGGCGAAAATACCCGTCGTCGAGTCGTTACTTTTTTATGTATAGGCGTGCGAGTTAAAGGCAGAGCGCGACACTATCATACTTCGTTTCACTCCAAGTTCGAGCACAGCCGACTGTACCGTCCGATGAAGCCAAACAAGTAGCAGCTGTGTTTTGAGACTTCGTCGTGTTTGACCGTCTTGTTTCCCCTGTCTCAGGGTTGTCTTAAATCATGAACGTAAACTAGCTCGCATGCGCCTTATCACTCATTTCAGTAACCAACCTCGCACACCTGAAAAACTCCGGTAACTTTATAAAGTGGGTGGTGTTTTTCGTTCGGGTGGGGTTTAGAGCTGTATGAACCAATTAACCCCTTAGTGTTTCAACGCCTGGAGTGGGTGGTCCTCTTAGTTCGGGTCGTGTTTATTGGTGATGTGTGCGATCGAAAGCGTCGCTGTGGTCAACCTTTCACGATTGACCGAATGGTAACTGTGACGTCAACAAATGGTTTCTCATCGACTTAAAAAAAGAGGAATGTAAAAACTTTAATTTTGACGGTGTTGGCAGTGTTGCTTTCAGAGCGCAAGATTGCAAGCTTCCACCTTGCTAATTACAAACACCATCGTATTTGTTGTTCGAAAGGTCATGACGCCACGAGAGGGAGCCATAGGAGGGCGCCACCGAAACATCTTACCACTAATAGAGCCTGATTTTGTGTGAAAACTGATTACGTCACACCGCTGTGTCTTTGTGACGCTGCGCGCGCTTTTCTTCAGCGCCACGCGGATACAAAGCCTCTGCGCTGAATCTTCTGGGTCACCGAGAGAGGGGAAGTGCGCTTCCCTGCCTTTTCCTCTCCACGGCTTTCCGCAAACTCTTTCCACACCACTTGCTTCTGCTCCTTTCTTTCTTGCCCTTTCCACCCTCTCCGCTCCGACCGCGTTCTCACGCCACCTGCTTCTGCTCCACCCGTTCCTACGTTACAATCAGTGTTGTACAGATTCCTCAAGAAAAGGAACGAAAGTTCGTTCCTCGTTCCTTCTGATTTTTGGAACGCGTTCCCGTTACAGTTCCATTTGTGAAAAAGGAACTCGTTCCCGTTACAGTTAAAAAATGGAACGTATTGTTGCATATACGTTACATTTGTATTTTGCTGATTACCATACGAAGATCATGCAAAGTTTTTTTTTTATTTAATTAAATGGGAACATACTAATTTGAATGCCGTGATGGCAGGGCACTAGGAGAAGAAAACAAGCGGACGCAGGGTTTCATTTTTTATATATTCACCTTCGAAAATATCAGCTTTTAACTATATTCATGTTTCTGGTGGGCGATTCCGACGAGCCATATGTACTGTTACACCACATTGCACGAGGGTTTTACAACAGCCTCGCACGTTTCAGTCTAACAAAGTCCCTTTTTTTAACTTAACAACAGTTGCTTCTCGATGGTGCTGTCTGCAAGACGAACAAGTGAAGAAGAGGGTAGGGCTTTTGGAAGGTCGGTCTTGAAAACGAAAAGTTCTTCATCGTGAAGGTTAGATTCGCTGTTCAGTTTGAAGGTGGATTAGAAGGAAAGAGGTATCTTTTAAGTGACCAATGTTTTGGATACAAGGGCGCGTTTGATGTCTGGTAACCTATTCTTTTGTTGTAACTGTTAGGTCTCTTTGTGGAAGTTCAGTGATGGCTGCAGTCGGCCTTAGATTTCTGGTTGAATAAGGATTCGTGAAAGCGAAGAAAGTAGCTGAGTTTGAAACGTCCCTCTTTCTGTGTCTTTTCTTTCGACTAAAAGATTTTGTTTTTTGTATCGCAGTCCCGGGCACTGAAACAATCGATGACCACTAGCTCTCCTGTACCCTACAGTTACCAAGCGAGGACCACACGAAAAAGGACCTTAAGACAAGTAACCAAAAGTTAACGAGATCCTGCTTTTTATAAAGATATTGTTTTTATACTTTTAGAATTTCCCCCTTAGGAATAAAATAAAAAAATACCCCACTAGACGAAAAAAAAATGAACGCCATTCCCTTTTCCGTTTCAGTAAAAATAGAACGATTTCCCGTTCCAGTTCCACCAATGCGAAATGGAACGGCGGCGTTCCTTCGTTCCTTCTAAAAGGAACGCGTTCCAGGAACGCCGTTCCTTGGAACGCCGTTCCGTACAACACTGGTTACTAGGTTTGTAGCTCAGTCAGCAGCGCACTCGGCTTCCACGTCGGTGCGTTTTTTTTTTGCTTTTTTTTACCATTTTTTTACCGTTCTTTTTATTTTTTTTTTTTTAAGATAGTTTAGCGGTTACGAACTGATTGACCTACGATTTCGTGCTTGCGCGGCTCCGAAGGTTGGTTGGCCCTCTAAAGCGTCGGCTGCGTCCGCACTATCGTGTGAAACACAGAACAGTTTGAATTCGAGCAGGGAGTTTTTATAATTGGTTTCAGCTGAAGTTCAGACGCAGCCGACGCTACCTAATGGAACGAATCAAGCAGCGTCAAAAGCGCCAGTCACTGTTTCGTTTCTGTTTACGATTGGTGATAGAAACGGGTCGCGAAAAACCGACAGACCGACGAGACGAGCGGACGGGTTGACTCGCGTGGCGACTGCGACGAAGCGACAAGCACGGTGGTCGTGACTATACATACAGGCAGCGAAATCATAAATCTTTATGGTTTTGAATGACAGAACACGTACAGAAACATGACGGTAAGGTTTCGAAGTTGTCCGATCGGTACCATCAGCTCGTAGTGTCGGCTGCGTCTAAATTTAAGGTGAAACGAAGTTTGGCGACACCAACGTTTGCAATTCAAGTTGATGCCTCGCGCAGTACGCGTGTACCTTGGCAACCTTGGCTATTGTTTCATATAGACTCGCAGGAAGCATGCAGCACGCCGGAGCTCGGGCGTTCGGGCCAAGCTTATGTTGTGCGTTGAGTGAATGGAGTGTGAGAAGTATATAGGGTGTCCCAAGTCACCAGGCTCGATCTAAAATGGACTGTAAAAATCGACGCCTGCAAGTAGCAATATAGACTTTTCGTCAAAGGTGTATTTCACAGGTCGGTTTTTTCTTGTAAAATTCGAAAATGTAGCTCTCTTTCTGCAAAAAATAGGGCCAAGAAACTTGCCAGGGTCCACGGCTCTTGCTATCCGATCGCCCCTTTTTGCTTTACGGCACTCGATGTCCCTTTCATGACTCGCCACGTTATCAAGGCAAAAAAAATTGATACTACGTTTTTCGCTTTATTACGCTTGACAGATTAGGAATAGGAATACGTGCACAAGCAGGCATCCAAGTGCGTAAAGATTATGCCGTGCATTATCCTCTCAAGTCGGAAGAAGACACGAATGTCTTCCCTGGACAGAAAGAAACGCCAGAAATATTGTGGTTTCTAAAGAGGGGCAGAAACGCTTGAGCGTCGAGTTGTCGCTGAAGTCCCTCGGACTAGTGCCCGAGTGCCCACCGCGAGCTCACTGGAGCTGGCTAAAGCAGGTACCCAGCTACGGACGCAAGCATGCTCGTGAGTGACCTCGAGAGCCGGAGGTAAAGATGACCTCTCCCAGAAGGCCTCTAATGTAGAATTCGGGTGGTCAATCACCGGCGAGCCCTTGCCGGTGGCACCGGCGACCAAAAACGCGCCAGCGGCGCACCACGTGACCCTCTCCACGCGAATACAAAGCGCCGTGAACTGGCGTTTTTATTTGCATGGGTCGCGAGCGAGCTTTGTTAGCTTCTTCCTCAATTAGTCTATGGTACAATGAGCACGCTGCATGCGCCAACAACATAAATTACGGCTCTTTGAGATGTGTGTAAACACAAGCGTGTAAACACAAGCGGCTTCACAAAAGTTTTCAAAATATTAAAATTACCGCAGTCTGTACAGCGGACAGGATATTAAATTATAAAATTAATGAAATGGCAGATGTATAAATCAGTGTGGTGCTGCCCGCCCGCGCGTCAAATTTCAATAAAGGTTCTTTGGATTTCAGATTAACTGTTGTAATTTTATAAGGATCCCAAGGAGGCTTGCGAGCGTCGCTTTCCATATTCTGTTTATTGGTATTACCTTTTTTGGAATCCTCAATTTTCTCATTGCGCCCACCCCCCTCAAGATTGTATTGCGTAATCAAGTATCGAATTGCGTCGCTATGCATACTTGTTTTTTTTTCAGCGGTGTAATAACGTGTTATTACAGAGTTGTAAAACAAAATGATGTATAATGCAGCCCGTGTCTCAGAGCAAACATACCTTGCGCAGGCTGGACAAACTCTTCCAAAAATGTTGGCTTTTTTTAAAGCGTAAATTATCTTTCTCTTCTTCTTTTTTTTTTTTTTTTTTTTTTTTGTTATTTTGTTTTGGAGCACAAAAGGGTGTCTGTCTCGATGGCTTCGTTTGCCACTCGAACATGCTATTTGTCGCTTTCAGCGAGCATTGTTTCATTTTGGTTCCATTTCTCCATTCGAATACGGCGATACCGGATACAGTCTAGCAGAAGCTGCCCGATCTCTTGGAGCTCGGGCAAATATTGTGCCGGTAACTTGCCAGCACACGCCTGAGAAGCGCCACCCGAACAGCTTGCACCCGCCAGCCTTTGACCATGCGAACGCTCTTGCCGAAGATACGGCAATATATTTTAAAAGATTAAAACAGCGGGAAGAAACGACGGACTGGATGAAGGAGGACACAGACAGAGTGCTGACTCGCAATTAAATTTTATTGGACGCAACAGTGCAATATATACACGCACAGTTGAGTTTTTGTTTTCAAGTGTGCGTGTATATATTGCACTGTTGCGTCCAATAAAATTTAATTGCGAGTCAGCACTCTGTCTGTGTCTTCTTTCATCCAATGCGTCGTTTTTTTTTTTTTTTGTTTTTTTTTTTTGCGCTGTTTTAATCTTTTAAGTACGTCGTACTAACTCGCCCAAGCTTCAACTTTAGCAAAATATTTTGCCGGGAAATGACCACTCGAATTAGCCATGAGATGACCGTGTGGCAAAAGCTACGCTCTCGCGTGACTTATCCACCGCTTTCCTTTTATTATCTGACCCCAAATTTCTCTCTCTCTCTCTCTTTTCGCGCGTGGATATACGGGGCGGGAGTGTAATCTCGTGGCGAAAGATAGGCGCATTACTGATCAAACTTAGCACGTAGCTGGCACCGAACTGTCAGCTTATGAGTGAACGAAGTTGCAAGAGAAAGTGAAAATTGTGCGAGCTATGCCTCCCCTTAATATAAAGCGTTTGCCGGCACCATTAAAATGCGATCCTCAGGCGGCTCTAAGGACTCTCGCACTGTTAAACACTAGGGCAGCTTAATGACAAAAAAGACGTCGTCTGGCACTACGTAATGACAATCAGTATATACTAAACAATCTCCGGCAAAAGCAGTTTACTGCCGCGCCTAAAAGCGACAATGAGCGCTTAAACAAATGGCACTCCACTGTTAACAAAGGGTGCAGCCAACCGTCAAATGAGCGGGTTTGCCCGTTTGCGTACACTAAGCCCCTTGGCGTCGGCTCGGCTTGCCTCGGCTCGGCAAACGACCCCATGGCCGGCTCGTTATATGTGGCAGGCAGAGTCCGACTTTCCGCCGTTTGTTTCGCGGGGGGCCATTTCCGTTTCAGTTTCGCACACGAAAACGAATGAACTAGCGGCAATCGACATTTTACGGGACAAGGAAGTTTAGGCAAGTTGTTTTCGGACGGCCGATTTACTGTTTATGGCGCGAACGGTTCCAAAGCAAGCTTCGAAACATTCGCATGATCTACTAAGCTTTTTTATTAAGTCCTCGAGCAACCTTATACTCAGTGCTGCATTAACATAAAATCATTTAATGTCACGGGAAGCTTACGCTTCTGAAGGATTAACAGAAAGTGGCTTGTCCATGTCTCGGCTGTTATCAAAATGGCAGCCGAAGTAGTGTCGGCCCACGAAGCCCGCGAACAGATGAAGACGAATCGGCTCTGTTACCGGGAGCGCTGGCCTCATTTTCTCGCTGAAAATGTCCGAAGTTCGCGTTTAAACTTTAGAATGAGATAACGGAAAGCCGTGAAACTTTGCCATCTGGTCCGGACAGCCAGCGCTACGCTTGGGTGGAGGCGGAGTGTTTGGCGATGCGTACTTTGTTTTTTTTCATTTAGAAAAACACCGTTCTTTTTCTTTGCTAAACACCCGTACATTAAGGATCCTGACTTGAGGAGTAGGTGACGACACGGTAACACCCCGTCATTACACCGGACGTCATTACACGTTGCGGTGAACGGGACAAGCCTTCTGAAAACCATCGGTTACATTAAATTACAGCGTGAAAGGAAGGCTTCTTGGCAACCCTCTATTTAGGCTTTAAATATTGACCCTTTCCTCGGGCGACCACGTGGGACACGCCGATAGCTCTCGTAAATCTTACCATAACCACGGGAGCGTGAGAAAAAATTTGGCCTAGCCATGAACTTAAATTTAGAGCTTTGTCTCTCTTTATATGCATTTTTCTTTTTTTAAGCGTTGTCGCCTTCTAGTTTACTCTATTATTAAAAACCAACTAAGACGATAAAAGTAGCCGATAACTACCGATTTGTTAGTCATTCAAGTAAGTGGCGCTTGTCGTATAAACGTCGGCGCATTAAAAATGTTGCAAACTCAATTTGAGAGTTTGGGTGTAGCCATGACATTGACGCTTTTCCTGTACTATCGTGCAAATAACTAACCTTCGCTCGATTGGACATTTTACGAAATTTAAGAGAGACGGTGTCGACATTATCAGCATCACGATGCTCTGTAACGAAAACAGATTTATGTGCGGATCCCGCTGGGAAGCTTAGCGCACTTTGCGGGAGTGATCTCGTTCCCCCGTTTTGTGCCCGGGGCAACTCTGTTCGCAACTCCAGTAGCCCTCCGCTCGCCCTCTCGCGGACGAACGAAGAACCAGAGGAGCGGGGACGGCGGCGGAGAAGGTGGCAGGGACTATCGACCTTGGTGCTGCTGTTACCGCATGGTTCTGGACGGCATGGTCGTGCGTCATAAATAAAAAATATTGGTTTCCTCTGTACAGCCTTGATGGAGATGCGCCTCAACGGGTAATCGGTCTCTTAGCTGTAGATGAGAAATCTGGCCAGTGCAATACAACCGCTAACCTGGGGTTTTTAACGTGCATCACGCAGTAGTAATCACACGAACGCGTGCCGGTACGAAACACATCCAGATCGAAACGAGCGGGGGCGGCGGGGATCGAACCCGGGGAAAGAAACGAGTGCGTTAAAGGGGAGCTTTCAGACGGGGTAAAAATCCCTCGCTTTGCTCGTCAAGATGCGCATTAGGTGGCAACGACGTCACGTCTTTGCGCGGAGCCGCGCTGATGTAACATCCCAGAGGGATGGGGGAGCTTCTGCTCGGGCTGGCACAAACACTCCCTCCTCCCGCCTTGGCGTGGGATCTTTTTTGCAACTGGCGGTATTTTGTTCGCGTGTCTGGCAACTTTACAGATCTTGCTCGATATTACCTAATTGTGGCTTGCGCTGTCGCACATGTCGTCCTAGGCACCAGAAGGAGGAGTCTTCGATATTCGGCAATGTCGTCCTCAAGCCGCTCCTTATACAACTATAGTTTTCGATTTCACGTTCTTTGTGTTGCAACCGCCCATTCAAAAAGCAACTCTTTATTTTTGTATTGCAAGAAGCAATTTGTTGCTTTTTGCATCTAATCGCGCTGCTCCCATAATCGCGTATTGCCTTTTCACGTAAACGCTTGCATTTTTCTACTCTCGTTAGCGCGCACCGAGACCTGTTGTCGAGAGCACGACCGCTAAATACGTTTGATAACATTGACATATTCGCTCTCGGCTCCCTACCGTTCGTGCGAATGCTGGAGCAGGGCAGTGAGTACCTCTGGTTCCGCCGATCACTGAGGTCACCCACATCCCCTCCCTAAAAGCATCCCTCGTGTGAATACCCCTATAACATAAAAAAAAAAATGCTGTGTTCCGTTTCGCAAGTTTTAAAAATCAACATGCTCAATTTTCCTAACGGACGTCAATATCTCCGTCACCTGTGACATGTGCTCCTGCCCTGGCCACTTCGTGTTTGTAGCGAAATATATTATTTTATCACACTGACCAGCGTCAGCGACCAGGCGCACGGGAAATCCTGCAGGAGGATCTAGACCCGTCTCTTCCGCCATCTTGGAAGACCGCGCTGGTCAGGGAAAATAGCAGACGAAAGGAGGTCGTTTTCGTCGTTGAGCACACGAACCACCGTAAATTTCTTGCGCTGTAGCGTAATATCCGTGTTACATATAAAAACAAAGCGATTTTTTGACGGCAGAAACCTTCTTCTAGTACTGCGCAGGAATGACACGGCGGAAGCATAAAAATAATTACTGGAAACGATGTTTGTTTCTACGCTGCCTACGAGAACCAAGCAGCCATAACAGACGACAGAGTCGAAACGACCTCCTCGAAATGTGGAAGACTATACATAGGTCGATTGGGTAGTTGTATAAATGATAAGCTCAGGGAGCATGTACTGTCAGTAAGATCGTCACCCTCGGGAAATCTGGCTGCGCACTGTAACAGATGTGGGTGTGTCCCGAAGTTTAACAACACCCTTATTTTAGCCCGAATCCGAAACAAAATGAAAAGGGAGACATCCGAAGCGTTCTTCATAACTGAGTGCGTCGAAGGCATGGGTGTCAGCGCTCTATCGATAGCCCTCTTTGGCTCCGAAGTGGCATTTTAAAAATCTTTTATAAAGTAGATAGCAGACAGATAAGCATTGATCCAATGATGCCGCATTTCTGTCATCACAGGTCATGATTTCACGCTCTCTCTCTCTCTATCTGTCTGTCTGTCTGTCTGTCTGTCTATCTCTCCCTCTCTCTCTCTCTCTCTCTCTCTCTCTGTCTATCTGTCTGTCTGTCTGCGCGCGCGTGTGTGTGTGTGTGTGTGTGTGTGTGTGTGTGGGTGTGTGTGTGTGTATGTGTGTGTGTGTTTGTTTTCGTGAATGAACTTCAGTTGCAAGTAGCGCTCTGCGTTGTTCGTTCCTTTCACTTCTCCGTTGTTTTCTTAGCGCTTTTACCCTCTGTACTCGAAACGACCTCCTCTGCTGAGCTTCTCGGCGTTGCAGCTACGCGGCGTCGATTTCGTTGGAGTCGCCAACACAGGCTAGAGTCACTGCCAAGATAAGAATGGCATGCAGGTCATTCGGTTGTCCCGCTTCTACGCGAACTATATAATCATCTATGGCGCTTCAGCGTCTCTTCAGCTTGGAGCGTGCCCGCGCAGCCAAAGCACGATAGAAAGCCACAATCGGGTGCCAGATGCCGCGGGAATGCAAAAAAGATGCCACACCGTCCTCATGCTCAACTTCTATAAACGTGCACGAATGCCTCAAGCGCCGCCGTAATGTCGTCGCGGCATCGTGGCAAGCCCGAGCATCTGATCTCCGCACAGGACAAACTTTTTATCACTCAACGAAAAAAAAATAATAAAAAATAAAAAAAAGAACGAAACGTCTATCTCTCTTTGGTAAGAGCTGGCACGTGCCTCGCGGCGTCACGTTCTCATTCCCGTTGGAGCGCGAACCTTGGAGCAACACCTCTTACTTAGCAAGGCCGGGGTGCTTTACTACCTACGTCACCAACAAGAGGCCGTCACACGAATTGAACGCGAGTTCTGCGTCAGCCTGCAGCGTTCGGCGGGCAAGGGCTCGTGTGCGCGATGGGCGAGGCCTCCTGCGGGTGACGCACAAAAATGCGGCGTTACGGCCCTATCTGGAAAGCGTTGCCCCGAGGCACCTCGTCGTGGAGAGCGCATCGCATAGAGGCGGCGCGTTTAGGCGTCGTCCATCAAAGGCGTAAACGCCTCGAGTGGCGAGTGGGCGACTGGAAGGGCGCCTCCTCGTCGATAAGCGCTTCCTTCCGCACCCTGCACGCAATTACTCCGGACGCAACGCCGCTGCGGAGGACCGCCAGCGGCGGTGCGGGAGAAGCCGTATTTTCGGGGTCTGCAGCGTCCACGTCTCGTGTGCTTGTCGGGTGCCTTCCACGCAGTTCGAAAAAGAGAAATCGATCGTAAAAACAGCTTGGGGCCTTGGACCGTACCAAGAAAATTATTGAAAAAGAAAGCCCAGGAGAAGCGCACAATATTGTCGCAGCTGCGTTTACGTGAATGCAACCGTTGCTGCGTTTGGTTTACCTGTACCTCCTGCACCAGATACCGTCGGTGCACCCTGCCGTACTTCATTTACGAGGGCAGCCTATCTCAAAGCACAACCGAAATTGTACGTTGCCCCGCACTTTTCTACACCGGTGCAGGCTAGTACGGGTAAATAAATGCACTAGTGCATCGAATAGAGAGAGGGAACGAATCACATGGGCCCAGTCTCTCTGCTTCTTGCTCTTCTTACCCAATCACAACTATCATATCTCGATTCGATGGGCTACGGGCGGCATCCACGCGTATCCGTTGATACGTGGCAGACGAAACGCGGGGCGTGCAGGTGCCGAGCCCCTTCTTATCACTCCGCAGCCGGCAATAGCCGACAAGAATGGCGGATGACCAGGTAGTTTCTTAGAAACTTCCTAAAGCACTTCGGAAAACCAATCGCCGCGATACACAAAGAGAGCTCGGCGAACGGCGATGTTAAAAAACATTTATAGATATGCAAAACATACATACACACACATACAGATACACACACTTACACTGCGTTGTGGCTGTGCACGTGGTGAAACGCGATGCTGTTTTACAACGCGAACTGAATTTCTTTTTTTTTTCTTACGTTGAAACATATTAGCTTTGTTGTTCGTCCAATTCCCTCCGTAGACGTATATTGCAACGATTGGCTTCTTTAAGTGTCTCGTGGCAAAGTAGACCCCAATGTTTCACAGACTGTAAGAATCGTAAACAATAATCCACGCCTGGACTTTTTTAACCTCTCGGTGACTATAGTAGTATACAGTAGTAGTAGTACTAGTAGTGTTGGTAGTATAATAAAGCAGTTTCGTTCGCCTTCTGCTTGCCTCTCTAAAGAGTGGGTGACAGCGCGAACGTGTAGCAATTATGGTAACGAACAAACGAGATCACGAGTGGAAGACCGGCACATATTACGACACCCTCCTAACAAAGGACTTGCCGATCACTGCCTGGAGCGGCATCCTCTTTCGAACCGACAGAGCCCGCGATCGCGACCAAAACTCGTCTACGTGTTAGCATCCGGAGGCATTTATCTCCGGGACTCGCCGGGTAATCCCCGAATTACCCGTGTCATCCAGGCGGTGACGTCTAAATGAGCTTCCGTTCTTCGCGTCGCCCATCCCGCTGGGAAAAGGGGGGGGGGGGCTTTTTTGCCCCGGCATCTTTGCCGTCCGGCCGCCCTCATGTTTAATGCACGAGCTCCCCGCTCGAAACGCGTTTTATTCCCCGAGAGCTCGGAAAAGAAACCACCCTGTCCGAAAATGGCCCTCCGTGGAGTCAATGCCGTCGGCCATGCACCCGATTCGCCCCGGCCATTGTACTTGTGCCGTTTGATTATACTCCATTTAACCTTTCCACGGACCGTGGCGAAGGTTGAGCCATCCCGTAGCACATCCGAGGGCTCTGAATTGAACACTCTGCGAGCAAGTCGGCATACGGATCGCCGATCGCCGCGATTGTCCAACGCTCCGATTGACCAAAGCTCCGATTGACCAACGCTCCGATTGACCAACTCCGCGATTGACCAATGCCGCGATTGACCTTGGCGCTGGCCGATACGACGATCGGTGGTTTCACCAGTTTTCTCGCCGATTGTCGACAAACTTATGGCGAATTCCACGGGTTGGTTTTAGAGCGCCCCGGGATCGACTTTTCTGGAGCGCGACTATATTTTACAGGGCGATCGGGATCGAGACGAACGTTTTGCATCCGTCGTTTTGGATCAGCTCCCACTTCCGATCTCGACCCGGATCCGAGAAAAGTCACTCCGCCGATATCGGCAGATTCTACCGGAAGTCATTCTGGCCAGCTTACGGCGAGCACACGTGACTTCCTTCCTCGCCGGGCAGCTCGCCTCCGAAGAACTCGTAATCAGACTTGTACACGTTACTGAAAAATAGTAAGGAATTACATTTACAATTACTCAAGGATAAATTGTAATTTTTTACAATTACAATTACCCTCCCATAAAAGTAACTGACCGTTACCCCAAAAAGTAATCCGTTACTTTCGTGGCGTTACTTTCAACAATATTGTCCTCAATTAAGAAACAAAGGGAAGGGGTTATCTAAGTTCTTATTGCTGCCACCTTCTCCATTTATTTGACCTTGAGTATTCTGAGCAACAGCTGGCTCTCGAAAGTCTCGTCAGACATTTTGCGTCATTTCTTACTCAATATGTCGACTGCTACGCTGAACATCCTTTGAACACAGGCGCTGGATTGTGCCTCAGTTCATATTGTGCCTCAGTCCATATTGTGCCTCACGAATGCTTTATGATCTGCATTGAGCTTCTTCAGCGCAGCGATGGAAGTACTATTTAGCTCGAAGATAGAGCAAGGCTTCATCTTTGCCGCCGTTGCCTGATATTCGAGAGTTTTAGTAGAGTTGGTAACAGTAAGGTGATAATTAAATAATAAATAAGGTTTGGCTCGATATTCTTCTTTCTTTGGTTATGAACAGGTCGAGCCTCGGTTGAGACGTTGGCGAATAAGAGTTTCCAATATATAAATATAAGTAATCGAGAGAAAAAAAAAACACCAGGACACTCATAACAACAATTAATTACAACGTTTTTTTTTAAACAAAGAAATGTAAACGGACGTTTGGTGTATGCACCTTTCTTGGTGCCGTTCAAAAACGCACGGAGCACGGGCCGACTGCAGTTTACTCCGGTGTTCTCCAGATAGACGTCCGCTGATGCCACGGGTAGTGAAAGGTAAACGACTAAGTGAGACACACTATGGCCCCACTCACGATTTTCACTCGCTCCTCCAGCCCAGAATATCAAGTCTGCGTCAGCCACCATTATGTTTTATTTGTAAAAATATCTGCTTGGGATAAGATGCGTCCTGCTGGGGTAAAAATAGGAAGAAGAAAAAAAAGGAAGGTTATTACCGTTTTCGAAGTGCTCGCGAAAAGTTGACTCACAAAAAGGGTGTCTGAGATGCAGATAACCTGGCTGGAGTTCATAAATAAAGTGGGACAACCCTAGAAGTTGGACTACAAAAAAGTAAGTAGCTTTTAAAACAGGGTCAAATAAGGTGAAAGAAGCAGAAAAAATACATCGTGTTAAGAGAAGATAAGTGTGTAGCAACGAACGTGGATGGTTGTGGCAATAACACCTTCACATATTATCACATCTCTAATGAATTTTAGGGTAGACGGAGCGTTGTCTCGTGTCGTGACATTATGAAAATGGTCGAGTCACACTAACCGAGAAGGACATTGTTACTTCTTGTCTGCGCACTTACCGCCTCAAGCTTCCCGAAGAAGCACACAATCACTAGCTGTCCTCCTCTCCCCATCTTCGATCGTAAAGAAAAAAACAGACTAAAAAAGCGGATATACCTTGCCCCCCCCCCCCTTTTTTTTTATTTTTGTTGTAGAAATGTTTATTTGGATCTTTTGACAGTGTTGTTAGGGTGAAAAAAAAAAAGTTTCAGGGGCTTGGTGTTGCAAAAAAAAAAAAAAAAAGACTTTGCCGAACTGGAGTGCCAAGCCTCCCTTTGCGCTCACTGCGCTAAAATTTACCATAATAAAAACGATATTTCCTTTAGAAGGGGGGGGGGGGGGGGGGGGGAGGGGTTGGTCCTGAAAAAAAATGTAACGGATTACAAGGAATCCGTTACGTAAAAATTGTAAGGGAATTACTCTAAAATTACTCGAGAAAATATGTAATTTTTCCGTTACTAAATTACCGATAAATGTAAGGGATTACAAGTAATTTCGTTACTTGTAACGGATTACGTACAAGGCTGCTCGTAATGGCCGCTCGCGAAGTGCCGCCCGCTTTACTGCTGCTTCTGCTTGATTACAGTTCGTCCTCGAGTTGCTCGAGCAGCTCCTCCAGCAGCAGCCACTTGAGTATAGCAGCGACGACTAGGATTGCCTGTATGTCCAGCATTAATGCGACTGACTTTTCGGACCTCCGCAGAAGAGGCTGCATGAAAATCAAGACGGACTTGGACACCGTTTTCGAGTACACCGATGAAGGGACAAGTGGACTACACTGATCCACATCGCTTAACGACACGCCTCTTTCAGGTCATGATTAACTTCGCTCGTGCGTTAAAGAGGTGTTGTTAGCGCCGCGATTGCGAAAACATGCGCTTCGAGATCCGTGACCGCGGGAAGGTGGATTCCCGGGAATATGAATGACGGGAAGGCATCCGCCGATCCCGGAGGGGGGGGGGGGGGGGGGGGGGGGTCATGTTTTACTGGGTATCCGGATTCAGGAGGCGGAGTGACTCCGTTCGGATCGCGTGCTCCATCTTGGATCTATAGACCTTTTTTATAAGGGCGCCGCCATCTTGAAACATCGCCACTTCCAGTATGGGCGAAAACATTGTTTTGCCGTTGCCACGCCAATAAAATGTACATAGGAGATAAGCGTAACCGTCACCGATTCTCGTTCAGTCTTCCCTCTATTTTTTTACTATTTCCAGGTTGAAACGTTTTAATATTTTTTCGTCGCCTATACCGGATATGCCTACTTGGCGGTCGGAGGCAAGAGTGAGCGCAAAAGGTCTATAGTCTACTGATCCGCGACGCTCCAAAACGCCCAGCCGAATTCGCCATTGGAGCTTCAGCGATGTAAGCGCATCGAGTGACAATGCGCCTCGCGCGCCACGGCGAACCTTCTCGAAAGTCACGTGACGTCACACGGCATTGGAATAGGATCGACGCCTTGTATACCATCGTCTGCAGTTCAGCGTAAGTTGAAACGGAGGGAATATTCACTGGCGGCCATAGCCGAGGGCGCATGTACTGGGCGTTTGTGCTGACGCCAAGCCTTCGCGGTTCTTATTCGACCTGCATTCCGCACCACCAATGTTGCCAGTCTCAGCAGCCTATTCATGTGAGCTCGGTGTGAGCATGCGCTCTGAACAGCGCACTCAGGTGTGGTGTCCAATGAATAGTGGCAAGATGTTTTGGCGGTGCCCTCATATGGTTCCCTCTCATGACGTCAATACCTTGCGAGCAAGTTCGATGGTGTTTGTAATAATAGAAGGCTGTTGCCACTCAAGAAGGTAGGTCGAGGGAAAGGAAGGTCGGGGAGGAAGAAGCAGACGAAACGTTAAAGAGAGGAGGAGGTTTTCCCCTCTCCTCTCCAGCGTTCCGTCTGCTTCCTCTTCCCCTATACCTTCTTGAGTTGCAACAGACTATAGCATGATGGAGGCTTGAAATCATTGCGTTCTGAAACCAACACTGCCAACACCGTCACAATGAAAGTTCTTACATTCCTCTTATTTCCGTCGATGAGAAATCCTTTACTGACTATGACGTCAGCAAAGGATTTCTCATCGACGGAAATAAAAGAAGTGTAAGAACTTAAAGAAAAAGCGAGGTTTTCGATCGCGCACGTCGCCAATAAGGGATCACGTGGCCCCCGATTATAGTTTGTTTCTTACCTCACGACGAATGGCGGAGGACTTTATACGAACCATCGGAGTCGATACAATATCCAGTGAGTGTTACGTGACCTCTGGGAGGGGGCGCAGTGATCGTTTTATCGTGGGCAGCGATATCTTAAATTCCGTAGCGCCATCTCTCGGGCGTTAGGCTCCACAGACGCGCTGAACCATGCCATGGCTGAACTGGGCGAAAACACTCCTTTGGGCGCCGCTACTGTATTGGGGGCGGTAAAACGCCTGTAATATCTGCCGCACGTTGGGGCTTGTGTGTTGTTGGATGCAGAGCCGTATATTGGGAGAGTCTGGCCAGTGGGTGTGGTGACGAAGGCGTTGAAGAGGAGGAAAATGGAGGAAAGGGAGGAGAGCACCGCGGGAGCGAGAGAGGAAGGAGGGAGCAAAGAGGAGACGACAGCCATTTTGACGCAACGCGTTTTTTGCACGGAGCACTGTTGAAGCTGCGCGTCGTCTGCTTCGGGCAGATTTCTTTCTCGCCTGAATAAAAGTTTGCGGTCAGACGTCGAGAAAATTTTATTTGTTAGCTCTTTAAAAAAAAACCAACAAGTAATAACAGTATATATTTATATTTTTTACCAGAGCCAGCGATATAAAAGGAAATAACCGAAGTTTAGATACCGGTCCAACGTATTCCACCGGGCGAATGAATAAAAATGGCGTTCCTCCCCGCCCAGCCGGCTCAGCTGGAAACAGCCAGTTGTTCACGCTCATGAGCTCATGCTTCTCACTCTGCGCCGCAGGCTGATTGGCTCACTAGTGAGGGGGGCGTTACGGCGGCGAGGTCATAAACTGGCCAAACTCTCCCAATATACGGCTCTGGTTGGATGGGTTCACCTTTTAAAACACGATGTGCCTGTTTCGTGCTCGGTAATATCTACCGCGGTGCGGCGATGCGCGCAACAGGGCAGCGAACGCTCCAGCAAATTGAAATACGAGGTGAGTATTCAAGACTGCTGCATCAGCTAACAGCGAATAAATTTGCGGTTCCCTAGAGGTTTTTCGTGGTTGTAGGTCCAGCACACTAAGGAAGTATTTGTCGTTCCGCGTTCGTCACAACAAGGAAACGAAGACACGCAAATAAAGAGCATCGCGGAAATTATCACAAATAGCCTCGGCCTTCTATGCACCGATGTTTATACGCGTAAAAGATTCACTTGAGCATTCCATGTCAACGGGATCCTCGTCGACCATCGTCGACCGTTGCCGACCATCGTACACGGTGAAACGCGGTATGGTTCACATCTTGCCGATGTTGGTCCGTGACAAGTTGCCCCAATCAGAAACAACTTTCCTGCTCCCTAGAGTGCAGCAGAGTTATTCCAGTTCCGCGGCAGAAATACAGCTGCTTGCGAAGGCTTCGAAACACCAAGACATCGCTCTAGCTGGCGGTTGATCAATACTATGAAGAAATAAGATCTGCGCATTGCGTCATCCTTATAGGATCCCCGACTCTCCCTCAAGCGGCAAACGTGCTGAAACTCGAAGGGTAGTGAGATTAGAGAAGGACAGGCGCAGGGCTTGTCTTCTACGTGTTATTGTTTTTGCCTCCCCGTCACTGAAGAGCTTCCTGCCAAAAAAAAAAATTAATAATAATAGTAATAAAAAGGCAAGAACAACGTTTACTGGCCTGCACCAACGAACAAACTCATATGTAGCTCCAATCGGTTTATAAAAACAAACAAAATTCCAAAATCTTTTAGCAGAAGAGAAAAAAACAAAGAATTCAGACTTTGCGGTGTGTCGTCTGCGAAGACAAATTGACGATGATGAACGATGGCCACCGACGCGCCTTGGAACGGCTGCGTGGGCTCAGCGCCCTACAATTTAGGCCTATAGCGGTTAGAGGCCGGGAGGATAGGCTGAGCGTTAAGACCGAGCCGACGACGCGAGACAGCTGCAACAAGCAGCTGCTGCCGTGTCCGACCACTGACCGTTCTCGGAGACGGTCGCTGCAGCCTTTGGGAAAATCCAGAGCAAAACTAAACCTTATTTTATTCTATTACTTTTTTTTCCTTCTTTTGTTTCTTGTTATTTATAAATGCTTGACCCCTATACTCCGTTCCACTCATACTGCAGCCGACAGTTTACGATCCGATGAAACCAATCAGGCAGCGGAAAAATTGCATCGTCATGGCGCTTGTCGTCTTCGTGCGTCTGGTACCGACGGCTACACCAATTGGCTCCGTCAAATGGTAGCGTCGGTCTATGCTCCGACTTTGAGCAATACACTTATAACGATACCACATACAACGATGTACTGCTTATAACTAGGGTGTGTACTTTCCGGTGTTTATTTGTGAGAAAAATCGGCGGATGTTTTTCGGTGTTTATTTATTTTCAAAGCACCGGTGCATTTCGGTGGAACGTCTCACGACTAGGCTAAAATCGGTGATTATCGGTGGAAAAAAATGCGATGGATCACAGACAGAGAGTTCCAATTTTATTCACATATTTCATACGCTTCTTCTCTAGGAAGCATCTATTTTCACACTTGGTTATTATAGTAGATGCAAGCATACTTCGAGAGGCTTGCATCCGTCATGGCAGCACGTTCCTTGCGGTTCACAACCCGCAATTATGAAAACGCACGCTCCTGTACGACACGGACGTTGGCAGTGTCTTCCAAGAACCACGGCAACCTCTGAATACATGGCTTGCACCGACATTACTTGACTAGACACAATGGGAAAAGGGCACGTGAGAGCCTACCCTCCACTGCGTTAACTTTTCCACAAAAGGTGGCCATGGTAGACACAATAGGGGAAAGGCGTGTGAGAGCTTAGCTTCCAACGCGTTCACTAGACGCTTTTGACCGCCAGAAAGGAGGTCGGACTGACGCCACGTGCAAGCCATGTATAAACACTGGAAGAATGCAGGATCCACGAGATAACACGTTTGACGAACCTCTACAGGGAAAGGGTTTTGCTAGGTCGGAAACATGCAACGACCGGTGTTTTTCGGTTTTAACCAGGGTGAAAATATCCAACCACCGGTGTTTTTCGGTTTTAACCGATTTTATATTTTTGTCACCGACGGATGTTTATCGGTGTTTTTCGGTTAAAACCGGAAAATACACACCCTACTTATAACGATCAGTTTCTAGAGTTTTTCGACTAGAAACGTTCAGTTTCTGGCGCAGATACAACGGTTATCGGTTATAGCGATTGAATTTTCGGTTTTTCTCATTATCGTTATAAGTAGATTTCAGTGTATACTTAATAAGGTGCTTCGTAAACGTGTCGACCACACAGACTCAAAAGTCAGAAGAATTTCTCGGTGTTACTCAATATCTAGTAGATGAGTGTATTTTATTGGTTTCAACTTGCTCCGGTTATTTGCGGGCAGTGTCTATAGAAGGAAAAAGTATGTAAGAACAGAACGGAAGGGCGCAAGTAAGCTGGTGTAGTATACTCAACATTATAAAGCAACCTGAGACTGAGGAATACGAAAGGTGGACCTCAAGAGACGAAAAGGAGAACGTCTAGAAGTTGGAGATGTTCTCCTGCTCTTCTCTATGCGTCACCTTTCGTGTTCCTCAATCTCTGGTTGCTCCCCCCCCCCCCCTTTCCAAAAAAAAAAAAAAGTATGTAAGTTTACTTTTTTTTTAGAACACGGAAACAGCCAGTGCCCTTCGGGTCCTTTAAAGGGTGAATAACCGATTGAAATGAAATGAGTGAACGCCAATGAGCGAGTGCAGAGCAATGAGCACCGACCCTGCTCGCAATCCTTGGTTTAGTACAGTCGTATTCTGAGGCCCGTCCTTCGCTGGGATTCTGCTATCGTTCGATGTGACTGGCTGTCCCTGTGTCCTGCACGAAACTGGACTCGCACACCTTTTTTTTAAGAGAGATCAGTGACTGTTAAACGATACTTCGAAGTCCGTCGACTCGATTAGTCAGACCACTTTCACTAAAACAAAAATGCACTTATACAGGCGCCAACAAACTCACGCAACGTGAGGTCACCATACCGGTTATCTAGAAAATAAACTGTGCCTAGACATTCCATTAAGTAACCCGATAATGATCAAGCAGGTGTTACATCGAAACCTCGATCATGAAGCAAACTCATTACAACGATAAATCTCTATTTTGTCATTACACGTTAACGCTATTCTTTGCATACCACAGTAAAGTAGATTTCCCCGTTTTCTTTTTGCTGCGTGCATAAACTACCCTTTGCATACAACAGTAGGGATTTTCTCTCACCATTTTGTTCTTGTTTACATATATTTATTTTCGCCTGGCGACCCCGCTTGTGTTATACTTTCGATTTTACGAGCGACGGACAACCCTATAAAACCCATTCCAGAACACCCCGCAGCGGTTGTTTGCACTCTAGAGTTTTTTGTGTTTTTTTTTTGTTTTTTTTTTTTGGGGGGGGGGGGGGGGGGGAGGGGGGGTTTATGTTTCGTATCCCCTTTACACCGCCCTGATTTACTGCAAGTTCCCTTCACCGCTTCCATCCTCATCTCGTTTCCATCGAGCCCTTGCCAGCCAAGATCAGAGCACGACCGCCACACCCACGAGCTGGAAAACTGACTGCGTACCTTGTGGACTATAAATAAAGCAAAGAACCCCACCCCCCTCTCCCGAATTCATCTCCCCTACCGTACAACCTTCGAAAGAGCTCTCAGTTTCAGCTTATCGTGGACCAGAGCTGACGCTACGAAACCGTCCCAGCCAATCCAACGGTGCCAATGTGTCGCGTCATTACGGGGAATCGGTGGCCGACTATGTTAGTTGTTAGCGCAGCGAAGCACTCGGACTGCCCACGTGGAACGAAGGCCCAAGCTGCAGAATTCGGCGATTCTTGTTTCCATCCTCACCCCCTGCCTGTTTCGGCCTGGATCAGCATCTCGTATACTGGCACGCGGTCATGTATATCACTACTGCGAGGTGTACGTTGAAGAGCCCCTGGCTACCAGTCCCACTGCAACGGCTAAGTTCTTCGTTTGCAGCAGAGAGTAGACACCACGGGCGCCCATTTGGGGGGCCGGCTAATGACACGCCGTTTAAACAAACACGCAACGCAACAGACCCTTTTTCAAAACCCCAACAGGTAACATTGGTGGTCACCATTTCTTGCGGCGCGAAGCCTGTGATAGAATCAGCCTTCGCAGAATGGCAACGCGTCCCTAGTGCCCAGTACATTGTCAGAGTATACGTGCGCAAACAATGATAGACTCAAATAATTAGAGAGAAGTACTTTTTTTTTAAGTCTGTATTTTTTTTATACACTAAGAGTTTAAGAAGAGCAAGACGTGGCGAGCTTTGAGCATCTTATTATCGCTTCCCAGCCAATCAGAGTGCGGCATCAGTCGATAGGCATGCCCAAGAACCAATCACGAAGCAAGAAGCATAAACGTGTTGTGCCACACCCTTAGGCTTACCCCCCATTCACACTGGAAGCGGATCCGCGTTCGCGAAGCGGTTGCGAACGCGGTTGTATGAAGATCCAGTGCAATTGCACGCGCATTTGATGTCATCAAATGCGCGTGCATTTGTACTGAATCCTCATACAACCGCGTTCGCAACCGCTTTGCGAACGCGGATCCGCTTCCAGTGTGAATGAGCCCTTACAGTGACTACAGCGGACGACGCAAACATTTTTAGACTTGTCTGCGTTTGTGTCGTCCGTTAGAACACCCCAGATAAAGTCACCATGTTTAACTTTCACTGGCCGCTTTCAGAATCGTTTTTCCCCTCCTCGGTTTACGCTAGCACGCGTTCCACGCGTCACTGCAGGAAGGTCACGTGACATGTACAAGGCACTGGATTGGCTTAGATCGTGCGAACAGCGGCCACCTCGGTCCGTCGTGTAAGGTGAAACGGAGTCTATCAGTGCATCGTTTACAACCCAATCTTTTAGTAACATCGTTCTCCCCGTATCGAGGCAATTCACTTTTTTTTTTTTAAATCTAGTTTGTGCACTGCTCGTTTGACACGCTGGATAGGTATACTATTTTTTTTCTTTTTTGTGTGTGTGTGCGTGTATGTGTGTGTTGGTAATTTTCTATCTTTACGTTCGTTTATCGGTCGCGGTGGGTTGTAAAACGCGGCGAAAGTCTCGGTGCTAAAAGTTCACCTCCGCGCGCACACGCCCGGATCCTCCTCTGCCCGCGGCCCAAGGTTGCACGGTTAACTGCGCATCGAAAAAAAGAAAAAAAAACGATTGTGCAAGGCGGCCTGCGTCTGTAAATAAAGACTGCAAATACAGCGTTTAGAGACGACATGTGGTGAAGTCGGGACACATGGTATTCGCGCAGCGCGCCCAAAAAAAAACATTGACTGACCGCGCGCGGTCAGTGAACGCGAAGGAAAAGGAAAGCACTGACCCACGAATGTCTGCAGTGGAATTGTGTCGTTTGTTTAGACGGCGGGAAAAGTTAGGCAGGCCCGTATTGGGCGGCCGGTGTTCCCGCAGCGGATGAGAAATTTAGCCGGCGCACTATACCTGCACCGCTATAGCACGAGGTTTCTAACGGGCATCACGCAGTATATAGCCATACATACATGACCGCACGCCGGTATACGATGTTCATCCAGATCGAAGCGGGCAAAAGATGACGATTAACTGTCCTCAGTGCGAAACACTCGTACAACACCATTTCAAACGGCTAGCGCTGCAGAACCCAGGGATGCTCGGTTCAGTACCCACTCCATCTGGACGAACATCGCATACACCGGCGAGTGTTCGTGTACTTATATAAAGCAGACGTGCTTAGAATATGCTTTTGGCATGTCCGCACATCATTGTACCGTCCCGTCTGTAACTTCTTTAATTTTTTTTTTTTATTTTTTAGGTGTTGGCTTGCAGCGATTATTGGGTCTTTTGTATGACTCGGTGTTCGCTGCACAACGAACTACATTTTTGGAATCACCCGCCTTTATCATTTTCGGTGTGATATTTAGTATCCCTAAATTAAGAATAGTTACTGTGAAATCAGCGATTGAAAATGTTGCAAATACCAACATTAAAGTATACACCCGCGCTTTTCGGTGCCGCGGGACGTTCAGGGGGAAAGCAGGCTTGCAGGTCCAGCGGGCAGTCTTAAAATGGACCATATGGCGAGCATTTGTTTCGTTGCTGCTGCGCAGGCGCTGGAGCGAGCTTCAAAGCATTCGTTTGACATCGTAAAACTGCTCGTATAATCAGTTGGAACAAATTCCACAGTTCAAAGAGTTAACC